>NC_033795.1:22447783-22554029 GCF_001876935.1 Asparagus officinalis
AGTGACCTGCAAATTAGCGGGTCGGATTGAAGTGACCCGCGATTCTCGTTCTTTTCGGCTGCCGTTTTGGATTTTGGCCTCCAAGTTTGATGCAGTCTTGGTTGTTTCTTAGCTATGTCCTTCTTCTGCATCTTTTGTGCTTTTTGCACAAGAATTCGCGTGCGCGCAAGCGCGCGGCGCTTTTGAATTCGCTCCTCCAGAGTTGAACGGATCCTTTTGATTTGGATCCATTCATTTTCTATTGGTTTGGAGGGGAGGACATCTGTCCGCTGTTGGGGTGCTTGGCGTTGCCTAATTTTCAGATCCGCCTCGTAACGGATCCCGTCAATTGACTCCAAGGCTCTAGCGAGTTGGCACGCACAGCGTTGGCGCTGCTTTTGACGATCTCTCTTTGATAAAATAGGCACGCCTTCTGTACTCAACTCCTTGATTGAGGAGGAGTTCAGATCTGCAGATCCGGACTCATTGGAGGCCGGAAGGGCGTTGTAAGGTTCAGGTACCGCAACAACGGGGGCGTTGAACTTCCTTCGCTTGCGAGAGGCAGAGGATCTGGAGGAGGAGGACGACAGATATCCCTCGAACTTCAGTTGGTCGAACTCGTACTCGACCACTTCTTCAACCGGGATGCAGATCCGAGGTTGCGACACGACAGCTCCGGCAGCGAAGCTGTTGGCTCCCACTGTGGTCGCCAGTTTGTTTGCGTCGAAAATTATTGTATTCATTGCGGTATTCATTACAACTTCGATCGTTACAATGAAAACAAAAAAAAGATTATCTTTTTATAAGACTTTTACACAATGAAAACAAAAGTTTACAACTCTCGTCAAAACAAACGCAGAGATCGTTTATCGGTCTTCTGCTTGCGTGGGATCTTTGCCTGTGCCAGGGTTTATCCGTGGACCGCCTTAGATCTGGATCCGGTTGATGAAAAATTCGGCAGAGCTTCGTCTTCGCCGAGGAAGTGTTTGATTTGAAGCGCTGAAATCGACCAAGCGAAATCAGGGCTCTTCTCGAGATTAAGACCAAGCCTAATCTCAAGGGACGGACGGGAATGGGTGTCGGATCTCTCGAACTCTCCTTCTTTATGCCGAAGAACTCGCCAAGATCTGTCAACCCTCGCTGAAATTCGTGCTCCTTTGACTCCACAATCCGGCAGCACCTCCTCATCTTGATAATCAATCGCCCCTGCTGAAAGGAGGCCCTATGCTTGTATTTAGGGCTTCGGAAGCGGTTATTTGGATGAGAACAAGTGATTTGGCCTTATCTTTAGTTAATAACAGCCTAACCACGTTTGTAGATGATATCAAGTCAGTTTGGATGCTCAGGAACCAACAAATCTCGAGAAAAACCATTAAAAACCGAACCGGGTCGAAACAGTGCGCGCAGGACAGGTCTGACCCGCGCTTGCGCGGTTCGGACAGATCCGACCCGCTTGCGCGGGTCGAAATCATCCGACCCGTGCTTGCGTGGGTCGGACAGATCCGACCGCGCTTGCGCGGGTCGGATTGATCCGTCCCGCACTTGCGCGGGTCAGATCATCCCGTCCTGCGCTAGCGCGGGTTCGCCGACTTTTTCCCTTTTCTGTTTCCTTTCTTTCGGGACTTATTCTTGTCGCGTATTCGGTCGATTTGTTGACTTGTATGCTTTGTCGCGAGCTGATTGTCGAGCGCGCAGGTCACTTGATTCGCCGTTTCGCTTCAGGCGCTTGTCGGCGTCAGATAATCCTCTTAGACTCGGATAACGATGTTCGTCGTCTTCTGTCCGTCTCGAGCTGTGTGCGGACATCTATAGGCATTTTTAGATGCCTACAACCTTTCTCTGCGGCGACGGCCTCCATATCATCAAATACTGATGCCAACTGAAGTTGAACACAACTTCAGTTTGTCCGTAGTGACAACCTTAGTAAGCATATCGGCCGGGTTCTTGCTTCCTTGAATCTTCACAAGTTCCAACATGTCCTTGTCTAATGCTGATCTTATGAAGTGATAACGGACCTGTATGTGTTTGGTCCTTGCATGAAAAGCTGGGTTCTTTTGCCAAATGAATTGCGCTCTGACTATCACAGTATAAGACACTCTTCTCACTTTTCTGTCCCAACTCCTCCAAGAAACCCTGCAACCATATCATCTCTTTGCTTGCCTCTGTCACAGCAACATATTCAGCCTCTGTCGTTGATAAAGCAACGATCTTCTGCAACTAAGAAACCCAACTAATAGCTGTAGAGCCCAAAGTGAACACGTAACCTGTAGTGCTCCTTCTCTGGTCTATCTCATCAGCATAGTCTGCATCAACAAAACCCTGCAGAACTAACTTGCCTCTCTTAAAGCATAAACATTATTCTATTGTACCTCGTAGGTACCTCAGAATCCACTTTACTGCTTCCCAGTGCTGCTCTCCTGGATCTGACATAAATCTGCTCACAGCTCCCACTGCATGGGCAATGTCAGGTCTCGTGCATACCATGTCGTACATAAGGCTTCCGATGGCTGAAGCATAAGGAACCTTAGCCATGTAATCTTTCTCTTCACCAGTCTCGGGGCACTGCTCCTTAATCAATCTGAAATGACTAGCTAACGGTGTGCTGACGGCCTTAGCACCACTCATCCTGAATCTCTCAAGCAATCTGAAATGACTAGCTAACGGTGTGCTGACGGCCTTAGCACCACTCATCCTGAATCTCTCAAGCACCCGTCGAATATACTCGGCCTGAGATAGTCGTAGTGTGCCTAAGAGTTTGTCTCTGTTGATTTTCATTCCCAACATCTGCTTCGCTACGCCTAGGTCCTTCATGTCAAACTCACTCGACAGCTGCTTCTTTAGCTTCTTGATCTCTCTCATGTCTGAACCGGCTACTAGCATGTTGTCGACATATAGAAGCAAGATGATGTAACTGTTGTCGAACTCTTTGACAAAACAACAATGATCAGCATTACACTTGGAGTAACAGTTCCTGTGCATGAATCCATCAAACTTTTTGTACCATTGCCTTGGAGCTTGTTGTAGGCCGTACAAGCTCTTCTTCAATCTGCATACCATCTTCTCTTTTTCCTTCTGAGTAAACCCCTCTGGCTGCTGCATATATATCTCTTCCTCTAGATCACTGTGGAGGAAAACTGTCTTTACATCTAGCTGCTCGAGATGTAGATCTTCAGCTGCAATAATACTCAGGACTGTTCTGATGGTAGTTAGTTTGACTACTGGAGAGAAGATTTCTGTGTAATCAACTCCTTCTCTCTGCTGAAATCCTTTAACCACCAATCTGGCCTTGTATCTCTTGGAACCATCATATTCCTCTTTGATTCTGTACACCCATTTATTGCTCAAGGCCTTTTTCCCCGTTGGTAGCTTCGCAAGTTCCCATGTCTTGTTGGTGTTCAAAGATTTTATTTCATCTTTCATGGCGAGCTCCCACTTGCTCGCATCATCCACTCGAAGAGCCTCATCATAACTTTCTGCCTCTCCACCGTCACTCAAAAGTAGGTAATTGAGATGAGCTCTTGGTTGTAGTGATGGATACTTAGGATTGGGCTTGGGAACTCTAGCTGACCGCCTCAACTCTCTAACGGGCGAAACAGTCTCTCCATCTTCATCTGCCCCCTCTGAAGTGGTCTCATCCATCATCTCTTCTTCTTCTCCATCTTCATCTGCCCCCTCTGAAGTGGTCTCATCCATCATCTCTTCTTCTTCATCAGAACTAGCTTCAGGATTGCCTCCACCTGAGGCATAATCTGACTCGAAATATGTAGGATCACTCTGTATCGAGCTAGTGGGCAGAACTGCATCACGGTCTTTGTAGAGGACTGATTCGTTAAAGACCACATCCCTGCTTCTGATGATTTTCTTGTTCTGCTCATCCCAGAACTTGTAACCAAACTCATCGCCGCCATAGCCAACAAAGAAACATTTTAAGGACTTAGGATCGAGTTTGCTTCTAGCATGATCACTTAGATGTACATATGAAACACATCCAAATACTCTCAGGTGAGAAAGGTTTACCTGCTTTCCACATCATACTTCTTCATGTATTTTGTGCTCCAAAGGCACTGATGGTCCCCGGTTGATCAAGTAGGCAGCTGTGTTGACTGCTTCTGCCCAGAATTGCTTTGGAAAACCTGCTTGTAACCGCATACTTCTGGCTCTCTCAATCAATGTTCTGTTCATGCGTTCTGCTACGCCATTCTGCTGGGGTGTACCTGGCACTGTCCTCTCTAATCTAATGTCGTTGTCATAACAGAACTTCTTGAACTCTGAGTCTTCATACTCGCCACCGTTGTCAGAACGAAGCTTCTTGATCTTCAAACCGGTCTCGTTCTCAACCATAGCCTTCCATCGCTTGAAGACTTCAAACACTTCTGATTTGTGTTTCATGAAATAGACCCAAGTCTTCCTCGAGTGATCATCTATAAAGGTCACAAAATATAACCTTCCGCCGGTGGATGGAACTGATGCTGGGCCCCACACATCTGTGTGAACTAACTCAAGCTTCTCTTCTTTAGGAGTTCTGCCAACCCTTTTGAAGCTTATTCTCTTTTGTTTCCCTAGAATGCAGCTTTTACATAGGTCAATATCAGCCAATCTCAAACCTGATAACTTTCCGTTCGATTGCATAACCTTTAGGCCTTTGCTACTCATGTGACCTAGCCTCTGGTGCCACAAATTTGGGTCTTCACTGCCTTCAGCCACTGCAATGGAACCTCGTGCATCTATCGTCATGTAGAGAGATCCCGTCTTCGTACCACGAGCAACAACCATAGATCCCTTTGTAACCTTCCATGTATCACATGCAAAGGTTGATACGTATCCCTCTTTCGCCAATTGTCCTATGGAAATCAGATTTTTCCTCAAGCTAGGAACATGTCTCACATCACTCAGCTTCCATGTAGACCCATTGAGCTTGATTTGCACGACTCCTTTGCCAACAATATCACAAGGCTGATCATCACCAAGATAGACTTTTCCTAGGTTTCCTGAAACGTAGTTCTCAAATAAATCTCTATTTGAGGTAGCATGAAACGAAGCTCCTGAATCCAGCACCCACGATTCAGTTTTGCTCTCCAACGAATAGATTAGGACATCATCTGATTCTCCTGAGGCCACGTTCGCTTCAGTTTTGTTCTCCTTGTCTTTCTTGGGTTCTCGGCACTGATTTTCATAGTGGCCAAACTTGCCACAATTCCAGCAGTCTATCTCCTTCTTGCCCTTGCGGTTCCTGGACTTTGGCCTTCCGTTCCTCGAGTTAGATCTTCCTCGGCTACTCCCTCTATTTCTGTTTCTGTTTCTTCCTCTGCCTTCAAGATTCAACGCCGAACCTGAATTAGAAATCCCTTCCTCTTGTCTTCTTATTTCCTCAGTCATAATTATGTCAACCACCTCTGAAAACTTCAGCTTTGATTTGCCACATGATCCGCTGATCGAGATAACGGTGCCCTTCCAACTGTCGGGCAATTGACCAAGTATCAAGAGGGCTTGGATTTCATCGTCAAACTGAATATTGACCGAGTTTAGTTGATCCGTGATCTCGTTAAACTCGTTCAGGTGTTCCTTGAATTTCTGGCTCTCGGACATCCTCAAATTAAACAGCTTTTTAATGAGATGTACCTTATTCGCCGCAGAGGGCTGTTCATACATACTGGACAACGCCGCCATGAGATCCGCCGTCGTATTCTGATTCTTGATGTTGAACGCTACTGATTTAGACAAGGTCAACCTGATCGCTCCAAGGGCCTTTCGATCCAATAGCTTCCAATCCGCATCTTTCATATCCGTCGGCTTCTCTCCCAATGGTAGGTATAAATCCTTCTGATAGAGGTAGTCTTCCATCTGCATCTTCCAGAACCCGAAGTTTGTTCCATCAAACTTCTCAATCTTGGATGTTTCCTTCTCAGATCCCATTGTCTCTGACCTCAAATCGCTCGCGCCGAACCTGGTCGCTCTGATACCACTTGTTGGGGATGTACAATCCCCCTGATACGATTTGGAAATAGAGATTTAGGAGAAAAGAGAGAAAATCAAACAATCTCAAACACACAAGATTTACGTGGTTCGCTTCTCAATGTGAGAAACTACGTCCACGGTCGCCGCAGGAGAAAAATTCACTATTTTTCGTCTCTCTACATCATGCCCTAATCAACCCTTTTATAGACTTAAGAATTTAACCAATAAAAAGGAAACAGAACAAAACAGGTTAAAATTCGAAACTGGGCCAAAACCCGACTCCGGTCGAACGCCGCACCACGTGCGGTTGATCGCGACGAATCCTATTCCTGATCGAGCTCTCTGGACTTTGGACGGTCGACCGCAGCGCCATGTGCGGTTGACCGCGAAGCTGACTGCAGACTGGGCTTGCTCTCTGGACTTTTGCCGGTCGACCGCAACGCCATGCTCGGTCGACCGCGATGAGCTCCTGGCCTGTGCACCCAGCTGTGCACGACGTCGGTCGACCGCCGCGCCATGGCCGATCGACTGCGATGCAGAAAATTGTCTCCTTCGTCGTTTTTGCTTGAACTTCTCCATCGTCGATCCTGTTCCTCCTGTTCCAACTTTGTTCCTCCTCTCTTCTGAAGTATAGGGCATGCTTGATAGTTAGGCTTCACATATCCTAACAGAAATTGGATTACTTGCGTCCGATAAATTATTATTTATATTGATAAGATTTAGAATATCTATATTATGAAGTGGTAGCTTTCTTACGAGATGTATCAAAGCTCACGTTGTCAACAGGATTGAGCTAATGCAAATTAATAAATAGTACAAAGCGCCAGAAGTCTTTGAAATAATACAACTAAATATTTTGAAAAGGAAAAAAAATATAACGATATTATCTTCAGCCACCAAGGGATTGTTGTTGTTATTATTTACTCTCCTTCAGTTTTGAGTGGTTGTTAAGACGTCGCTAATACATTATAATTACACTTAAATTCCACTATAGAATACTTTTTTTATGGTTACAAATTTGTCACGCTCTGGACCTACGAGCCCGCCATGGGACTCATGGAGAGCAACTTGATTTTGGCTAAAGTTTTCTTCTAAAATGCTAGCACTAGTTGTTCTTGGGTCTTGGGCTTTTCTCTATTTAAAACACTAACACTTCTTCACACTAGTCCATGTGGGGCTAAAGCGAGAGTGTCACAAAATTACATTACTCGAAACAAATTCAAAGCCGTAAATAACCAATTCAACTAAAGCAAACTTTCTTCCTCCTTTTTTACCCTCTAATAAAACTTTTTGCAAAAAATTCTGGAGGGTCTTCAAACCCTACTCGAAAGCTTTCGAGATATATAGCCTTCAGATATGTGCAGCATCATTTGCAATATAACGAATAGCTTAAACATCCCAAAAGTTTAATGAGTTGCACATCCTTCGTATGTCCTTTATCATGTGACCAAAAGCAAAAACATCATTGACTCCTCCTGAATAGCTCCAACAACTCACTCAGTGTGAACTTCAAATTCAATCATTCTAAATCCTATATGGCATACAAACTGTGCACTTTCCACCATAGCCCGAAACTTGCATGCAGCCAATCGCTTTCTGCTATGCAAATACCGCACCATCCATATTTATTTTCATGTTGCATGCATTAGGGGGGAATCCATCTATTTGGAATTGTCGAATTATGCTATATATGAAAAAGTTTCTTGAGGTTCAATAAACATTGTTTGGTAATCTTTTGCACGGAGAACCAAGTCCACTGCTTCTCTTGTTCTCCCTTGATGCTTAAGATCATCCCTATTTTTCCATAATAGCCAGCGGATCACACGTACAGATCAAAATCAAATTCATGTTCCGCCACTACTTTCCTCACTCTCCGAATCCATTCTCTGATGTGAATTCTGCCATTCCAAGCTAACGAAGGAGCTAAATGTGCACGTGCCCACACCATTCTAGCAAAGGGACAACTCCATATATAGTACATGATGTATTGATTCGCCCTCTCCTTCACGTATCCAAAAACCTTCAAAAATTGGTAACCCACGCCAATTCAATACTTTTTACACCGGAAGAATCCCATGACGAAGCCTCCGTTAGGGGCTGTTTGGTTGTTGTATTTGACATTGGGGGTTGGGCAGAAAGCCTGTCAAAAAAAAACACTTTTGGTAGGTTTTCTGCCCAAAACACCTCTTTTTAGAGGCGTTTTGGGCAAAAAACCTGTCAAAAATGTTCTTTTGGCAGGCTTTCTACCTAACCCCCAATGCTAAATACATCAACCAAACAGCTCCTTAGCGTCACAAAATCCGATCCGTGTCTCTGGAAGATCCGAGAGGGATAGTCATAATTGTAATCATAATTGTGTCTGCCTCCTGCCTCCAAAATATTAACTCAACGAGTTGTTTATTTCATCCTTCGTTATTTGGTAATAGTAGCTCACACACCTGTGCTGAGGATGACAACATATCTATCGATGTTTGAACCTTGAAATTAAGACCATAGAGTCTGAACTCTGAAGCCATCTATCCTCCCATATCTTTATTTTCTCACTATTTCCAACACTATGAGCTACTTCAGGTTGCCTGACTATTAATTTCTGCGGGGAGATGAGGCCATGCATGTTTCGGACTTTCTGGTGGGGGTGGAGGGGTGTTGGAAATTAGAAAGTAGACGAGGAGATAATTTTTTTGCTATGTTATTCATCAACTAAAAGTGCCTTTATATAGGCTTACAAAACAACTTAATCACCATAAAAATCTAAACTAATTTCAGATTTATTAGCCACTACTCCACTAACAAAATAACAACTAATTAAAGACAAAGTCAACTTTGAATCATTCTTCAACACTCCCCCTTGATTCAAAGTTTCTTGTCATTCCTTTTGAATCTTCATAGAGCACTTCTTTCCATAATCTTGTAAAGCACTTCTCTTCACTTTGTGATGCATTTCTCATCTCAATCTTGTTGACGCACATAATCACCAATATTTCTTAAAGGAGCACTTCTCTCCACAAGCACTTGTCTCAATCTCTCCATGGCGCACATCTCACAATGATTCCTAGAATAAAATTTCTTCTTCAATTGCTTGTGCCATGTTTGCTTGTTCTTCACCATTATATCGGCAATATTTTTGGATATGACCGAATCTCTTGCATTTGTGACATTGAGGTTTTCCTTTATGCCAACAATCCTTCTCCTCATGGCCAAGTTTCTTACAATTGTTGCATTGGACGCATTTTCCTTTCCCTTTTGAAGATGAAGTCTTGGCTAATAAGGCTTCTTCAAATTTTTCACCATTTTCTTCATTCCTTATTGCTCTCCTTTGGTCTACGATACTGAGGGCATTGACTAAATCCACTAGAGTTATTTTGGATAGGTCTTTGGAATCTTCATCAAGTGAGGAAATTTTGGACTCATACCTTTCGGGAACAGGCACTAAAATTTTATCAACCACTCTTTCATTTGAAAATGTTTCATCAAGCAATCTAATTTGATTGACAATAGCCATAAGCTTACCGACATACACTTTGATGGTCTCACCTTTCTTCATCTTTTGCATCTCAAATTCCCTTTTGAGATTAAGAACTTGCATCAATTTTGTTTGATCGTTGCCTTCGAATTCTTCCTTTAGCATCTCCCACGCCTCCTTAGGTGATTCACAAGTCATTATACTTGTGAAGATTCCGTCCGACATAGCCGAATGAATACAAGAGAAGGCTTTTGGCTTCTTTTCTTTTTCTTCATCGTGCGTCTTGATTTGTTTTAGGGTTGGATTTTGTGGAAGAGGGGTTGGCTCATAGTCACTCTCAACAACTTCCCATAAACTCAAAGCTTTCAAATGGGATTTCATCTTGATAGCCCAAGATTGATAATTGTCTCCATTGAGGATGGGGTAAGGAAGCGAAAAATTGTTGGATGCCATTAAAAAACAAAGATTGATCACTCTATTTTTTTTAAATCCTCACAAACCCAAGAAAACTGGAGCTCTGATACCATGTTGGAAATTAGAGAGTAGATGAGGAGATAATTTTTTTGCTATGTTATTCATCAACTAAAAGTGCCTTTATATAGGCTTACAAAACAACTTAATTACCATAAAAATCTAAACTAATTTCAGATTTATTAGCCACTACTCCACTAACAAAATAACAACTAAAGACAAATCTAAACTAATTTCAGATTTATTAGCCACTACTCCACTAACAAAATAACAACTAAAGACAAAGTCAATTTTGAATCATTCTTCAATATTTATTAGCCACTACTCCACTAACAAAATAACAACTAAAGACAAAGTCAATTTTGAATCATTCTTCAATAAGGGGATCATCGACACAAAATGATTGGGCGCCGTGGGAAACATCGCGTGAAACAAAGAGGGATGGCGAACTGGGATTTTGTGAGCTCAAAGGATTTAATTTGGTACTATTTGCTAAACAAGTATAGAGATTGTTGGTGGATCGTGAGCCCCTTTTGTTCGAGGTTTTGAGTTCTAAATATTTCCTAGATGGTGACGTGTGATTAATGGCGGATTAGGATCTCGACTATCTTTCACGTAGCTATAGATAACTTAAACATCTGTATTTCACTATCTAAGCAACTAATATAATAATTAAAACTTCAATCGATGCTCTCTAACAAATAATACTTATATTAAATCATAGTTATGATATTTTGCAATGGAGTACACTGGTGTTGCCTAAACGAGGGGCATTAGGAGTTAGATAAGTAAGAGGAAGCACGTGATATGACTGGGTGGCACGTGGCTCTAGGTAGGAGAAGAGAGCTTTTAGATAGATGGGTCGGTTTGTACTGGGGGAATAATAATGAACTAAAAATACAGGATTTTATCAGGTGATCATGTGACGACACTATTGCCTTCAGGTTAACAGTTGTTTCATATTGTTGTTATGTAAGAGTACAAAATGTTGTATTGAAATTCTGACAATCACTGCAAATGCTCTGATCATTCAATTGAAGAGCATTTACTTCTTGTTTAGCGATGGTCATAGAAGGGTATTTTTTGCATGGAATTTATTAGGAAATAATCACGTTTCTCCATTTGTTTCTTGTTTAACAATGGCCATGCCACCAAAGGTGGGCCTGGTTTGGTTGTATCATTATAACCTTTGTGTTTAGTCTTTTTTTTAGTAGGTCACACGACAAAATCACATCGCTTTCTCATGGGGGCTTGGGTTCGATTCCCGTGTGCGTCAAAGGCGTGATAAAAAAAACAATGGTCTTGCCACCAAAGGTGGGCCAACTGGTTGGGTTGTATCATTATAACCTTAGCGCATCTGGTCTCTTTTCATAGGCCTATATTTACTTGTGTAGATAACTCAAGAAAGAAAGCAGAAAATTTGGGTTTTCTGTCATAAGTCGACTCATGCACATGCATAAGTCGACTTTATGATAAGTTGACTTATGTCCGTGCACGAGTCGACTTACGTTCTGCCCTCCAGTTGCCAGCTTTGTCTCTGTCAAGTTGACTCATCGAGACTGTTAAGTCAACTTACGTTCTATTCTTCAGTTGTTGTTTTGCGCTCGGTCAAGTCAACTTATGGCGACTGTTAAGTCGACTTATGGTAAGTCGACTTGTGCCCTCTGTTAAGTCGACTTACAGGTTGTTTTCAGGTTGTATTAGGATTCCTGTTTGCATCCTGTTTGGGTTTAATATAAATAGGAATATGTTGACTTCTAGGGTTTAAGCAAGGACGTTTTTTTGAGTAGTTTTTGAGAGAGAATAGTGCATCCTATTGTGGGAGATTTGTGAGAGATTTAGAGAGCTTGGTTTTAGGGTTTTGAGTGATTTTGTAACCCTATTTTGTAATCTCTTCATCTCTATAGTAAGAACTCTCCACTCCTTGCCCCGTGGACGTAGGCAACTTGCCGAACCACATAAATTTTATTGTCTTGTTGTGGTGATTGTGTTTTTGCTTGTGTGGTTGTGATTTATCTCGTTCTTGTTCGTGCACCATTTGGCTTTCGAGCACCCGCTACGCACAACAAGTGGTATCAGAGCTTCGGGTTTGGCTTGGGGCTTATTCGAAGGATTCGCTGATGGATTCTTATTTGGAGAGTTAGATCTATAACATGGGAGAAGCAAGCACATTAGGTTCGTCTCTTACGAAGGCGATACAGAGTCTGAACATCAATATACGAAGATTGATGTTCTGAAGTTCGATGACAAGATGAATTTTAATTTTGTGAATGTGCCAGGTGATGGATGCGTTGGATACACAAAATTTGGAGGAGACTCTTGAGTTACAAGAGAAACCCACTAACATTAAGGATAAGATTTGGAAGAAGATGAATAGTAGAGCTTGTGGAGTTATTCGATCATGCTTGATGCCAGATCTTATTTATGACGTGATGAACGAGACGTCGGTGAAGAGATTGTAGGAAACACTCAATGAAAAGTACCTTACTAAAAGAATTGAGAATCAACTTTACTTAAAAAAGATGTTTTATCAGTTCAAGATGAAGAGGGGGTTTCTATTAGAGAGCACGTAAACAACTTCACAAAGCTACTTTCAGATATAGCTAATGTGGACATCATGATTGAGGATGAAGACAAGGCGATGTCATTTTTGTGTTTGTTACCGGAGGATGATTATGGTATGTTCGTACTCACTATGATCAATGAAAGAACTACTGTTAGCTACAAGGAAGTGACCTCGGCATTGGTGAATTATGAGTTGAGGAAGAATAATGGTGAACCCTCTGAGAAGGCATCGGGAGATGCATTAGCAGTTCAATATCGTAGTCCAAAGCCAATAGAGATGGCTATAAGAGTGTTGGTAGGAATCAATATCACTTTTGTAAAAAAGAGGGACATTGGAAGATCGACTGCCCAAAGTTAAAGGATAAAGCTAGGAAGAATAAGGAAAAAGTTATACAAGCTTCAGAAGTGAATGTTGCAAAAGCTATTGATGAACATTCAGATACAGATTCTTTAGATTATTTGTGCCATGCACTATCGTCGGTTTGCTATGCCGACTCTACAGAGTGGATACTGGATTCGGGGGTTACATATCACATTTGTCGTAGGAGGGATTGGTTCTTTTGGTTTGAGGATCTGGAAAGAGGGGATATCATGCTTATGGGAAATGATTACGTATGCCCTATCGGTGGTATTGGTTCAGTCCGGATCAAGATGCATGACGAT
This sequence comes from Asparagus officinalis, assembly GCF_001876935.1. Lineage (NCBI taxonomy): Eukaryota > Viridiplantae > Streptophyta > Magnoliopsida > Asparagales > Asparagaceae > Asparagus > Asparagus officinalis. The sequence continues at coordinate 22,460,880 of NC_033795.1, forward strand.
GTGATTAGGGAGTTGAAAGAAGTGAGGTTCGTGTCGCAGTTGACGAAGAACATCATTTCTTTTAGGACTTTGGAGGCAACAGGATATCGGGTGACCTTAGAGGATGCTACAGTGAAGGTCATGAAGGGTTCTATGATGGTTATGCGAGGTGTCAGGAAAAACAATATATACTACTTGAAGGGCAAGACAGTTACAGCGGGTCTGGCGGCTTCTATCACTACAGAGGAGGACACTACCAGCTTATGACACATGCGTTTAGGACCTACTGGTGATAAGTCCCTATAGTCATTAGCAAAATAAGGGCTATTGAAAGGTACTAAGAACTGCAAGATGGAGTTATGTGAGCATTGTGTACTTGGAAAAAAGACTAGAGTGAAGTTCAGCACCGCTATTCACAACACCCAAAGTATATTGGATTATATTCACATAGATGTTTGGGGCCCTTCCAAGCATACATCACTTGGTGGGGCTAACTATTTTGTCACTTTTATTGATGACTATTTCAGGAAGAATTGAGTATACCCTATGAAGCATAAACATGAGATCCTTGATATTTTTATAGAGTAGAAGAAGAAAATAGAGCTACAGACATGTAGAAAGGTAAAGACTCTTCGTTAAGATAACGGTAAAGAGTACAAGAGTGATCTATTTCTGTAGTTTTATCGGGATCATGACATTAGGCGACACTTCACAGTTTGAGAGACACCGCAATAGAACTTGGTGGCTGAGAGATTAAACCGAACATTGCTGGAGAAGGTGTAATGTATAATGACACAGAGTGGATTGTCTAGATCCTTTTGGGTTGAGGTGTTAGTGTATGCGAGCCATCCCGTTAATAGGTTGTCATGCACTGTGATACAGGGGAAGACTCCTATGAAGCGTTGGACTGGTTCGGTGGCTAGTGACTATGAGTCGCTTCGGATATTTGAGTGTCTTGCTTATTATCATGTCAGTGATGGTAAATTGAATCTGAGGGCGAGGAAAACAATCTTTGTGGGATTTAGAGAAAATATTAAAGGCTTCAAGTTATGGGATCCACATGACAAGAAGATAGTCGTTAGCAGAGATGTCACATTTGATGAGGCGTACATGATGAGGCATCAAGTTCCTCAGAAGGTGGAGGAAGACCAGATTTGAGAGATATCGTAGTAGGTGAAGGATGATATGACTCTATCCATTCCAGATAGTATTGTATCCATTAAGGCTCCTACAGAGATGACGCTGGAATAAAATGGGATGACAACAGGGCATATAGAAGATACAGTGGATGGTAAGACTAATAAGCAGAGTCATGTTCAGGAGTCCATTGTAGCAAATAGACCTAGAAAGTTGATTCGTCGGCTAGCTAGATATTGTTAGACCCTAGAGGGAGGGTGATTAGGGTCTTATGCTAATCTAATCTGATTATATGTCAATTAAAATTAATTAACAAGATATCCTAGAAAGTATGAAATATAACAATATATATGAACTAGGATAAGCAATATGAACAATAAGATATATCCTATATGATGAATATATATATATATATATATATATATATATATATATATATATATATATTGTTGGCCTTCTTGTTTTGATGATGTTTAACAAACAATTTACATCTAATATTGTTTGTCTAGTATTTGTGTTTTATATTTATTATAGGCAAACAATATGTTGGAGGATGGATGGAATAGAGCTTCAACGATGATATCCAATGAAGGTTGGCGGAATTGTGGAGTGAAACAACATACAATTCAAGTTAAAGATCAAGTTCAAGCTTCATCCGCAAAGTGTACCAAGTTAAGCTTATTGAAGATCAAGATCGGCTTGGGTAATCTAGTTTAGGTTTTATATTATGTGTGTTAAGTACCTTAATCTCAATATCATATACACACACGTATTTGGTTTCTATGTATATATATAGTTATATATATACATGCATGGTTTTGGGTTTTTTATGTTTTGAATACTTTTGCAAAATAATGAGATTTCACAATTGAGAAATGCAAATTAGAAAATTCTTTTTGTAACATGTTCAAAATATCATTTGCAAACATTTCTCAAAGTTTCATTAAGTTTGGAATTGATTTGTTATGTTTAAAGGAATTTACAAATTCACGTTTTCGTTCGTGCACATGTTCGTGCATGTTTTACAAAACTGATGAGTTTTCACAAATGAGAAGTGATATTTGAAAAATTATTTCTCTGACATGTTTATCTACATATTTAGAAACTTCCCACAAAATTTTACTACTTTTGGAGTTGATTTACTGTGGCTAATTGATTTTGCAAAATCGTGTATCACAGCATATTTTCAGAAACTGTATTTCTGTGTTAAAACATTTATTTCTCTCAACTGGAAACTTATTTTTCAGAAATTCTTTCTCTAATATGTTTTTATACATGTCTAGAACCTTTTCTCAAAATTTCATAATTTTTGGATCTGTTTTACTATTTTTAACCGATTTTATAAAATTGGATATACCTGCTTCAGTACCGTCGGTCGACCGAAATTTCCTCCGGTCGACCGAAATTTACCATCGGTCGACCGAAATTTCCACCTGGACGTCTCCTGCGACTCTGACCTTGTTTCCGGTCGACCGCGATTTTCATCGGTCGACCGCTGGAGTCCCAACGGCTCTTTTTAGAGCCGTTGAAGATGGTTTTTTGGTCTTTTGACTTGGGATTTTTTGCTGAGATCTTTAGAGGGTATAAATACCCCTTTGCTGATGTCTTTTCAAACAGATCAAGAGAGTTTTAAAAACAAGTTTAAGAAAGTTTTAAACAAGGGTTTGAGTTTGTTTAGTTTATTTTTGGGGTTTGCTGTTACAAAGAGGAGTTTGCATCACCAGTTGAGGATTTCATCCTCAAAATCTTCTCATCCTCTCTTTGTGTTTTAGAGAAGTTTTCTTAACTCTATTTCCTAGCATTTCTACTATTGTATTTCATATCAATATTTTGCTAGTTCTTATTGAGTTAAGTTTTTATTTACTCACTGTTACACACACCCACTTTGAGCTTATTGTATCTTTCATACATAGTATAGTTGGGTGGTGAGAGATTGTAACTTTGAGTTGTGCTTAATTAAGTTCTCATCCATCTTAGAGAATAATTTATACTTGTTACATTGTGAGATTGTTAGGTTTTCGGTGAGCTAGAAACCGAGTGAGGTGTGAAAGTTTTCGGTGAACTAGAAAACCGATTGTGAGGAGTGACGTTGATCGGTGAGCGTTGAAAACCGATACTGTGAGGTGTAAACGTTATTCGGGTGAACGTAGAAAACCCGGTTGAGTTAGTGGATTTCTCCCCGGGAGTGGGGAGCGGAGACGTAGGACGGAAGGTCCGAACTCCGTGATCATATTGCTTGTTTGAGTGTGCTTTGGCGTTCATTCATATTTATGTTCATACCTTATATCGCCATTGTCATTAGCTCATTATCTATATCATCCACTATCTTGTTTACATTGTTTACCCTTGTGTTTATATATCCTTGCATATATACATTGCTATATATCTCTTTGCTAGGTATGCAAGGATATATAAACTAACACAAGATGATATATCCTACCAAAGAGATATACAATATGATATATGCAAGGATATGAAACTAACGCAAGGGTAAACAATATGAAATAGATAGTGGATCATATGAATAAAGAGCTAATGACAATGGCGACAAAAAATATAAACACAAGTATAAATAAACGCCAAAGCACACTCAAACACAAGATATGATCACGGAGTTCAGACCTTCCGTCCTACGTCTCCGCTCCCCACTCCCGGGGAGAAATTCACTATCACAACCGGGTTTTCTACGCTCACCCGAATAACGTTTACACCTCACAGTGTCGGTTTTCAACGCTCACCGAACAACGTTCACTCCTACAATCGGTTTTCTAGTTCACCGAAAACTTCACAACACACTCGGTTTTCTAGCTCACCGAAAACCTTACACCACTCACAATGTAACAAATATAAATTTGTTCTCTACAATAGATGAGAACACAATGAAGCACAACTCAATGTTACAATCTCTCACAACCCTAATATACTATGTATGCAAATACAATAAGCTCCGACCGGTACGGTCGACCGTGAGCCATATGCAAAGCTGAGTAACGTCCAGAGAGTTTGGCGGTCGACCGTACCGGTCGACCGCGGGTACTGTAGCACTACATTTTAGTTTTGTAAAATCAATTAAAAATAGTAAAACAGATCCAAAAAATATGAAGTTTTGTGGGAAGGTTATAGACATGTAGAATAACATGTTAGAGAAAGAATTTCTAAAAAATCATTTCTCAGTTGAGAGATATAAATGTTTGAACACAGAAATACAGTTTCTCAAAATCTGCTGACATACACGATTTTGTAAAATCAATTGGGCACAGTAAATCAACTCCAAAAATAGTAAAATTTTGAGGAAAGTTTCTAAACATATAGATAAACATGTAAAAGAAATAATTTATTGAATATCACTTCCCATTTATGAAAACTAATCTGTTTTGTAAAACATGCACGAACATGTGCACGAACAAAAACATGATTTTGTAAATTCCATTAAACATAACAAATCTATTCCAAACTTGATGAAACTTTGCAAAATATTTATAAACATGAAAACAAACATGTTAGAAAAAGAATTTCTCAAATTGAATTTTCATTTGTGAAAACTCATGTATTTTGCAAGTATGTCCAAAACATGAAAACCCAAAACCATGCATGTATATATATAACTATATATATACATAGAAACCAAATACGTGTGTGTATATGATATTAAGCTTAAGGTACTTAACACACATAATATAAAAACTAAACTAGATTACCCAAGCCGATCTTGACCTTCAATAAGCTTGACTTGGTACACATGCGGATGAAGGTGAACTTGGATCTTGAACTAGAATTGCATAAGCTTCACCGACATTCCGCCAACCTCCTTTGTATATGATCGTTGAAGCTCTATTCCATCCATCCTCCAACAACATTGTTTGTTTATAATAAATAAGAAAACACAAATACTAGACAAACAATATTAGAAGTAAATTGTTTGTTAAACATCATCAAAACAAGAAGGCCAACAATCTCCCCCTTTTTGATGATGACAAACAATTTACAAAAAGGATATATGCATGAAAGGAAATGAATATTCAAAGTATAATATATCATGCATATAAACAAGAAAGAATATACTCACAATATTTATCCCCCTTTGACAACATCAAAAAGGGGACAAAAGGAATAAGATAGCGAAAGCTCCCCCTATCAATAAGCATAGGTGAATATAAAATCAAAAATAGAAAAGGGAATATCTCCCCCTATCAAAATGCCATATGAGGATATGAAGTAAAGATCATGGTAAACATATGTGAGCAAGCATAGATGAAAAAATATGCTAAACACCACTCACATACAAAAAGATAATGAGAACACATATATATATGTCAATATGAAAATAGTGTCTCATTAACAAAAAAACATAAAGATCAAAAATAGATTTATGAAATCAAAAGAAAAAGAACATGAAAATCGTGTGAAGGTTTTCAAATGAAAACAAATCAACCAATGAAATCATAAATCATAAGTAAAAAAAATATGAAGCCAAATCATCATTGATTTAAAAAAATCAAGAGAGGTAACCATATCTAGCTTTTGAACTAGTAACAACCCATATAAATATTTTTAGCACCCGGTAAACAATATTTGGGAATAAACACCCAATAACTCCGGAGGGTTATATAAACATAGTCCTCTCATCAAGATCGAAACAAATAATCATGAAAACAAAAGATTTGATCAATTTAAGAAGTGTTTTCATAAAAAGTTTCAAAGCATAATTTTCAAAACCAAGAAAAAGAAAGATAAAAATATTAAAATTCTTGGTTTAAAATTCAAAATTATTTTGGTACCCAAGAACTCTTAGTACCAAAAGATTTAGGGACATGACCCCTATCATTTAAGCTCAAGGCCCTAGGGTTATGAACCCTTTTAGGCGCATGTGGTGCACAGGATCGGTCATAGCAATAATCACTCAAATGACCCTTCCGATTGCAATATGTACAATGGAAAGGAAGCATTTGCTTATGTTGACCATTAAAAGGTGCACGTAGAACATTTGCAAATAAAGATGGTCTTTTAAGATTATTTTGCAAATGAGAAACATTTTGAAATAATGTTGGTCTACTTGAAATATTTTGCGATTTAGAAACTTTTCGCAAATCAAAACAAAACTTAGCTAAGTGACCAACTCTACCACAAAAATCACAATGATACACAAGAGCATGTTTATGATGAGAAATAGGTGCATGTGTGTGTACATGTGATGAAGAAACTTGATGAGATGCACAAGAAGGATTAATATTCTTATGTTTTTGTGCATCATAGCAAAATTTAGCTAAATGGCCTTTACGACCACAAATGGAGCACTTATAAACTTTGCTATACAAGTGTGCATAGTATGTAGGTGATTTTGTAGCACTAGATTTAGCACACTTGTCCATAAGTTTCTTATGGTTATCAATGCATATTTTCAAAGTTGAATCTAAAGATGAAATGCATTTTTTCATAAGATTCAAGTCTTTATTTTTAGGCACATATGCACTTTTAGAAGTAGAACATAAATAGTCATTTATAAAAGAAACAGTATTATTTTGTATGTTCTCTACTTCTAACATGGCATCAATCTTAGCATGAGATAAGCTAGAAATGGACGATGATAATTTCTCTTTTTCCAATTTTAACATATCATTACTTTCTTTAAGAGCAACATTTTCTTTGGAAATGATATCAAAATTGGAAGCTAGCTTCTCATGATCGGATTTTAAACTAACATGCTTGATTTTGAGATCAATAAAATTATTTTGCAATTTAGTGTAGGCATGCGATAATTTCTCATATGCACAAGCGAGTTCATCAATAGATAAATCATTATCGGAATCGGAATCGCTTACTACACAAGAGTTATCCTCTTGTGGCCGTGTGCATGATGCTCCACATGAACTTGAAGCGGGATCCTCCAAAGCTTGTCGGATCGCCTCCAAGTCCCCTTGATGTGCTTCAATAAATTTCCAAAGTTTGTAAGCACTATCAAAATGAACAAATTTATTAGAAAAGGATGAGTCAAAAGCATTAAGCAAAAATTCTAACAAACGCTTGTTCATTGAAAATATTTTCTTATCATGATTGCTCCACTTGGATATCTCCATACAAATGCAATCAAAACAAGATTAGCACAAAAAGATAACTTGGATCTTTAACTCAAGGCGATTAGACCTTAAATCAAAGAGCACCAAGCTCTGATACCAATTGTTAGACCCTAGAGGGGGGGTGATTAGGGTCTTATGCTAATCTAATCCGATTATATGTCAATTAAAATTAATTAACAAGTTATCCTAGCAAGTATGAAATACAACAAGATATATGAGCTAGGATAAGCAATATGAATAATGAAATATATCCTATATGATGAACTATATATGCAAGGATATATAAACACAAGGGTAAACAATGTAAACAAGATAGTGGATCATATAAATAATGAGCTATGGACAATGGCGATATAAGATATGAACATAAATATGAAAGAACGCCAAAGCACACTCAAAACAAGCAATATGATCACGGAGTTCGGACCTTCCGTCCTACGTCTCCGCTCCCCACTCCCGGGGAGAAATCCACTATCACAACCGGGTTTTCTACGCTCACCCGAATAACGTTTACACCTCACAGTGTCGGTTTTCAACGCTCACCGAACAACGTCACTCCTCACACTCGGTTTTCTAGTTCACCGAAAACTTCACAACACACTCGGTTTTCTAGCTCACCGAAAACCTTACACCACTCACAATGTAACAAATATAAATTTGTTCTCTACAATAGATGAGAACTCAATTAAGCACAAACTCAATGTTACAATCTCTCACAACCCTAATATACTATGTATGCAAATACAATAAGCTCAAGTGGGTGTGTGTAACAATGAGATAATATAATCAAATCTAAACTCAATATAAAAACTAGCTTTAAAGAATGATAATCAAATAACTAAGCAAATGTAAAGCTAGATAGAGTTTAGAAAACTTCTCCAATAGATGACAAGATGGAGAGATAGAGATTGGAGAGATGGAGATTGGAGCCCAAATAAGAAGATGATCTCCTCCACTTGTGAAAACAATCTTCAAACCAAATAAACACTAAAACACACTTAAACCCTTGTTTAAAACTCTTTAAACTTGTTTAAAACATTTCTTGAGTACCCTTAGAAGTATGATGGCATGGAATATATATAGGCTCATGAAATAAGCCCAAAAACCCAAGAAAACCAAGCAAAAAGATAAAATAACGGATATATCAAAATCTAAAAAATATAGCCGTTAGCTACAGTAACCAACCTCCAGAGACATTTCCGGTCGACCGGTCCGGTCGACCGGAGTACTGTAGCAGTGCGCAGCTATTTTGTAAAATCAATTTAAAATAGTAAATGAACTCCAAAAATTATGAAATTTTGTGATAATGTTCTAGACATGTAGAATAACATGAGAAAAATAAATGTTTGAACACAGAAATACAGTTTCTCAAAATCTGCTGACATACACGATTTTGTAAAATCAATTGGGCACAGTAAATCAACTCCAAAAATAGTAAAATTTTGAGAAAAGTTTCTAAACATGTAGATAAATATGTCAAAGAAATAATTTATTGAATATAACTTCCCATTTATGAAAACTTATCTGTTTTGTAAAACATGCACGAACATGTGCACGAACAAAAACATGATTTTGTAAATTCCATTAAACATAACAAATCTATTCCAAACTTGATAAAACTTTGCAAAATGTTTATAAACATGAAAGCAAACATGTTAGAAAAATAATTTCTCAAATTGAATTTTTATTTGTATAAACTCATGTATTTTGCAAGTATGTCCAAAACATGAAAACCCAAAACCATGCATGTATATATATAACTATATATATACATAGAAACCAAATACGTGTGTGTATATGATATTGAGCTTAAGGTACTTAACACACATAATATAAAACCTAAACTAAGTTACCCAAGTGCGGATGAAGCTGAACTTGGATCTTGAACTAGAATTGCATAAGCTTCACCGATATTCCGCCAACCTCCTTTGGATATGATCGTTGAATCTCTATTCCATCCATCCTCCAACAACGTTGTTTGTTTATAATAAATAAGAAAACACAAATACTAGACAAACAACATTAGAAGTAAATTATTTGTTAAACATCATCCACAAATACTAGACAAACAACATTAGAAGTAAATTATTTGTTAAACATCATCAAAATAAGAAGGCCAACAATCTATATTGATGTCATAGTCGATATGCATTATCAGTGGAAGTCGTTGATGATATGGTTCCTTCTATATTCAGGGAGGTAGAGTCTAGCTCTGATTCGATCAGGTGGATGGAAGATATGGAAGAGGAGATGTGTTCTCTTCTGAAGAACGACACTTAGAAACTTGTAAAGCTCCCTAAGGGTAAGAAAGCTATTGGCTGCAAGTGGGTATATGCGAAGAAGGAGGGATCTTCTATTGGGAACATTCAATTCAAAGCCAGATTGGTTTCTAAGGGATATGCGCAGCTTGAGGGCATTGATTACAATGAGGTATTTTCACCCGTTGTGAAACATTCGTCGATTCGGATTTTATTAGCATTGGTGGCGTAGCTGGATTTGGATTTGGTCCAGATGGATGTTAAGACAACCTTTCTACATGGACATTTAGATGAGGAGATCTACATGACACAACCCTTGGGATTTAAAGATGCATGAAAAAAAGATTTAATGTGCAAGCTGAAGAAGTCTCTTTATGGTTTGAAGCAATCATCACGACAGTGGTATAAGAGATTCGATAGTTTCATGATTGGCCATGGATACACGAGGAGCCCATGTGTTTACATGTACAAGCTACAGGATGGTGAGTACATATATTTGTTATTATATATTGATGATATGCTTATTACTTCTAGGAATTCTTCGGCTATTCGAAAGTTGAAAGAGGAGCTATCATTCGAGTTTGAGATAAAGGATCTTGGAGAAGCTAAAAAGATATTGGGTACGGAGATCGAGAGAGATAGGAAGAAGGAGAGATTGAAGCTTACACAGAGGAGTTACTTGCAGAAAATATTAAAGAAATTCAGCTTTGATGGTAATACAAAAGCAGTAAGCACTCCATTCGCTCCCCACTTCAAGCTTTCAGCTAATATGTCACCTGTTTTAGTTGATAATAGAGATTACATATCGAAGGTTCCATATGCCAGTGTGGTGGGTAGCTTGATGTATGCTATGGTTAATTTGTACGATACCAGATTTATCACAGCCCGTGAGCATGGTATCGAGGTACATGCACGACCCCAGTAAGGATCATTGGGAGGCCGTGAAGTGGATTCTACGGTATGTTAAAGGCACCGTGGATGTTGGTTTTATTTTTTAGAAGGATGAGAAGAATATGCAAGATTGTATTGACTACGTGGATTCAGATTATGCGGGGGATCTTGACAAGTGCCGGTCTACTTTAGGATATATATTTACATTGGCAGGAGCACCAGTATGTTGGAGATGTACACTTCAGTCTATAGTGGCTCTCTCTACTACATATGTGAAGTATATGGCGGTGACTGAAGCTATGAAGGAGGTTTTGTGGTTGCATGGATTATTGGAGGACTTGGGGATTGTACAGGAGACCCTTCAGGTATATTATGATAGCATGTCGGCTATCTATTTGGCGAAGAACCAGGTTTATCATGCACGTATGAAGCATATTGATATCAGATTCTACTTTGTTCGTGATATTTTGGATGATGGAGACATCATATTGGAGAAGATCCACACGAAGGATAACCATGCGGATATGTTGTCCAAAATTGTTTCAAGTGTGAAATTTGGTCATTGTTTGAAGCTATTGAACATCCTTCAATGTTGAGGGCCTTTAGAGGACATTTGGGTGAACTGCGTTTGATTTGATTCCTTGGGCAAGAGGATACGTAGACAGTCATGTTTGATGTAGCCGAGGTTGGATTTGTTGATTTCGAGGGGGAGGAGATTGTTTGAGCTCTCGTTTGGGTTCCCGACTTGTTGTGGATTGAGTCCGTTGTCGTAGATTTGTTCCATTTTGTACTGGACGCAACAAGTGGGATATTTGGATGTTTTGGTGTCGGCTCAGTTTTGGGAGAAACTTCATCGAGGTGGAGATTTATGGAGAACTCAAGAAAGAAACAGAAAAACTGGGTTTTCTGTCATAAGTCGAGTCATGCACAGGCATAAGTTGACTTATGCCCTTGCACGAGTCGACTTACATTTTGTTCTCCAGTTGTTAGTTTTGTCTCTGTCAAGTCAACTTATCGGGACTGTTAAGTCGACTTACGTTCTGTTCTTCAGTTGTTATTTTGCACTCGGTCAAGTAGACATATGGTAAGTCGACTTGTTCCCTCTGTTAAGTCGACTTATGGGCTGTTTTCAGGCTGTATTAGGATTCTTGTTTGCATCATATTTGGGTTTGATATAAATAGGAATATGTTGACTTCTAGGGTTTAAGCAAGGACATTTTTGAGCAGTTTTTGAGAGAGAAGAGTGCATCCTATTGTGGGAGATTTATGAGAGATTTAGAGAGCTTGGTTTTAGGGTTTTGAGTGATTTTGTAACCATATTTTGTAATCTTTTCATCTCTAATAGTAAGAACCCCCCTCCTTGCCCGTGGACGTAGGCAATTTGCCGAATCACGTAAAATTCTTTGTCCTGTTGTGATGATTGTGTTTTTGCTTGTGTGGTTGTGATTTATCTCGTTCTTGTTCGTGTATTATTTGGCTTTCAAGCGCCTGATACACACAACAACTTGGTGTTATAGGATTTAAATATCAGACTCAACACTTTGAGATTTGTTTGGTTAAGTGGAGGACCTAAGAGAAGTGTCTACGAGGGGTCCCCTTGTGTGTGAGGTTGTCCTCCACTGAGTCGAAACATTTCTTTATGATGCCTCCCATGACTAAAGATTCAAACTCAGATTGTAGCTCCTCCGCTAAGTTAGCTAGCTAAAAAATTGTTAGAAAAATAGTCATGCTTCTCTTGGAGTTGAGTTAAATGGATCTTACATTTGAACTGTTACAAATCTTTGTTGTATCCGGATAAAGTTTTGGCTCACTTGATACAAATTATCTTAATTTATTATGGTATTTAAATTCTTATCCTATAAAGAGTTATAGTGAATTTAGATAAGATCATATCTAGATAGTTTTCCTGATGGATGGAAAATGTTTTTAAGAAGTTTTATCTTTTAAGAATTCTAATTATAACAGAAAGGTCATAGCCTCACCTATTTCCTCCATCATATTTAGGGCTTTTCGGTAAGGCATGGACTAGAAACTCTTTATGTTTTCTTTGTTCTATTTATCTTAATACTGATATTACTTTTATTTTTTATGTATATGCTCAGATTATTTCTAGTTTTGATCTAATTTTCTGAGTTACAGATCGTTCTAGACAACAATGGCTGGAGGTATCTTTTAAATTTAATTTATTTCCGCTGCGTACTCTATATTTATTTACATTTCAATTTCTAACATGTGGTATCATGGCCAACTCCATCTATGTTGTTTAGTTTTTTTAGTTTTAGATCATGTTAGTGTTAGTTGACGCGTTCAAGTCTATGCGGTCGTAAATAAATAGTAATATTGAAATTTTAATACTAAAACGAAAGCAAATATTTTCAGTTTAACGCTTCAAAAATGATTATCTTTGTTAATTAGTGCTTTTGTTGGTCTGATCTCAAAGTTTATAAGCGCTTGCGTTTTTTTTCATCTTTTTGCGTTGATTATGTTTCTGCTTCTTACTAGCATAAAGTGCTTACATTTTTTTTTTTTAAGATTAGCCGTGAGTAAATTTATTAAGTTCACTACATGTGCAGATGTCGGCCAATGTTGTTTTCAATTAAAATATTTGGATGATGTATACTAAAGTTTGTTTAGGTATTAAGGTCACATTGAATCTAAAGATATATATGTAAATATATATTTTTGGCTTGTGATCGATGAAGTCAATAGGTTACTAGTAGCAGATATTTATATTAGTTGCAAGTTTTCTCCAATAAAATTTACATGCTTTCGGTTTAATTATACAGATATCATCGACTCAAGTTTTTATGTAGATTTATTTTTATATATAACATTGATTTGCATGCTACAGTGCATTTTGGAAAAAGAAAATATATTTCTTTCTAAATTAAAAGTAATAAAGTTAAGTTATTTTCTTTTATAATTTTATCATGAAGCATGTGCAATATGTGTGTTCTACATTGATTTGTATATATTTGGTGTATCTTAATTAGGAGATATCCTACCTTATCTAGGACTTACCTAACATATATTCTTACCAGGTTTAGGAATCATACCAAGTTTAGGAATGAAAACATTGTTATATGTACCGGGAACACTTTTGTATAGATATAAAAAAATCAGAATTCAATTCCAATCTTTTTGTTTTTCTTCATGGTATCAGAGCAATGTTTCAAAATCTGAAACCCTAGCCACCCCATAACCGTCACCTTATATATATATATATATATATATATATGAGAAATATGGGTATGATTGGTACCAAGCACAACTTAGTACTAAGGTTCTCCATGTAGCGAGGTGTCACAATCCCCAAATAGAGGATTACATTCACATGGGTTGAGCAGTGCATGTGGATATATAACCATTTGAATGAGTGAAGGGGATTATGTCACCTCACTACCAAGCACAACTCTTTGTGCTTAGTACCAAGCATGTCCATCTCTTATATATATGGTTTGTGATCGATGAAGTCAATATGCACTATTAGCAGATATTTATATTAGTTGCAAGTTTCCTTTAATAAAAGTTAAATGCTTTCGGTTTAATTATACAGATGCATTTTTTGATCATCAACTCAAGTTTTTATGTAGAATTGTTTTTATATATAACATTGATTTGCCACGCTACAGTGCATTTAGGAAAAATAAAATATAGTTCATTCGAAATTGAAAGTAATAAAGTTAAGTTACTTAATTTCTTTTATAATTTTATCATGAAGCATGTGGAATATATGTGTCCTACAGTTTGTTAATATTCTAGATTTATGATGTCTTGAAGTAATAACGATTACTGAATGATTTAAGAGTAGCCATAGCATCTTAGGTCACGAGGATAGTCAAATAAGGATTAACATACTTTATTAAGTTTTAATGACATCTAGATTATATGATCTGGCTACAGTTTATATGATCTGCTAAGAGAGAAATTTGAGAATATTTTAAGGCAAAGCTAGGGAGCCAGGTATGATACTTCGAGCAATCAAAATTTCCATTTATTCAAAAGTTTTGAATGATGATATACCTGTTCATATGAAAGATATGCTTGATAAAATGTAATTTCTTACTTGATTACCAAACATTTCCCTTGTATCTTGATGTACTTCACAATGTTACATTTAAAAAATGAATAAAAATTTAATTCATTGACCAAAAAAATGACATCTACATTGCAATTAATTCAAAGAAATAGTAACTCGGCACCATAGGGAAGTTATTATTGTTTTGGATTAATTGGAATAAGATATTAAAAAGTAATATTAAGAATAAATTTTTCCTAGGCCTATAGGTATGGAATATTTTATTTTTTGATATTAATTTTTATTATTAGTCTTATTAATAAAGCAAAAATAAATTCATGTGTGATGTTATCTCTGCCCGTAGGAATGTTTGAATTTAGTTTATATCTTTTCTAAACCAACATTGGTTGTTTAGAACTCAAGTTTTACTTCACAGCACAAAAGTTTAAATTTCTTTATTATTGCAGCTATTCCTACTGCTTACGCTTTCTAATACTTTGTAGTGATAACTTTGATGATTGGAAAGAGAAAATCATTTTCTCATTAGAGTGCATGTATATGGACTTGGCGCTCGTGTGGATCAACCACCTGATCCTACGGAGGAAAGTACGCCACATGAGAAAAATATATTTGAACGGTGGGAAAGATCAAACCGACTGAGTTTGATGCATATTAAGTCTCATGTCAATAAGAACATCTGAGGCTCTATTCTAGATTGCCCTAAGGCCAAAGATTACTTAAGTGCTATTGAAGAACAATTTGTCAGGTTCGATAAAGCTTTAGCCAGCACGTTGATGAAAAAGCTTTCAAGTAAAACATTCAACCACTCTAAGAGTGTGCGTGAGCACATTATGGAAATGAGGGACACTGCTGCTCAACTCAAGTTTCTTGAGATAGAATTTTCTGAGTTGTTCCTAGTGCATTTCATTTTGAACTCTCACCCTTCTGAATATGGGTTATTTAAAATTTCTTATAACACACATAAGGAAAAATGGTCTGTGAATGAATTATTGACCATGTGTGTTCAGGAGGAAGAGAGACTAAAGCATGAGAAGCCTGAAAGTGCTCATTTGGCTACTCATAATAAAGGAACACTAGGAAGAACAATCATGCTCAAGAAAGAAAGAACAAGCAAAATGTGTCAATGAAGAAATATGGTGATAAGGATAAATGCTTCTTCTGCAAAATGGCTACTCATATGAAAAAAGATTGTATTAAGTACAAAAATGGCTCGTAAAGAAAGGTAATTTCATCTCTTTTGTGTGTCATGAATCCTTTTTTGTTGAAGTTCCAAATAATTCATGGCGAATTGATTCTGGTTCTATAATCTATATTGTCAATATCATGCGGGGCTTGCTTAACCTAAGGAAGCCGAAGGGAAATAAACAATGCATCTGTTTAGGAAATCGGATGCATTTACAAGTCGAGGCTGTGGGAACCTTCAGATTGGTTTTGAAGACTGGTTTCACATTGGATTTAGAATATGTCTTTTATGTTCTAGAATTCTCTAGAAATTTAGTTTCAATTTCGAAATTAGTTTCTGTTGGTTATGGTTTTTATTTTAAAGAAACATATTTTGATATTTTATTGAATAAAGTCTATATTGGTGGCGGAACCCTAATTGATAATTTATGTAAATTTGATTTGGATCCCATATTTGAATCTACTTATTTAAATATGCATGTTGATGTTGGCATAAATCAAAATTTAATTAATGAGAACTCTTCTACCTTATGACATAGGAGATTGAGAAATATCTCCATAGAGCGAATTAAGAGATTAGTAAATGATAGAGTTTTAAAAACTTTTGATTTTTCTGATTTTGGTACTTGTGTTGATTGCATTAAGGAAAAACAAACTAACAAGTCCACTGAATGTGCTAAGAGGAGTTCTAGTGTTTTGAAAATCATACACAGTGATATCTGTAGACCTTTGACTACTCCTTGCCTAAATGGTCAGAGATATTTTATCTCATTTGTTGATGACCATACTAGATATATGTATTTTTATCTCCTTTTTTGTTGTGTGCGGAAGCTATCAATCGATGTGCTTCGAGAAACCAAACCAAACGCCGAGAGAGAAGGCCAAACAATGTAAAAAATGGCACGAACAAAAACAACCAATTTTTACGTGATTCGGTAAGTTGCCTACGTCCACGGAGGAAGAAGGGGATGGAGTTTTCACTAATAGAGAAGAAGAGTACAAACTAAGATTACAAATCACTCAAACTCACAAATTAATCTCACCAACAAAGCTCTAATTCTCTCCAACAAAACTTTAACCAATAGCTTAGAAAATACCTCTTTTCTTTGCTCAAAATATCCCTAATTTTATCACCAATCAAAGCCAAAGAAACTCTAAAATGTGTGTTTGTATTTATACCAAACACCAATCCAAATCAAACTAGGAAACTCACATATGGGCCTGACCCGACTGGCGGTCGACCGCCCCAAGACTCGTGGTGGATCGCGATCAAACGACATAACCTAAAAATCATTACAGGGTCTGGCAGTTGACCGCGCTAAGTTCAGACTCATACCCAGAGTCTGTGCACGTATTCGGTCAACCGGCCTTGTACCGCGGTCGACTGACAAACTCCAAAACTGAACCCTGAGCTCCAAAACCTGTTCTTCTTCGAACCATTTACCAAATCTACAATTCTCCACCTCGGTGAAGTTTTTTCAAAACTGAGCCGACACCAACACCAACCAAATACATCACTTGTTGCGTCCAGTACGAAGTAAAACAAAATCATAACAACGGACTCAATCCACAGCAAGTCGAGACCTAAATGAAAATGTGACCACTCTCAAAATGTCAGTATCAACTCACCAAATTGGCTACATCATAAATGGATGTCTAGGTATCCTCTTGCCCAAGGAATTAAGCCTTCACATAGTTCCCCCAAATGGTCTTTAAAGGCCCTCAATCAAATAGAAGAGTTCTCAACTCTTCACCAATAAATATGCAGCTGATAGCTCTCCCAATGGCCCAAAAATAAAACAAACTAAATACCTCCACCTGAGATGAACCAACTGCCATATCTGAATCCAAACTATATCCACCAGCTACACTCGAATCAACCAATTCATCATCCGCATCCAAATCCAAATGATCCTCAATCTGTGTCACCTCAACTGGAATCCCAAATGATGCAGTATGATCTGGAGTATATGGAGTAATCTTCACCTAACGTGGAGTAGCATCACCCTCCATCCGCTATGATATCCCAACGATCTGATTAACACTCTCCACCTGCCGAGAGTTAAATATGACATACCTGCTCAGAAAAAAATCAGAGTTTCCTAACTGATAACCAAACGAGCATCTAAATCCCAAACATGTAATCAGATTAAATCTCATATCCTCAATGTGACCAAATGCTAGGCAACCAAATATCTGAAGCAACCCAAAATCTGAAGAAGCTCCACTAGATCCAAATACTCCAAACAAAATAGTTGGCAACCTATGACTAAGATGACCTAAATATATCGAAGCCCCAAAACTCCTCTGTAATTCAATGCTCGACAACAACACCGATCCTTCTCCAGTAAGGAACGACCCATCAAAACTGTTATCTCATCTCGTTGCTCTAATGTTTTCTCTCCAATAAAGTGTCTCAAACTGCCATGAGCTCGGTACAAACGCAAGAAAGGACCCCTACCAAAATTAGAACAACGGATCACCTTTCTTCCAATACACTTTCTCCATCTGTTGTTGACTTCTAGGACTTCACACCAACGCGACTTGGTTGCAACCCACCAATACCTAGAATAGTCCCTAACTACAAAAACCAAATACTGATTACCTCCTAATGATACCTCCCTGGAAGGTCCCCAAATGCCTAAATGAACACCACCTAGAAGACCTCTCAATCATCAAATAGAAATGCCAAACTCCACCTTGGTTTCCTTGATCATACCAATATGCTCAAAGGACTTCAATATACAGGTCAAGGCACTTCTCAATAATCTAATACCCCAGCCTCAACTCCTTCTTTCTCGGCCATCTATCTCAAAGCACCAACAAAACAATACAGAACAATTGAAGAATGGATCCAAACTAAAAAAGAGAGATTTTTATCTCCAACTGAAACCCTAACAAGAGCCTCTGAAAGATCTCACCCCCACACGTTGGAAGACAAGATCCACAATAGTAAAAATCACACCTTTATCACCAACTAAAACCCTAGACGAGCTTTCAAGGTGATCTACTTCTCCATCTAGCCCTAAACGTAACATGTGCTTTGATACCACTTGTTGTGCGGGGAAGCCACCAATCGATGTGCTTCGAGAAACCAAACCAAACACCGAGAGAAAAGGCCAAACAATGCAAAATAACAGCACGAACAAAAACAACCAATTTTTACGTGGTTCGGCAAGTTGTCTATCTCCACAAGGCAAGAAGGGGATGAAGTATTCACTAATAGAGAAGAAAAGTAGAAACTAAGATTATAAATCACTCAAACTCACAAATTAATCTCACCAACAAAGCTCTAATTCTCTCCAACAAAACCCTAACAAATAGCTCAGAAAATACCTCTTTTCTGTGCTCCAAATATCTCTAATTCTATCACCAATCAAAATAAAAAAAACCCTAAAATGTGTGTTTGTATTTATAGCAAACACTAATCCAAATCAGAATAGGAAACTCACATATGGGCCTGACCCGACTGGCGGTCGACCGCCCCAAGACTCGCGATCGACCGTGATCAAATGACAGAAGCCAAAAATCATTACAGGGTCGGTCGACCGCCCCAAGACTCGCGATCGACCGTGATCAAATGACAGAAGCCAAAAATCATTACAGGGTCTGACGGTCAACCGCGCCAGGTCCAAACTCATACCCAAAGTTTGTGCACGTATTCGGTCGACCGGACTTGCACCGCGGTCGACCGACAAACTCCAAAACTAAACCCTGAGCTCCAATACCTGTTCTTCTTCGAACCCTTCACAAAATCTACATTTTTGACAAAGCAAAGGCATTAGATGCCTTCAAGAGCTATAAGGCGGAGGTAAAGAAACAAAAGGATAAAAAGATTAAAATTGTAAGATTAGATGGAGGCGGAGAGTACTATGATAGGTACACATAAAAGGGACAAATTCCATGTCCATTTGCAAAATTCCTCAATGAAGAGGGGCATCATTGCCTAATATACAATGCTCGGTATAGTGTATCAGAAAGGAGGAATCACATTCTTATTAACATGGTGAGGAGAATGATTAGTAATTCTAATACTCCTGAATCTCTTTGGAGTGAAGCCTTGAAAACTGTAGTGTATATTTAAATAGGGTTCCATCTAAAAGTGCTCCTAAAACACTATTTGAACTATGGTATTGATGGAAGCCTAGTTTAAATCACTTGCACAAATAGGGTTTTCTAGTTGAAGTGAGGATTTATAATCCACACATAAAGAAACTTGATCCGAGGACAATCAGTGTTTATTCATTGGCTATCCAGTTAACTCCAAAGGATATCAGTTTTATTCTCCTTCACATTCAACAAGAGTAGTTAAGCTAAAAATGCTAAATTTCTTGAGGATTATGAACCTAGTGGGAGTGTATTTCCTTGTAGGATAGAATTTGAGGAAGCACGTAAGGAAATCGAGTTGCATAAAGATAGAGATTTGGTTATTCTTCAAGGAAATCAAATAGATGACCTTATCGAGCAACCAATTCAACAACAACCAGCCCATGAAATCAAAGTTTATAATGACACTCCTATTGATGTAAATCAAGAGGTTGGATTAAGAAGGTCCTCAAGAGAAAGAAGGTCAGCTATTTTTAGTGATTATGTTGTATATCTTTAGGAGTCTGATTTTAATATTGGACCTAAAAATGGTCCGCATATGTTTTCACAAGCTGTGAACGGAGATCAATCTACTCTTTAGTATGATGCAATGAAAGAAGAGATGAAATCTATGGCTAAAAATCAAGTCTAGAATCTCATTGAATTACCAAAAGATGTTGTGGCTACATGCTGCAAATGGGTCTACAAGACCAAAAGAGACGCTTCTGGTAATATTGATCGATATAAGGCTAGACTTGTGACTAAATGTTTCCCTCAAAAGGAAAAGATTGATTATTCTAAAACTTTCTCTCCAGTTTCTAAGAAGGATTCATTTAGGGTTATCATGGCTCTAGTAGCTCATTTTGATATGGAGTTACATCAAATGGATGTGAAAATAGTTTTTTTGAATGGGGATCTTGAGGAAAAAGTATACATGAGGCAACCAGAAGGATTTTGTGATGAGAAAGATCATCACTTAGTTTGCAAGCTAAAGAGATCTGTATATGGACTAAAACAAGCCTCACATCAATGGTATAAAAAGTTTCACAAGGTTATTTCCTCATATGGATTTTCTGAAAACAATGTTGATCAATGTATATATCTTAAGGTCAGTGGGAGCAATGTTATATTTCTAGTCTTATATGTGGATGATATTCTACTTGCAAGTAATGATTTAGGTTTGTTACATGAGACAAAACAATTCCTCTTTAAAAAATTTGAAATAAAGGATTTAGGTGAAGCTTCTTATGTCATTGGCAAAGAAATTCATAGAGATATGTCTAAAAGAACTTTATGACTATCTCAAAGGGCCTACATTGAAAATGTATTAGAGAGATTTAGAATAAAAGATTGTGTGTCCATGTCAGCACCTATCATCAAAGGGGAAAAACTAAGTCAAGATCATTGTCTACAAAATTAACTAGAAAAGGAACATATGAAGAGCATACCTTATGCATCTGCCATGGATAGCTTGATGTATGCACAAGTCTGCACTCGGCCTGACATTGGATTTGCAGTAGGATTATTGGGTCGATACCAAAGTAATCTTGGTATGGAGCATTGGAGGGCTGCTAAAAGAGTCATGAGATATCTGAAGGGAACCAAGGATTACATATTGACTTACTATCATACTGATCATTTGGAGGTGGTTGGTTATTTAGATTCAGCCTTTGCTGGATGCATAAATTTAAGAAAATCTACTTCAGGATATATCTTCCTTCTCGCAGGAGTTGCTATATCTTGGAGAAGTACTAAGCAAACAATTATTGCTTCATCTACCATGGAAGCATAGTTTATTGCATGTTATGAAGCCACTACACATGCATTATGGTTGAGGAACTTTATCTCAGGTCTCAAAGTCATCGATTCTATTGCGAGGCCTATGACGATTCATTGTGATAATTTAGCGGCTGTTTTCTTCTCTAAAAATAATAAAAATGGAAGCCGAAGCAAGCATATTGACATAAAGTATCTTAGTGTTAGAGAGAATGTAAAATAAAGTGTTGTGTCCATTCAACACATTAGTACCGAGCTTATGATTGCAGACCCAATGATTAAAGGATTGTCGACGAAACAGTTCCTAAGTCATGTGGAGCATATGGGATTGTTTTAGCTCGTTATTTATTTATTTTTCTCTCTAGTTATTTTTAGACATATTCTGAATATTCTTGGGGAATAAAGTTTGATTTTATTGTGCACAAATAAAGTTTTCATATTTAAATTATATCAATTAGGATAGTTAAAGTAGGTCCCGAGTGACTTGTAGGAAGTTATTCATAAAATTTGCTCATAAAGTTGCTCACTTGATGAATTTATGTATTGTGATACATGGAAGGAAGAGCTCGTTATTATTAAGAGCTTGACCACTATGATTCATGCATTAGATTCTTTATTTGAGTGGGAGCTATCCGCTACTAAATGGTAAGAATTTTTATTATGAGATATTTATATCATGCGGACCAAGTGGGAGAATGGTTTATACGGATAAAGTTTTGGCCCACTTGATATAAATTATCTTTATATGTTATGATATTTAAATTCTTATCCTATAAAGAATTATAGTAGATTTAGATAAGATTATATCTAGATAGTTTTCCTGATGAATGGAAACTATTTTTAAGAAGTCTTATATTTTAAGGATTCCAATTATAACAGAAGGGTCTTAGCCTATAAATATAGCCATAGTTTCTCCATCAGATTTAGGGCTGATGTATCTTTTAAATGCAATTTATTTCTGCTGTGTGCTTTGTATTTATTTAGATTTCAATTTCTAACAATCTTCTATTATGTTCCTCGTTATTGCTTATAATAGGACAACATGCGAATTCGCCCTAAAGTCATAATCTAGAATTCACAAATTGAGGCTAAGTGGGATAACTGTTTTAATGGAACAATTTTATTCATTTGAGATATTTTAAGTGGAGTAAAGTGAGATATGTTGGGATAATGAGAGAATTTAAAACTCTGATTTGCCAACCATGTGGGATAATTGATGATCTCACACCTTATTAAAATATAATATTTATTTATCAATTAAGTCTAAATTAATTTATCCAACTAGTTTAGTATCTTATTTAGTATGTTATTATAATATAATACCTTATTTTACTTTATACTAAAATATAATATGTTATATTATAATTACTAATTAATTATAACTATGTTTAATGTTACATTATATCATATTATAATAATATGATATATTATACAATTGATATAATATACGAATAATATATGAACAATATATATTATATAATAATTGATATATTATAATAATGTGATGTATTATATAATAATTGATATAAATATTATAATAAATGGGATGATTGATATATTATATAATAATTGATATAATATACAAACAATATACGAATAATATATATTAATAATTGATATACTATAGTAATATGATACAGCTATATGATAATTAATATAATATATAGAACAATATATTTAATATAATATTTAATAATATAATATTTAATTTAATTTAAATATAAATATTATAATACTTTTCTTTTATTTAATATAACATTATTTAAAATATTATATTATTATTAAAATATAATATTAAATTTTATGATAATTACTATAATTTAAATAAAGATAATCGATGACATGGCTCTTATTAAAATATAATAAAATATGTTATGTTATACTGATTTTATATATAATATTATACTTTAATATATAATAGATTATTACTATTTTTATTGTAGTAATAATATATTACTTTAATATTATAATAACCACAATATTTATATAATATTTACAGAGTATTAATTAATTTAATAAAATATAATAGAAAATAGTAAATTATTATATAAATTAAAATATTCTATAAAATAAAATATATGATCATATTAAATTATATTATAATGTAATTAATATATTATTTTATTAAATATATAAACATTAAATTATAATATAATATTTTATATCATAAAAATACTACAATAATATTTTAATTATAATTAATAAAATATATATCAAATAAAATAAAGTAATATTATAATAATATAATACTAATATTATAATATAGAAAATATTATTAACTAATATGCACCAACGATATATAATAATGTTATATTAGATAATATTATCTAATATTTTATTATCTTACGTTATAGTAGAATTTTATAATATAATATAATTAAGATATATTATATATTATAATACCGTTGGTCTTTTTGTTTTGATGATGTGTTAACAAATAATTTATAACTAATATTGTTTGTCTGGTGTTTGTGCTTTCTTGTTTATTCTAGGCAAACAGTGTGTCGGAGGTTTATTGGATTGAGCCTACATGATCATATACATTGGAGGATGGAAAGAATACCGGAGTGAAGCTATATACAATTCAAGTCAAAAATTTAAGTTCAAGCTTCATTCATGTTTACCAAGACGAGCTTTATTGAAGATCAATCTTGGGTATAATGTTTATACTCTGTGTGTTAATGCTTAAAGCTCAAATATTATACACATACACGTTTTCGGTTTATTGCTTTCAAGTTAAATTATTTTTTATTTATAAAATAATATGTTTATAGATTAAAGACTTTTTTATACTATTTTATATCTTTTCTCAAGTCTATTAATCTATTGGAAAGTATTTCAAAACTTGTTTGGAATAAGTTTCATCAAAATCAAGTTTTGACGATTTTGTATTATTGAATAGTTTACAAAATAAATTATATTTCACAAAGGGGAAATGAAATTTCAAAAATTCTTTTTGTAACATGTTCTATTACATGTTTATAATAATTTCCCAAAAAATTATCATTTCTGGAGTTGATTTACTATACTGAATTGATTTTATAAAATCAAGTATTTCAGCAGTTTTTAGAATCTAGAATATCTATTTTAAAATATTTATTTCTCATAAATGGAAAGTGATATTTGATAAATTCTTTTCTATCATGTTTATCTATATGTCCGGAACCTTTCCTTAAAATTTCATTATTTTTGGAGTTTATTTACAATTTTTAATTGATTTTACAATACGAGATATGCAAATTTCCAGAATATGCTGGATTTTGGGGTATTTTGGTCTTTTCAGCCTATAACGGCTAGTAACAACTAGTTTTTATTTTTTTGGGTTTTTGGCTGGTTTAAGAGGCTATAAAAATCCCTCAACTTTCATTGTTTCTCATGGATGTTTATGAGAGTTTTAAAACAAGTTTAC
The DNA here is from genome assembly GCF_001876935.1 of Asparagus officinalis. Lineage (NCBI taxonomy): Eukaryota > Viridiplantae > Streptophyta > Magnoliopsida > Asparagales > Asparagaceae > Asparagus > Asparagus officinalis. The sequence goes on from NC_033795.1 coordinate 22,485,711, forward strand.
AAATATTTTAGTTTGTTTTAAATGTGTTTAAAGTTTGGTTTTCAAATGAAGAAATTTTCACAAGAGGAGAAGATTATCCTTTGGTGTTTTGGACTTCAATTTCACATCTCTCCATCTTGTTATTTAGAGAAGTTTCCCTAAACTCTTTCTAACTTTATATTTATTTGTTTGTTAATCATTTTTATTAAAGCTAGATTTATATTGAGTTTAGATTTGTTTTACTCATTGCTTACACACACAACCATTGAGCTTTAGTATTTTCATACATAGTATATTTGGGTTGTGGGGTTGTGCCTTGAGAGTGAGCTTATTTGTGTTCTCATTCATATTAGAGAACAAATTTTGTATTGAGCATTCATTGTGAGGATACATATTTATAATACACCTGTACACCGAGAGGAGTGTGTGGTGAGAGACTGGGTCGTCCCAAGAGGAGTGGCATTGGTAGTAAAGTATAGAGAGAGGTTGTAAATACGAGCACTTGAGGAAGACACGGGCTAGAGACCAACACTTAGAAGGTGTAGAGTGGGATTACAAGAGTGTTGATTGTAAAGTTTTCGGTGAGCTAAAAAACCGAGTGTGAGGTGTAAACATTTTCGGGTGAGCGTCAAAAACCCGGTGTGATAGTGGATTTCTCCCCGGGAGTGGGGAGCGGAGACATAGGACAGAAAGTCCAAACTCCATGATCATTTCTTGTGTGTTTGAGTTTGGCTAATACACTTATATTTTGTTTATCTCTATCGTCATTCTCTTATTATCTAATTTATCTACTATATTGTTTGTGTTTGTTTATTTTACCCTTTTTTTATATTGCTTATCCTTGCATATAATTGTTGCATATCTTATTTGCTAGGATAACTTGTTAATAAGTTTTAATTGACATTAAATCAGATTAGATTAGCATAAGACCCTATTCAACCCTCCCCTCCTCTAGGGTTCTTTCCTAGTGGCATTAGGGTCCAACAAATACAATTAACATATATTAGATATTTAATAAATTAATGCTTCAAAGTTATATCACTTTCTCTATGATTGTCCCTAAGTTAAGAATATGGTAGTTTTTTGAGGTTGGAACAAAAGACTTGTATAGTAGTGGGATAATTTTGGGAAAAGTGGGGATAATTGTCTCAATTTAATTATCCCAATGAATAACAACTTAAAGTGAAATCTCAATCCCATTATCCTAATGAATAATACCATAAAGTAAAATCTTAATATTTATCCTACTTACACCAAAAATACGCTAACCAATAATCCCACTTAGGTCACAATCTATTCGCCCTTGGGTCACAATCTATATTGTGATATGAACCACTTGAATATCTTAAAGTCTCTACTCATCATTAGGTTAAAAGTTTGTATTCTAACAATGTCTCCCACAGGTTGAGTACCTTTTTCATAGTCTGAAACCTAGAACTCATATAGGGGTATCAATTTTTTCCTAAAATGGACTTAAAGTTCATGATCAGTGAGATTTGAGTTTGGATTGCTCTGATATCATCTTAAAAGTCAACTCCAAAGTTATGTTGAGATTTGATGGTTACAATTTACACTCTAATATTTTGAGAGTATAGGGCTCCTCTAAATTAGCAATTAATCCAAAATATAATTCTTAAGTACATATTCTTACAGCTAGGGCAGATGTACTCCTATCTAGGGGTGCAATTGCACCCTTACATATTTATAAATTTGCATGTAAAAGTTATGCAATTCTTACATCCCCCTTCAAACATAATTTTTTTAAAATTGTACCCGAATACGCCAAGCAATCTAAAAACAAGGGGGTGGGGGGGGGGTGGGTTATGTTCTTTGAGGATTGTTGATTCGAACTCAGATTTTCTCTTGTATTTTAATTTAGATGTTATTCATTTTGGACAATAATTTAGATTTAAATTTAAGGTGTTATTGGTTTAAGATTAGGATTCAGATTTGAATTTAAGGTGTTATTGGTTTCGGACTAGAATTTGAATTTGAATTTAACGTGTTAATGGTTTAGGACTAATATTTGGATTTGAATTTAAGGTGTCATTGATTGTCTAGGATTGTTAGTAGGACTAGGATTTCAAAATCCACATTTAATTCAAACTCCATAGTTTTTAATGAAATATTTTCAAGAGAAAGTCCAAGTTAAAATTGGCGGATTGTGATCTTATTTGTGGATTTTCTTTCTCAGCTCGTGTTTACTTATTTAAATATTTAATATATTTCAAATTAGATATATTTAATTTTAATATATTCATATTTCTAAATTATTTATATATTGACGTTGAATGTTAATTAATTTTTAAAATATTTGTAATCAATTTCTATAAATTTATTTAATTCGTTTTTAAAGTGAAATATATTTAATACTATTTAATCACTTAATTTATTTAATATTTTAAATAGATATGTTTATTATATAACATTTCTTAAATATATAACTATTTTAAATATTAATATTATCTTTAACTTCAAATTTTTTATATAAAATTTTCTAATATATTTAATATTTACATATTTAAATATACAAATTAGTTTTTACATGATCGGACACTGGTTATTTTCATTCATGTACTCAAATACAAGTTACTTTCATTTATGTACTTGAACATCAGTTATCTTCTATTATGTGGTATCATGTGAACTATTTAAATGGATTACAAGATATATTTAATTTTGTTGCTACCGTCCATCAATCGAAATGAGGGTGGGGTAGTTTTTCAAATTAATTTTTTATTATTCTTGGTAATTATTATTTATCATAATAATTTAATTTAAAACTCCTAACACAAACAATCTACAAATCTAAGTTTTAATCTGAGAATCCGACTTCAGTCAATGAATCCAAAGCAAAAGTTTAAGAATCCAAATCAATAATTCAAGAATTCCACTTAAAAAATTAAAATCCAATCCAAGAGTTCGGGGCTCTAACTATAAAATCTGAGTTTATGTCTAAATCCAAGAAATGTCAGATTTATGAACAATTGTCCAGGTCCAAATTAACAATTTGGAACAAATAACACCCCCCAAAGAAATTAGTAACTAGTTGAATTAGACCATGGAAAAGTAAAAAAAAAAATCATTTAAATTTTGATAATAAAGTATATAAAAGACATTCTCATCAGTTACTATACTTTTATAATATTATATTTTTATTTTTAGATACATAGACACTTGTTGTGGGGTCGCCCATGGAATTTTTTTTGTACCCGCCACTGCTTACAGCAACTTCAGAATTTTAGCACAGCTAAAGAGAGTTTTTACTATTTAAAATAATATATATTCGTCTGAGGAAAATTCAGCAACCATACATACCAGATCAATCTTTATGTCAAGTGTTATAATCCACTCGCCAAAACATAAAACAGAGCAGCGGAGGATTAATGAAAAATAGAAAAGTCCAGCACTTTTGTATTTTAAAATGAGCTCAGCCACAAGAAGATAACTAGAGCAGTTATCAGTCTGATCACGTAAAAATGAACTCAGCCCGAAGAAGATAACTGGAGCAGTTATCAGTCTGACCACGTTCAACATTGCTATCATATGGACTTTGAAGAGGTGAGATTTGAACTAATTGATATTTTTGGGGATGGAGACAGATAGATTGAAAAGACTAATATTGCTTTCGTTCTCTCTTTATCTCTCAACCAAACTTTATATTATCTTATACAAAACACGTGTAAGAAGAAAGTTCAGAGTTAGGGTTGAAGGCTACTTTTTTTTTTTTTTGTCAATGAAAATTTTTATTCATTCAAACCAAATTTGAAAGTTATATACATCATGATTCTCACAAATTGAGAAAGCTAAAACAATTACAGAAGCTAGGGATAACATCCCACAAACAAAACAAATATCTACAAAAAGTTAATCCATTCTCTATTTTCAGGTTGTATAGAACCATTGAGAACTAAGACCAAAATGTCCACCTTAATCTCATTTACCAGCTGCTCAATCCCCTTTGATTTCTGTAAGAAAATTCTGGCATTCCTCTCATACCATATCTTGTATAAAGTTGCCGAGAAAGTCATCCTCTTGATCCCCTTCTTAAATCTCTTGCCTCTTAGACAGTTGTTGAACCAATTCAAGAGATAGCTCCAATTACATGATCTCCATCTAAATTTGAGCCAACTCATAATCCTATTCCAGATATTCTGAGAATAATCATAATCAAAGAATAAGTGATCTCGATTCTCAGGACCTGCACCAAAGCACAAACAACAGCTGTTTGATTGTATGACTCCTATCTTCATTAATATATATGTCTTGTGTCAGTAATCTATTCTGAACAGCAAGCCAACAAATGATCGAGTGCTTGGGGTAATTCATCCTCTCCTAAACTGTATTAAACCATGGAACTTGAGGAGTGGAAGGAGCTAAGGCTTCATACAGAGCTGAAATTTCGACTTTTGAATTTTTGTAGCATGAACCAATAATTTGCTTCAAGTTATCAATTCCACCAACTAAGACCAATGCTCTATCTCTAGTCTTTATCAGTTGTCTCCAAAGCCAAGAATCCCCAGATTTAGTATTTACATGCCATATATCTCTGTTCTTCAAGTATTTGCCATGTATCCACTTTATCCAAAGAAGCTCCTTGATTTACATGCCATATATCTCTGTTCTTCAAGTATTTGCCATGTATCCACTTTATCCAAAGAAGCTCCTTGTTCATATGAATATACCATATGTTCTTTAAAGCTGAAGCAAAGTTCCATAATCGAGCAAAGAAGCTCCTTGTTCATATGAATATACCATATGTTCTTTAAAGCTGAAGCAAAGTTCCATAATCGAGCAGAGAAAATGCCTAAACCACCAAATTTTTTACCACATTAAATCTTTTCCCAAGCTACTAATGAAGGTTTATGAATATGATCTACTCTACCCTATAGGAAGTCTCTGCACATATCATCTATTTTCTGAAGCACACCAACATGTAGGATGTAGCAAGATGTCCAATATATATATCTGAACACCTAAGATTACACTTTTGATGATATGTAATTACCCCGCATAAGAGAGATTTTTTGACTTGGTCCATGTCTGAATTTGATTGCTTATTTTACTAAGAAGTGGATTGCAGTCTAAGTATGAGAGTCTTTTGCATACAAGTGGCATCCCCGAATATCTGATCGGCAAGGAACCCTCAGCATAACCCAACTACTCGTTTATAGTAACTTTAGTAGCTTCATTTACCCCACCAAAGAATACATGACATTTATCTGGATTTGCACACAGACCAGAAGAAGAACTAAACTCCTGTAAGCATTGTTAAAGTTTTTGTACTGAAATCAGATCACCCTTGCTAAACAATAACAAATCACCAGCAAAGATAATATGAGTTATCTTGAGTTTTCTACACATAGGATAGAAATTGAACTGCCTATCATTTTTCAGCAAATCCAAACTTCTTGAGAGGTATTCCATACCAAGAATAAACAAATATGGAGATAGGGGATCCCCCTTTCTAATGCCTCTTTTTCCTCTAAAATACCCATGAAGAGAGCCATTGAGTGAGATAGAGTATGATGGAGAAGAGATACAGGTCATCATCCAGTCCACCATCTTGTTTGGAAAGCCCAGACCCTTTAACATATCCTTTAAAAAGCTCCAGCTGATAGTATCAAATGCTTTTTTGATATCAATGCTAAGCATTACTCTTGGGGAAACTGATTTTCTGTTGTAATTATTAATCAGCTCATGAGCAAATAAAATGTTGTTGGTAATTTGCGTACCCTTAACAAAAGCACTATGAGCATCATTTACAATAGCCCATAACTGTTCTAATCCTATTTGCCAGGAGTTTTGATATGAACTTGTAGAATACATTACAACAAGAAATGGGCCTAAATTTTGAAGGAGTAGTAGGACAATTAACTTTTGGAATAAGTGAGATTGCAGTTGAGTTAACCTTACCCAGTAGTTTGCCAGTTTTGAAGAACTCATCAACAGCTTGAGTAACTTCATCTCCAACCACACTCCAAGAAGATTTAAAAAATGCAACATTGAAACCATCTGGACCAGGAGCTTTATTATCTGACATGGAAAAAATAGCATTTTTGATATTCTTCTTTAGTAACTGAAGCAATTAAATCACTGGCTTGAGAATCATCCAAGCAAGGTCCTGAATGAATAATATTGATGTTAGGAGGAGTAGTATCTACAGCAGTCCCCATCAGACTTTTAAAATGAGTGATAAATTCATTTACAATATCATCTCCCTCCGTTAGTCTTTGTCCCAAGTTATTATAGAGAAGCATAACTCTATTATGATGCCTGTTAGATTTAATCATTGAATGAAAAAATTCTATACATCTATCACCTTGAACACTCCAATCAATTCTTGCTTTTTATTTGAAAAAAGATAACTCACAATCCTTCAAGGTGTTGTATTTTGAAATGCATTTCTTTTCCTGCTTAATTAAATCAGGAGACATAGGATCAACTTGTAAATCTTCTTGAACATCCTCCAGAGCTTGTTTTGCATGATGAACCTACTCACTTATATTATAGAAGAATTTCCTATTAATATCCTTCAGTGCAATCTTCAGATTTTTCAATTTTGAGCAAACTGAGAACATGACACACCCTTTAATCCTTTGTTGCCAGGCATTAGCAACTGTAGGGAGAAAACAATCATGCTTTGTCCACATCCTAAAAAATTCTAAAGGTCTTTTGCCTTGAGAATATTCTTCACTAACAGTAATGAGACCAAGAGAGTGATCTGAAATTTTTGGCACAAGAAATTCAACTTGACTAGAATTATAAGATTGAATCCAATTATCATTAATCAGTACTCTATCCAATCTGCTCTAGATCCTTGAACCATGATCCTACTTATTATTTCAGGTTTAAAAACACCCAATGGTTTTCAAATGAGCAAGCTGACAGTCATTTATAAAAGCTCTAAAATCCTCTGTATCAGAATCAGTGAGCATGATTCCTCCAATTTTCTCTTCATTGCTTGTAATAGCATTAAAGTCCCCACATAATAGCCAAGGAGTACTACCAATAGTTTGATGAATAGACTTCAGATCATACCATAATACTTTCCTTGCATACAGATGATTAAATCCATAGATAGAGGAAATTGCACAATCTAGTTTACCATCAAAAGATTTCACTATGCATGTTATACTTTGATCAGTACAACTAATCAATTGTATATCCAACATATTAGGATTCCATAGGATCAAAATTCTAGCTTTAATTAAACTTCTCACATTAGACATCCAGTTCCAAGTTTTAGCAATTTTCCTAGTAATTCCTGGCAATAAGATATCTTTGATCTTAGTTTCCAGTAAAGCTATAAAAGAGATGTGATATTGTCACAAATGATGCTTAACCATTTGTTGTTTTGAGGGTCTATTTAGCCCACTCACATTCCAAAATGGTAGATTCATCAAATTAGATCACCCCCTATTTCAACTACTGAGGGATCCAAATCAAAATACTCAAGTTGTGAGAAAGAATTTGTTGGAGTAATTTTTTTTCGATTATTACTTTGAACATGAGACCAAGTATTGCTAGATTGAGAGACTTGAAAATTACCTTCAGGATCAGTATGTTGTGCATGTACACCATGCACCAGACTGTGCAACCCTGAAAATTGTGGTATTCTGCATACGATCAGTATGTTGTGCATGTACACCATGCACCAGACTGTGCAACCCTGAAAATTGTGGTATTCTGCATACTTGCTCTCCTTGTACATCATGAGGATTATACCAGACTGTGCAACCCTGAAAATTGTGGTATTCTGCATACTTGCTCTCCTTGTACATCATGAGGATTATTCTTAGGAGATAATCCTTTCTCTTTATCTTGTTGCTAATTTTTTCTAGACATTCCAATTTGCTGAGAAACTTGCACAAACAAGCTTACAACTGAAGCTTTATCCTTCCCATCTGACCTTTGTGATATATTAAGCATATGCATTGAATTATTTGGGAGATCAGGAGTAGCTGTTGTCTAAACATGCACAAGAATAATAGAGGGATTAGAAACCTTCTGTGCATTCTGAACTGCAGAAACAACAGTTTTAGGAACCCATCTCTGAACTCTTGGAAATCTCTTGCAATACAAAGTATCATGCCCCACTAGCTTGTAGTGATTACATCATCTAGGTTTTAGTTCATATAAAATCTTTTGATTGAAAAATTTGCCATCAGGACCCTTTAAAGTAATACAATCTGGAAGAGGAGAGGGCATAGACACTTCCACAAGGACTCTTGCATAAGCTAATCTTTGCTTATTAGCTGTAAGTTTATCTGTGGTAATTGGACGACCAACAGCACTTGCAATTTTACTTATACTTTTAGCATTCCACAAGTTAAGCTTCAATGGTAATTGGACGACCAACAGCACTTGCAATTTTACTTATACTTTTAGCATTCCACAAGTTAAGCTTCAAAGCTGGTAGAAGAATCCAAACAACTTGCAATTTTACTTATACTTTTAGCATTCCACAAGTTAAGCTTCAAAGCTGGTAGAAGAATCCAAACAAGATATATGCCGTCATTAATTTTTTCATAATCATCACCAATTGACCAAGGCTTTAAAGAAAGCGGACGAGATCCAAAAAACCATGGGCCATTTTCTAAGATCTCACTCATCTCATCTTTGTTTTTAAATTTAAACAAGAAAATTCCAAGTTTTAGAATGAAGATATCTGGAGTGGCTAAATTAGCCCATATTTTCTTAACATAAATCTCCATTGCTTTGAACCTGACATTCAATCCAAGAACCTGACCAACCAAAGAAAATTGCCACATAGACCACATAGAAATTCCTTCTTTCCACTCCTCATCATTGAAAACCACAGTATCTTTTGTGTCAGGAGGTAAAAACTTCAACGGCAAGCCACATCCTGTTTTTCTATTATCAACAAAATAACTAACCTAGCTTTTTTTAGAAGATTTTTCTTGCAATGGAATATTATCAACTGTAGACGGTAAAAATTACCTTTGTAGATAAGATTGAAATCCGCCTGCGTATTCAAGTCGCCCGCACGACTTGAAAATCGGGCTCACCCATGTGTTTGACTCGCCAGCACAAACCAGGGCTACGTGATCATCAAATTCGTCTACACTTGGACAATCTACTAGGCGATTAGAGACTCGCCCGCAAACCTGACCCGCCAGCGTGAGTTAAGGTTACTCAAGAGATAAACTCACCTGCATACCAAGACAATCAGCCAGACGATCAACATCCTCGCCAGACTCGCCAGAGTACTCGGCGGCTACTATGTCACGTACAGGGATGGGCCTTCCCACTTCCCATGACATGAAGGGAAGGAGCACAGTACTTCGAGCCCATCAAGTAGCCACTCACAGTATGAGTGACTGGTCAAATCCATGCAATCGCCAAGTCTGCCTGCATGATTACGGCTGAGGCTCGCCTCGCCTGCACGAGTCAAGAGCCGAATTCGCCTACAAATGATAAACTCGCTAGACTCGCCAGGGTACTCGGCGGCTGCTATACCACGTACATGGATGAGTCTTTCCTACTTCCCACGACATGAAGGGAAGGAGCATAGTACTCCAAACCCATCAAGTAGCCGCTCACAGTACGAGCGACCGGTCAAATCCATGCAATCACCAAGTCCACCTGCATGCTTACGACTGAAGCTCACCTCGCCTGCACGAGTCAAGAGCTGAATCTGCCCGTGATCAACAAGCTCGCCGAGCTAGCCAGAGTACCTGGCAGCTGCAGTATCACGTACATGGATGGGCCTTTCTATTTCTCGTAACATGAGGGGGAGGAGTACGGTGCTCCAAACCCATCAAGCAGTCGCTCATGGTACAAACGAGAATCATGGTATCTCCCAACAGTACATGGTCACATCCCATAATTCAAGAGAGTGACCACGTCGTCTCTCCTCTATTTAAGAACCTCTCCTGGCTACAGGAAATGGGTTCGCTCATAGTTAATTGATTAATTCAATTAGTTAGCTGAACCACTAGCTCTCGACTCTTGACTGAGTTGACGACAAGCTCTTTGCATGACCTTTGCACTATAGCATCCTCTCCTAGCTTCGGGCCCTAATCGCAATCGAACTCGGAAACTCGAACTCGAACAGCATGAGCTTCTACTACGTACTGAAGCTCACCAGCAACCTTGATCGAATCGTCTAAGGGAAGCAGACTTGGTGCGAGAACCGAGCGAGGCGTCCTATCGCTACCAAAGTCTCCACGTTAAATAAGGAGGGCATTCCCTCCTCTTCTGTTATAATTTCAATTCATTAGTTTGTAATAAGTTATTCTTATTAATACAAACAAATATCCCATTTTAGGAAATCAAAATTTACACCTACAAAAGATGGAAACCACAGTGGGAGAAACTATTTTTTCAACCGAATGGTGGTAGCGTAGTTCGACGATGTTACTGTTGGGACAACCGTGGAGTCCCTAGAAATCAAGTTCGACCAAGCCAAGTACGAAGAGTATTTACCTTCCTCCTCCTCTGGTGACAATGCGTTCCGCAAACGCCACAAAGTCGTGCGTAGAGGCCGACCTCAAACGGTCAAAGTCTCTGTGCCTGAGGACTCTATCCGAGTCATGCCGGGGGAGCCTACTCCCTTCGAAGTGATCAAGGCTAAGCCAGAGGTCGAGAGCACGAGGCGAAAGGCTGCCAGATGGGTCGCCAAATGACCCTCGTAGCCCCCCGCTCAGGAAGAGATGGTAGTTCATCTCAGCACAGACCATGCCGTCACGATCCGCACAAACGATCCTCTCTCGAGAAGAGTCCGCCGGCGGCGACGACAGGTCCTTGCTCGACAGGAGGCCCAAACCTTCGCCTCATACGACGGTTTGAATTATTATTCAGGTTTGAAAAGCGCAAGACGGAGGAGCAACCCTCCCAACGCTGGAGGGACCGCCAAATCAGGCGAACCCTCGCGTTCAGGTGGACTTCGCTCTGATCATAATATCTCCCATTTCGGCAGGTCCGATATTTCCAACCAACTTGGACACCCAGGAAAACTAATCAAAACGGGCAAGCCTGCCCACTCAAGTGGATTTCGCTTCTCAAGTCACATCCCTGATGTAAACAGACTGCCCAGAGCGGGTGAGCCTACCTGATAATCACATTTTATTATAATTTTATACCCTCATTATCTATTTTTAATGAATAAATATACCACTAATAATTGTTTTTATCTTTAATTGCAGGTTAATGAAGAATAAAGCCAAAAAATCGCATCTCTCAACAAAAGCTTATGAATTAAATGAAGAACACAAGCAAGAGCCAAAAATCCCAAGCCCAGAATCAAGCCGAGTAGCTTGTAGAAGCCGGAGAAAATAAAAAAATTAAATATGAAAACAAAATGTATTCAAGATGGTTGGCTGCAAAGAAATGATGATATCTCTCAACCCGGAAGGCGAAATTTAACATATAATATATAGAAATCGCCTATCTCGACAAGACGAAGCCATCCGTGGAGGCAGATTTTTTTGATTGGACATCGATGCTGGCATCGATACCAGCATCGATGCTGGTATCGATACTGACGAGTCAGTTACAGATCAATGACTGATTTTTGATGGTTTTGGATAAGGATTTAATCCAAGGACTCTCATTCACTGATGTTTACTATAAATAGGGGTAGAGAGTGAGGTGTTAGGGGTATAAAAATTTTTGTAACTCCTTTTGGAGAGGAGGGTTACTCTTAATTGAGAAGGCCTTCTAAATTTGTAACTTTTTGTTATAATTAATAAAAGAATTTTTTCACCACTTTAAAATTTTCTTTTCTTCTCTTTGTTGGATGATGAAGATGAAGATGAAGATGGAGATTAATTTGAAGGTTTGTTTTTCTTATTTCTCTTTTATTACTTATTAGTTTAGATTTATTTTCATGCTTGTAATTAGATTTTATTTTCTTATTTAAATAGTCAAGAGGCTAGAACCCTCTTACCTTAGATTTATTCCATACTTATAGATTAGATTTATTTCATGCTTATAGAGTAGATTTATTTTCTTGCATTTAATTCTTGTAATTTATTTTATAGTTTAGATTTTGTAATTTATTTTATAGTTAGATTTTAATTTCTTGCACTATTTACCTTGAGGCTAGAACCCTCTTGGGTTTAGTTTTTCTTTTTGTTTATTTTTATTTTCTTTGATTCGCCTTTAGGCTAGAACCCTCTAGGAAATCACTATTTTCTAAGAAGTGGATTCAATTCTAGATTACTCATATCTTTAATTGAATCCACCATCTTTACTTTCTTGAATTTTATTTTCATTCTTGATTCTTGATTTTATTCATCTCTCCTTGTGGAAATCATTCATTCATTGTCACATCCACTCTCACTTATATTTTGTACCTATTTACACACTATCACCTTCTTAATCTCTTTACAATCACATTCACTCATCATTCCTATTTGTCACATACACAACATAAGAACTGATTTTATATTTTCTCCTACAAAACACCTTCCTCGTGGGATCGATATCTTTATACTATAACTTGATACGGTTATGCACTTGTAACATTTTTGGTACATATTTATGCCGCACCACTACCCGAGTAGGCGAGCCCTCGAAGTCAGACGAGCCTCACCGAGTCCGCTCGATGGGTAAGCTTTGTGAGCGAATGAGCCTTGACGACGAAGGAAAGACAGTAGGCGACACCTCACAAACTCACCTGCGTGAACAAAGGGTTAAGTTTTACCTGCAGGCAGAAACTCGCCCGGGCGTGAAGACTCATCTGTCAAGGAGAACTCACCTAACTTCGACATTTAGCCATTCCACCTAATGTACGCTAGATAGTTCATCCAAACTTCTCTCATGCGATCGCTCGGTTGACCCATCTGATGCTAGGGGTTATCGCCAACCGCCCGCAGAAGACCTTCGGTGTTACCTGACTCGTAAACACACCATACATGAGGCGAATCCTTAGTGTTGCTACGAAAGGCTTATCCAAACGGTACTCACTGATTGCCAGTGTATAGTAACGGCGAAACCTTCAGTGTTCGAAAGGCTTTCTCAGCGGCTTGCCCGCTTGCCCAACCGAGATCTTCTCGTCGAAGGCGTAGCCACCAAAGAAGGCACGCCCTCGATGATTTAGAACTCCCATCCGCTACGGCCAACATGACAGGGAAGGGTAAAAAGGTACTTCCAAATTCTCCAGACTTGGGCTCTTTCCTGGGGCCCAGTCACCCGCTGGTCCAATGCGAGCGTGATGGTATATTCTTGCACACCCGTAGTCGTATGGGAATTAACATCCCGTTCGATTATACACTCCTAGCGCCCCCTTCTAGTGGCGAAGAAGATGCTTATTCGGCAGCGACTACGTCCCAGACCTCGCCTTCGAGCCACGATGAGCTAGCGAGAGTGTACATGGGTGAGACCTCGAGTGATCAGACGATCGCCCAAAAGTTTGAGGAACATCAAGTTTCCATCGAGTCCATAAGAGACATGGTGGAACAGCTTCTGAACAAAAAGAAGAAAAAGAAGGTCACACGTACCCCGCGGAGGCTGGCGGGAGGCAAGGAATGGGGATCTACTCCTAACCAGACGACTGAACAGGAGGATAATGATGAACTCCTGTCGGATCATTCCTCAAAGTCGTTTGCAAGAACGTCATGCTCCGGGGGTACCACCCGAGACAAGAGATTTGACGAGTTCCAATGCTAACTCAACGCCTTAAAACTCTAGCAAAACATGAACAAGCTGGGGGTGGTCAGGCCGTACCCTATTGAGTAGGACACGGTCCCCTACCCGACGAAATTCAAACCCATCAGTTTGGTACAATTTGATGATAAGGGTTCCCCTTCACAGTACATCTACTACTTTATGGCTCAGACCGGCTTCCTCACTGGGAACGACGCCATCTTCACCCAGCTATTCATCGGCACCCTCAAAGGGTGTAGCCTTCGAATGGTTCCGCAAGTTGGAACCAGGCTTTATCAAGTCATGGGCCGATGCGGAAAGGCTCTTCCTAGCCCGCTTCTTCGATGATGATACCGAGTTGTCAATGGCCACCCTCCTAGCCGAGAAGCAAAAAAAGTCGGAGTCAGTCAACGACTTCGTGAAGAGGTTTAAGAACTGATCGGTTCATTGCCGAGATCAAGTCTCCAAAGCCACGCTAATCGAGATGTGCCACAATAATCTTTTGATCCATGAACTGTCCAAGGTTGGCATGGTGGAAACCCGAACCTGGAAAGAACTCGTTCGCCAAGGCGAACAGGTCAAGAATATGATCATGAGGCTCGAGGCCAAGGATCCCCACCCAAAAAAGAGAGCTGCCGAACCGAGCATGCCAAAGAATCCCCCTTGAGCTAGAGGAAAGGAGATCATGACCATTAATGTTGATTCCGCTCCGGTGCCCAAACCAGCCCAAAGGCCGAAACCCAGGCCGTTTGAGCAACGCCCTCCGAGGCAATACGACTTCAAGGAAAACCAAGTGGTAGAAACCCTCGACACGCTACTTAAGAACAACAGGATTAAGCTACCAAAAGTAACCAAGCCTGAAGAGGCGAACAAAACCGATGAACCGGGCTACTGCGTGTATTACAAGTTCCTCGGGCACCATACCTCCAAATGTTATATCCTCAAGGACAAGCTTCAAGCCCTGTACGATGCGGGAATTCTAAAAAAGGAGAAGGTGCAAAACCAAGTGACCACAAACATGGTTACTCTGAGTTTTGAAAGAGATCTCCCAGAGGTTCAAGCGCCGGCGGGGGTAGTTCCTATCCCTAAGGCAATACTGAAAATCACTAACGATGATCCTCACAATCAACAAGGAAAAGGTTTAGTATCCCAAACCTTACCATCAGGGCAAGTGATGTGGGTCCATCCGAACCTCCTCAGCGATGAGCAATGGACTTCAAAGCCTTCGAAGAAGACTAAGAGTAAACCTTGCAACGCTGTATCCGTCATCCTAAATGAAGGCAAAACGACAGTAGCCGCTCTTACCAACTCCGATGAGGACACTGCCACCCTAGCCACCAGAGCAGGGAGAGAATTCACCAAGAATTACCCTACCAGAGCAGAGGATCCTGCATGACCTTCCACAAGGCCGCATGCAGCGACTGTAGGGTCAAAAAATTGATGTTGGGATTAATTCTCTTGTTTTAAGAAATGGGTTCGATCACTTGGTACGAAACCCTTACAATCACTCACACTCTCTATCGATTACTGAGGAAGAGAAGATTAATTCAGCTTCTCTTTTATTTAAGATGGGTTCTAGGTGGCGAAAGGATGCTTCCCCCGATGCTTGAGTCGAGCTTGCCTCTTGTTAACGATCAGAACAAGATCACAAGAGCTTATGACGTGGGTTAGAACACGAGAATACGAACATTGATTTCTCTTCTTGTGATAGCCAAAGATCTCCAAGTCCGAGTATCAAAAACCAAAGTCCAGTCCCCTCTTAATAGTTGCTCAAGGCTATTTATAGGAGTTTGAGCATGTAACCGATGTACTACAATCGTGGAGTCATGGGCGTAACTGATACGCTAAAATTGTGGAGTCGTGGCGTTTGCCAGAAGAGGTTTGTCCACCTGATGAGGTTAGTTTGTCAGACGGGGTTTGTCCTCCTGACGAGGTTCGTTTTCCAGACGAGGTTTATCCGTCTGACGAGGTTCGTTCGCCTGACGAGGTTCCTTCACTTTGCTATATCTTTGGTGAGCTTAACTACGGCTTCATCTTTGGCAAACTTCATCTTCAATGACGAACTTCGTTTCTAGGTGAACTTCGTCTTTTGATGGGTAACGTGTTGTTTGTCCTATTGAACTGAGACAAACTTCATGAATTGAGGCTGAGGTTCGTCGTTGTGACGACCCTCGTCGTGCTTGTAGTGAAGTTCGACTCTCCTTCGTTTATTGGCACTTTTTAGTGTCTAGAAAACCCCCTTCAAAGTTTTCAGACCCAAATTGGGTTGTATGGGTCTGGAATACTTTGAACTCTCTTGGTTGTGGCGAGCTTGGCTTATACGACGAGCTTGGCCTCCTGGCGAGTTTGGCCTCTTGGCGAGTTTGGCCTCTTGGTGAGCTTTAATGCTCCGGGGTGAACTTCATCAAACTCATGTGGGACTGACAATCAAGACTTAGGATTTTTATCAAATCCTCAGCTATCAACGGACTTGACATGTCTTTACCAACCGCCGTTTGAGTTGGACTAGTCATGCTTTTGTCCTTAGCATAGTAAGTTATCGAGGAGTTTTCTTAGACTTAATGCTAAGATTTCTTCTCTATCCTTAGCCGTTCAAGGCATTAGATTAAGCGTTAGAGTTTGGTTGTGTCGTTCAGTATAACAACTCAACCTGATATTTTGAAAGCGAGGCTCATCGCATGGTAGGACTACTGGGATGATGTGGTATCGTTGATGAATATTAACTCATCGCATTGTAGGTCACTATTTAAAAACAAGGGGGGAGATAGGGGCTCATCGCTTGGTAGGCCACTATCAACGAACAACGTCATGACGTTGTGGAGGTAATCAAGTCGTTCAGTGACATGAACATATAACGACTGTGATTAAAATAGCAGCACATCACATGGTAGGCCACTATTTGCGATCATTCTAAAGAGATAGAATGTTTGGAAAAGACCAGATAGTGAATCATTGATCGAGAGACAAGTAGGTTCTCATCGCATGGTAGAACACTACTTGGCGAAAGAAATCAAGTCATTCAGTGACATGGGAGTATAACGACTATGATTGGAATAATGACACATCGCATGGTAGGTCACTATTTTCGATCATTCTAAGGAGAAAACATTCGAAAAAGACCAGATAGTGAATCATCGTATGGTATATCACTATCTTTAGACAAGTAGGTGCTCATCGCATGGTAGAACACTACTTGACGATGGTTAAGAATTAACTATCAGAGATAATCATTAACGTGATAGTTTTATAGACCCACCATTCTATTGGAGAGGATTGGTGAGCGAATTTGGAGGAAGTGACTATCAGAGGTAATCATTAATATGATAGTCTTGTGGTCCTGCTATCCTATTGAAGAGGATTGACGAGGAAATTTGAAGGCAGTGACTATCAGAGGTAATCATTAACATGATAGTTTTATGGTCCTGCCATCCTATTGAAGAGGATTGGCGAGAGAATTTGGAGGAAGTGACTATCAGAGATAATCATTAACATGATAGTTTTGTGGTAAGGGGCCAGATGCTCACGTCTGACTTCGGACTCACCTTGGAGTTGATTTATGACGAGCTTCAACCCATCATGGCTCCGCCAGAGAGAAAGCTCAAGGTAGTACATGGTTTTGCAGAGAAATCATGACTACCCCCACCAGAGAGAAAGCTCAAGGTAGTACATGGTTTTGCAGAGAAATCATGACTACCCCCACTCCAGCGATAGCTGTAAATCAGGATTGAAGGATAAATACTCCTTTGCAGAGAAATCATGACTACCCCCACTCCAGCGATAGCTGTAAATCAGGATTGAAGGATAAATACTCCTACATCCAATAAGGCTTGGATCTTATCCGTCAGGGTGTAGCATTTAGAGGTGGGATGATGAACCATCCTGTGGTACGCATAATAGTTAGGTTCATCCATTCTCGACATCTCCTTAGGTCGCATCGATTCTGGGAGCTTGATCTTTCTCGCCTTGATCATGAACTCAAAGATTGGGATGATTTGCTCATCTTGAAAGTCGTACTTCTGCTGAAAGTGGCTATCCGAAGATTTGCTCTTCTGCTTTGACGAAAATTGGTCACCATCTCCTTGAAAATCACATGGCTCAGCATCTGGCCTTTTGAGCATGCTTTCGACCTGTTCTCCTTGGCGAACAAGCTCTTTCCAAGTTCGGGTCTTCACTGCTCTAATCTTGGATAAAATATGGATCGATAGGTTATTGCGACACATCTCGATCAACATACTTTAAGAGACTTGATCACGGCAATGCAGCAACCAATTTCTAAATCTTTTGACAAAGTTACTGACAAACTCTGTCTTCTTCTGCTTTTCAGTTAGCAGGGTGGTCATAGATACTTTTGTATCATCGTCGAAGAATCTAGCCAGAAAGAGCCTTTCCATGTCCTTCCAGCAAGTGATGGATTCAAACTCCAGTCTACGAAACCATTCAAAAGCAACCCCCTTGAGGGTACTAATGAAAAGTCGAGTCATAATGGGATCATTCCCCACTATATGTCCAGTCTGCGCTTGGAAATAATAGCTGTGTTGGGTAGGAGAACCCTTCCCATCGAACTACAGGAGGCTGAGTGACTTGAACTTTAGAGGATAAGAGACAGGATCCCATTTGGCAGGGTATGGCCTAACGACCCCTAATTCTCTGAAGTTCCTCTGAAGCTTTAAAGCCTCAAGCTGCTTCTGGAAATCGTCCAACTTCTGATCTCGGTCATTCTTACGCAGATTGGACTCAGCTTCGGATGATTCAGAATGAATATCAAAAATATTTTCCTCCTTATCTTTTGCATTATCGCCATCTTGGTTTCGACGACTAGATTCCCGAGCACTGAGTGAAGGTCACTGGTGCCTTGATCCTGAGGATTCAGTAGTGACTTTCTTCTTCTCCTCCTCCTTGAGGAGTTTGTCCACCATATCCTCCAAGCGTCTGATAGACTCCTGTTGCTGGAGGATGGTTGATTGTTGCTCTTCCACCTGCCTCGCCAGGTCCTCCTCACTTCCGGCCATGTGAGCACTTGCTTGTTCACTTTGATCGGTGTTGGAAGGCTGAGAGGTTGCAATAGCTAAGTTTTCAGGCTCTTCCTTAACCTTATCTGTGATGCTCGCTAATCGGTGGTAATCAAACGAGATCACTACACCAGTATGAGTACGAGTGTGTTGTTATACTCCCTGTCCTTCGACAAGCATTTCACCTAGTCCTGGAGAGTATTCAGGATCAGAAGATTCAGAAGAATAAGCTGAAGCTTTGCTCTTGCCCTTGCTGACCATGTTAATCATCACTTCAATGTGGCGATTATTTGGTGCTTGTTTCTTGGGATGAAATCATCTTCTTCTTGATGATGAGACCATCGACGGTTCAGTTAACCGTTCAAAGACTGAAGGCTTATGAGTTGACTCCCCACATAAACATTAGGAAAGTACTACAGAAATGAGTTTCTCACAGCAGTAATGAGATTGCATTTTGCTCATGCTACGCTTGCGCATGAGATAATCTCGAAGGTCACTAGCTGGACAACCCCCAGTCGACTCCGTCATCTTGGCTTTACCCAAGTGAGACCCTCTGAATGATAGAGATTGATGAACTTGGGTAAACTGATGAATTCCATCATTCATGCGATGACATTCGTTGGTAGAATGAGCTCGGCGCTTGTGCCTTCTCAGTTGGCTCTTAACCTGAGGTTCGTTTTCTTCACGAACGTTAGTATGAACCGCTTGTTGAAACTCCTAAATCTCTTTTCGAGCATGAGGTTCGTTGTCAGAGCCTACTCGGGTACAAGGGTGAGGTATGTCATTCAGCCGTTCCTCATTCACCTGACCCTCGTCAGAGTTATTGACCTTAGGTTGATTAACCCTCGGTCGATAATAAAAACCATCTAGCGAGACCAGAGCTTGAGCCCTACGACGAGCTTGGTTCTGAAACTGACGGTGTCGAGCGCGTCTTAACAATGACCTAGTAGAAACCTTTGCTTCAGCCAGAGCTGAGAGAGGTTCGTTTTTAAAAGCCATAATTTGGCTAGAAGAAGCCGAAGTTTGGCTAGGTTGCTTGACAACCCATTTCTTAGCCTAACGGCTATTTTCTGGAGCCTCCTCTTTGAGGGGCTTGGACTTTTCCTCGAGACTAACTCGAGTTGAATCATCAGAAGCCACTTGGGCTGAGGTCTCATTCGAGACTCGATGACACTTACGTGCCTTCGTGGGACTAGACTTACCAGAGGAGAGATACTCATCGTATTCAGACTGTTCAAATTCGATGACTAGAGTCTCGACGTCCGTTCCCACTACAATCTTATCTGATTGCACCACCACCATCTCGTCGGAGAGAATAGCTGCTTCCACTGTGGTCTCCATCGTCTGTAGGGTTAAAAAATTAATGTTAGGATTGATTCTCTTGTTTTAAGAAATGGGTTCGATCACTTGGTACGAAACCCTTACAATCACTCACACTCTCTCTTGATTATAGAGGAAGAGAAGATTAATTCAACTTCTCTTTTGTTTAAGGTGGATTCTAGGTGGCGAAAGGATGCTTCCCCTGATGCTTGAGTCGAGCTTGCCTCCCGTTGATGATCAGAACAAGATCACAAGAGCTTCTGATGTGGGTTAGAACACGAGAATACGAACGTCGATTTATCTTCTCGCGATAGCCAAAGATCTCCAAGTCCGAGTATCGAAAGCCAAAGTCCAGTCCCCTTTTAATAGTTGCTTGAGGCTATTTATAGGAGTTTGAGTACGTAACCAACGTGATTCTCTTGTTTTAAGAAATGGGTTCGATCACTTGGTACGAAACCCTTACAATCACTCACACTCTCTCTTGATTATAGAGGAAGAGAAGATTAATTCAACTTCTCTTTTGTTTAAGGTGGATTCTAGGTGGCGAAAGGATGCTTCCCCTGATGCTTGAGTCGAGCTTGCCTCCCGTTGATGATCAGAACAAGATCACAAGAGCTTCTGATGTGGGTTAGAACACGAGAATACGAACGTCGATTTATCTTCTCGCGATAGCCAAAGATCTCCAAGTCCGAGTATCGAAAGCCAAAGTCCAGTCCCCTTTTAATAGTTGCTTGAGGCTATTTATAGGAGTTTGAGTACGTAACCAACGTGCTACAATCATAGAGTCATGGGCATAATTGATGCGCTAAAATTGTGGAGTCGTGGCGTAACTGACTCCTTGAATCTAACCCACATGGCTGACTGGGTCTTCATGGCCGTTACAGCCTGATTTAATATGGGTGACGAACTTTACTGCGTTGGCGAACCTCATCCTTGATGTCGAGCCTCACTACATGGTGAGCCTCGTCTTTGATGTCGAGCCTCGCTACGTGGCGAGCCTCGTGAGCTTCTTTAATAATAAGCTTCATCTTCACTGACGAGCTTTAAATCTGATGACAACCTTTATTCTCATTAACAAACATCATCTCCGATGATGAACTCCAAACCTTATATCCAATGACGAGCTTCGAACCTCGTTTCCAATGACGAGCTTCATCTTTGATGTCAAGTCTTATTTCCAATGATGAGATTTGAACCTCGTTTCCAATGACGAGCTTCATATCTTGTTTCTAACGACAAGCTTTGTTGTTTGAAACGAGGTTCAT
Source organism: Asparagus officinalis (assembly GCF_001876935.1). Lineage (NCBI taxonomy): Eukaryota > Viridiplantae > Streptophyta > Magnoliopsida > Asparagales > Asparagaceae > Asparagus > Asparagus officinalis. The sequence continues at coordinate 22,506,898 of NC_033795.1, forward strand.
CATTATAATGACCCTCGTCATGCTCGTTATGAGCTTCAACATTCTAAGGTCAAATGATTAGCCAATGATCTATGAAGATCCATGAGAGTGGAGGAGAGATAAGCTTTTTTTCCTTAGCCTCTCAATCTCCTCTTTTCTTTTCATGTTGATCATGCCTATTTATAGGCTTGGGAGTATTATGAAGTGAGTTAATGGGCTTTAACTCCCTTTAAATAAGGGAGTAAATGATCATTAACTCCCATTTAAATGGATGAGTTAGTGATCATTAACTCTCCTTAAAGGGGTGAGTTATTGGTCATTAACCCTTATTTAATGTAGCCCTTTGAAACGGTGCCTGACAAAGTTCGTTTACCAGACGAGGTTTGTCCGCCTGACGAGGTTCGTTTGCCAGACGAGGTTCATCCGCCTGACGAGGTTTGTTTGCCAGACGAGGTTTGTCCGCCTGATAAGGTTTGTTTGCCAGACGAGGTTTGTCCGTCTGACGAGGTTCGTCCGCCTGACGATGTTCATTCACTTCGTTATATCTTTTGTGAGCTTAACTGCGGCTTCATCTTCGGCGAACTTCATCTTCAATGACGAACTTCGTTTCTAGGTGAACTTCATCTTTTGATGGGTAAGGTGTTGTTGCGAACTTCATCTTCAATGACGAACTTCGTTTCTAGGTGAACTTCATCTTTTGATGGGTAAGGTGTTGTTTGTCCTATTGAACTGAGACAAACTTCATGAATTGAGGCTGAGGTTCGTCGTTGTGATGACCCTCATCGTGCTTGTAGTGAGGTTCGACTCTCCTTTGTTTCTTGGCACTTTTAGTATCTACAGCGACCCTTCCGAATCCCGATGGACCTAGCTCGAGTAATTAGCCTTTCAGGTTTAACATATTTGCACAGCTGAAGAGCATTCCAGCTAGAATCACCATGTACGAACTCTTGCGTCTGTCTAAACCTACTCGGGAGGCTCTGCAAGAGGCATTGGCTGACTCGGAAGTCTTTGCCACACACTTCTCATCCACAGGAGAGGAGAGTGCGGAGGAGAAATGTTGTCACGCCCCGCTTCCCAAAATACCAGGGAATCGGGACGCGAGCAAGCCCGCGACGTATTAGACTAACATATAGGCGACACAGGGGGTTGAACTCTTTTTACCAAATGGAGTCGCCGCCTTGTAATTGGCGAGATGATTTTAGCGGTATTACAAATTTACAAGATAACGTACATCTTCACATAAATGACGCGGTGATGTACCCTATCTTAAGGAACGTAATACGGCAGAAAATCGCCCCATATGGCCTTGAGACGCGTTTTGACCAAGCAAAACGTATCCGGTAAGCATCCACCCCCACAAAGGAGGGTATCAACTCTTCCCAACTGCCTCACCAAGGAGGACAGGGCGGGGATGTAATATAGAAGCATCCACCCCCACAAAGGAGGGTATCAACTCTTCCCGACTGCCTCACCAAGGAGGACAGAGAGGGTATGCGATATGCAGCATGATATAAAAGTTTTGAATTTATGAACAGAAAATTATAAAGGCTTACCAGTAAAAGACAAATGCTCCCTCTCAGGTGACTGAGTGGCTGAGCGACTCCTCGGGAGGCGTGATCTCCTCGTCGACATATAGCTAGTCTGCAATGAAGACCAACAGCTCGGTCAGATCGAGAACCAAGATACATAAATCAGAGACTGAAAGGGAAATTGTGAATCTTTAATTGAAATTCTACAAAATGGAATTTTCCAATTAAGGGTCCAGTTAAGCCTATACGACATCCTCGGCTCAAGTTAAAAGTCATAAAGATCAACAACAGAACTCAGTCATGTATAAGTTCGAATTCAAGGCATATAAGGTTCTCGAGTCATGTACAAATTTGGATTCAAGGCATACACAAGTTGGGACTCAAGTTATTTCGACCACATACAAGGTTGGATTCAGTCGCATCGAGTTCAATCATGTATAAGTTCAAACCATGCAAGAGTACAATCATGTACCAGAATTCAGACATACACGAGAATCCAATCATATACAAAATTCGAGCCATACACAAGGTCAAATTCAAGTAATTCGGCTATATACAAGTTTGAATTCAAAGTTGGAGTGCAGGGCATATACAAGATCGAATTCAAAGCATACAAAAATTCTCGGCCAAGAATTAAATTCAAGTGCAAGTCATCGAATTCGAGCCATACACAAGGTCAAATTCAAGTAATTCGGCTATATACAAGTTTGAATTCAAAGTTTGAGTGCAAGGCATATACAAGGGTTCGGCTATATACAAATTCGAATTTGGATTATATACAAGAGTTCAACCATATGCAAGAGTTCAACCATATGCAAGAGTTCAATCACATATACACGTTCAACCATATGCAAGAGTTCAATCACATATACACGAATTCAATCATATATGCGGAGTTTGGTTATATACGAGTTCGGATTCAAGTCATGCACAAATTCAATTATATACAAGAGGCATCCACCCAAGGAGTTTCAGGCATTTTCACCGAGTAATGGCAACAGACAAAATATACTTAATTCTGGTTCCATCTGCATGGAAACACCTCATTTTGAGGATTCATGGAAAATATCAAGCCTATCACCAGATAATCATCTGCTGAGGAGAAAGCCAGTTATAAATAGATCAATGCTTACTGATATGCGAGATGCATGTCCTGAATCAATGCTTTTCAGCTCAGGAGTTGTAGAGCAGTGCACTAGAGAAAAAAAAAATCCGGAAGTTTCTCGCTTCCAGTTCAAAATTGCCTAAATAATTCCTTATTATATGAAAGGGGATTTCAACCTGTTGCTATTTGACATGGATGACGAATCTCTAGTCCAGAAAATTGAAACAGATGACTTGCAGAAGATCATACATCATTGGAAGCTTTGATGCATAAAAAAAATATATATATATATATATACTTTGAAAGAGCAGGACACACTCAGATATCAACCCAGGTCAAATTTCGGCCAATCATCAAAAAAAAAGAGAGAGAAAATTCGGTTTTCCCCCAAGATCAGAGAGTTGAAGGCGTCAAACATCAAGCCATGAACACAACAAACCCAGGTCAAATTTCGGCCAGCTCCTCAAACCCCATATTCAAGATTCGGTTCTCCCCCAAGATTAGAGAGTTGAGACCGCAGATATCAAGCCATGAACACAATCAAACTCAAAAATTCGATCATCATTCAAAGCTCAAGTTCAGGTTTCGGTTTTCCCCAAAATTCAAGAACTAGGGCTTCGATTTTTTTAGATCAAAATTCAAAAAAAAAATCAGCCACAAATCAAGCCCAAACATGAGAGAAAACGGCGTTGCAGGATATTCAACTGAAACAAGTAACGCGTGTTTATCAAACGCAGTTATGAAGAAACATATAGGCGACACAGGGGGTTGAACTCTTTTTACCAAATGGAGTCGCCGCCTTGTAATTGGCGAGATGATTTTAGCGGTATTACAAATTTACAAGATAACGTACATCTTCACATAAATGACGCGGTGATGTACCCTATCTTAAGGAACGTAATACGGCAGAAAATCGCCCCATATGGCCTTGAGACGCGTTTTGACCAAGCAAAACGTATCCGGTAAGCATCCACCCCCACGAAGGAGGGTATCAACTCTTCCCAACTGCCTCACCAAGGAGGACAGGGCGGGGATGTAATATAGAAGCATCCACCCCCACAAAGGAGGGTATCAACTCTTCCCAACTGCCTCACCAAGGAGGACAGGGCGGGGATGCGATATGCAGCATGATATAAGAATTTGGAATTCATGAACAGAAAATTACAGAGGCTTACCAGTAAAAGATAAGTGCTCCCTCTCAGGTGACTGAGTGGCTGAGCGACTCCGGCTCCTCGGTAGGCGCGATCTCCTCGTCGACATAGCTAGTCTGCAATGAAGACCAACAGCTCGGTCAGATCGAGAACCAAGATACATAAATCAGAGACTGAAAGGGAAATTGTGAATCTTTAATTGAAATTCTACAAAATGGAATTTTCCAATTAAGGGTCCAATTAAACCTATACGGCATCCTCGGCTCAAGTTAAAGGTCATAAAGATCAACAACAGAACTCAGTCATGTATAAGTTCGAATTCAAGGCATATAAGGTTCTCGAGTCATGTACAAATTTGGATTCAAGGCATACACAAGTTGGGACTCAAGTTATTTCGACCACATACAAGGTTGGATTCAGTCGCATCGAGTTCAATCATGTATAAGTTCAAACCATGCAAGAGTACAATCATGTACCAGAATTCAGACATACACGAGAATCCAATCATGTACAAAATTCGAGCCATACACAAGGTCAAATTCGAGTAATTCGGCTATATACAAGTTTGAATTCAAAGTTGGAGTGCAGGGCATATACAAGATCGAATTCAAAGCATACAAAAATTCTCGGCCAAGAATTAAATTCAAGTGCGAGTCATCAACCAAGAGCTCAACAAAGGGTTCGGTCACGCACGAGTTCAACCATATAGAGGTTTGAGTTCAAGTCCTCGAGCTACATACAAGTTTGGATTCAAGGAATATAAGAGTTCAACCATACACGAGAGCTTGGCTATATACAAAGTTTGAAGTCGATCATATACATGAGTTCAATCATATACAAATTCAGTCATATACAAGACTCAATCCATAAACATCAACCAAGCTCAACCAGTTTTGGCCATCAACAGTCCAAATTTTCGGCCATGAGCAACCCAAAAATCGGCCAACCATCAATCCCAAGAAATCAACAAGTTTTCGGCCATGAACAGTAACTCTTGGCCATGGACAGGGAAAATTTCGGCTAACAAAGAGTCCTAATCAACAATTTCAGTTCTTTGCACAAATTCAAGAATCAAACTCAAAAAAAAAAAAAAAAATTCGGCCATCATCCCAACTCAATTTCAGGTTTTCCCCAAATCTAAGAGTTAGGGTTTTCAACTACTAAACCAAAATCCATGAGTTCAAAGGCAAGAAATCAAAACTGAAATCAAAGCCATGATGAGAAGCTTACCCGAATTTCAAGAAGGTTGGAGCTTGAAGGAGAAGATAATCTCAAAATCCCAAACCCTAGCTTTTGAAGAGATGACGAATTCGGCCAAGTCCAAGAGCTCTTGAGGGGTTTTTATCCTAGAGAGAAGAAGGATCCTTGAAGAGGAGAAGTTCTGGGAGGTTTAGAACTCAAGAGGAAGAAGGAAACCAAAATTTTGAGAATGGCCTGGAACCGAACTTGAAGAAGAAGATCGGGACCTTTTCTTTCTTTTGACCTCTCTCCGACCCGCGTTCCGCGGGTCGGATGTGTGTCCGACCCGCGTGCTCGCGGGTCGGATTAATCCAACCCGCGATCACGCGGGTCGGATTCATCTGACCCGCGTGAACGCGGGTCAAACCGGGTCTAGTGCCTGTTTTGTCCGTTTTCGTCCGTTTTTGAAATTTCCGAAGGTCAACCTCATTTCCCGGACGATTTCACGGCATTTATGTTCATATTTGGAATGTTCAGAGTTCGACTTCATTTCCCGGATAATTGAGCGGCATTTTCAGTCAGATTTGGAATTTTCGGAGTTCAATTCTGTCTCCTAAATAATTTCAAGATATTTTCGTCTATTTTCAGAATACTCGAGACCCAATTTTATATTTCGGGAAGTTCCTAGAGAATATTACAGATAATAATTCTTAAGGATAACCTGGCAACCTCCGGCGGGTACACGAGGTTAAACTGATTCCCGAAACTCCCAGGAGTACACGAGTATAAACTGGTTCTCCTCAGGTTAACGCGAAACCCTAAGGTCAACGCCGGTCAACGCGTAGCCCTAGGTCAACGCCAGTCAACGCGTTGCGACCAAAAAGTCAACATTCGACGTTCGAAACCCTAGGGTCTGGTTCAAGGCTTCAATAACGGTCAGACGATAAACGCAGTACCGAGAAAATCTTAGCTATTCGACAAAATACAGAATATGCTAAAATATGGAGAAGTCAAGAATCGAAACCATCTGTAGGTCCTTTAACACCGACTGAAGGTGGGGATCCATCATATCCAAAGCGTTTCAGACTCCTCTGTAAAAGAATGAGGCTGAAACACTTTGGAGGGGGTATCTGTAGGCGTCTAAAATTGTCTACAAGAGCCCGCACGAAACTCGAAGCAATGAATGGGCGAGTCAAGAAGATTCGTCAAACCAACTCGTGCGCGTCGGTCAAACGCGTGCACGTCAATCAACTCGTGCGCGCCAGTCAACGCGCGCACGTCGATCAGCCCGTGCGCGTCGGTCAACGCGCGTACGTCGAATCAACTCGTACGCGCCGGTCAAACGCGTGCACGTCAACCAACTCGTGTGCGCCGGTCAACGCGCGCACGTCAACCAACTCGTGCGCGCCGGTCAACGCACGCACGTCAATCAGCCCGCGCGCATCGATCAGCACGCGTATGTTAACCAACGCGTGTTCGACGATTGGTCTCGCGATGAAGCATACAAGTCAACAAATCGAACGAATACGCAACAAGAACAAGTCCCGGAAGAAAGAAACCAAAAAAAGGGAGAAAGTCGGCGAACCCGCGCTAAGCGCAGGACGGAATGATCCGACCCGCGCAAGCGCGGGACGGATCAATCCGACCCGCGCAAGCGCGGGACGGATCAATCCGATTAACTGACTTGAGATCATCCTCAAACGTGGTTAGGCTGCTGTTGACTAAAGATAGAGCCAAATCCCTTGTTCTTATCCAAATAACCGCATTTTGAGGCCTATAAATATGAACCAAAGGCCTCCATTTTCTGGATCTGGAATCTTATCAAGAGGACGAGGTGCTGCTGGATTGGAGAGTGAAGGAGCACGAAAATTCAGCGAAGGACAGCGAGATCCCGGCGAACTTCGGAGCAAAGGAGAAGCCGTTCGAAGGATCTGAAGCTCGTACGTCCGTTCCTTGAGATTAGGCTTTGTCTTAATCTCGAGAAGAGCCCTGAAATCGCTTTGTCGATTCCAGGACTTCAAGCAAATACCCCCTTGGTGAGGTAGAAGCTCTGCCCAATTTTCTGCAACCGGATCTGATTCGAGGTCGTCCACGGATTAACCCCGGCACCGGCGAAGAACCCACGCAAGCAAGAGCCGATAAACGGATCTTGCGTTTATTTTCAAGAAAGTTGTAATCTTTTGTTCTTTTGTTATTTGAATTCATTTGTAACGCTTAAAGTTTAATGAAATCAATGACTAAGGTAACTTTCGACGGAAACAAACTGGCGACCACAGTGGGAGCCGACAGCCTTTCTGCGAAGGCTGACGTGTCGCAACCTCGGATCCCGATCCCGGTTGAAACGGAGGTCGAATATGAGTTCGACCAGCAGAAGTACGAGGAGTACTTGTCCTCCTCCTCCAGATCGGCCTCTCCTCGCAAATCCAGGAAGGCCTACTCCAGGAAGACCCGCTGGACTTCAACTGCAGAAGCCCAAGAAGAAGATCTTCCCGCCACCGCTGCACCCGTGGCTTACAACGCCCCGTCGGCATCCGACGAGGCTAAAACTACAGATCTGAACCCCTTAAGCAAAGGGTCGACTGTTGAGGATGTGCCCACTCTATCAAAGAGAGCACGTCAGAGGCGACGTCAACGCCTCGCACGCCAACTGGCCAAAGCCTTGGAACCAGTTGATGGAGTCCGCTATGAGGCGGATCTGAAAAGTAGAAGGCGCCAACCACCACAACAGAGAGTGGACAGCCCCTCCTCTTTTAAACCAGTGAAGAACGAATGGGTTCGCGTCAAAAGGAACCGATCAACTCTTCAAGAGCGGATTCACAAACGCCGCGCATTGCTTGCACAAGCAAAAATTCTGTTGCAAGAGGCCAAGAAATTGGAGAAAGAAGGAGTGGAACATAAACCACAAAGACTGCAGCAAGTATGGAGGCCAAAGTCTAAAACGGCGGCCAAAAATGTCGAGAAACGTCAGTCACTCCAATCCGACCCGCGAAATCGCGGGTCACTCCAATCCGACCCGCGAAAACGCGGGTCACTCCAATCCGACCCGCGAAATCGCGGGTCACTCCAATCCGACCCGCGAAAACGCGGGTCACTCCAATCCGACCCGCGAAATCGCGGGTCACTCCAATCCGACCCGCGAAAACGCGGGTCACTCCAATCCGACCCGCGAAATCGCGGGTCACTTCAATCCGACCCGCCAAAGCGCGGGTCACTTCAATCCGACCCGCCGAAACGCAGGTCACTTCAATCTGACCCGCCAAAACGCAGGTCACTCCAATCCGACCTTCCAACTTGCGGGTCGTCCAAATCCGACCTTCCAACTTGCGGGTCACCCAAGTCTGACTCGCAACAGATTCAAGGCAGAAAGTGTCCTGCACCTATTTCTTCGATTCCATCGAGTTCCGCACCTCCGGTTGAGATTTGTGACAGTGTGGATTTGTCCCATTTCAAGATGACCATCAAAGATCGCCTTGGCCCTTCACCCGATGATCGGGGCAAAACTCCGGTCAAAGAGCGCTTAGGCCGATTGAATGAATCTCGAGCACATTGTCAGGCTGGAGGTCGTCATCCTAAGCAGTGGAAGAGAAGGTATAACGGGAAAAGTCCCGTAAATGACCGCATTGGACTGCGTGTTGAAATCCAGGAGCCTGTTGAGGGCCGACATTCACAAAAACGTCGCCTTAGACATGCGACTCCTGAAAATGCTAACAAAGCGTTGTATCCTCAGAAGAAAACGTACTCGTCAGACGCGTATTAGACTCCGGGTTTGGTACTTAGGGATTTTCAATTTGGGATACAAGGTATATATATGAGGGTTTCCTTGTTTGGATTATTTCGCTCGACGTACCTATGCTCGTGTTGTAATTTCCTAAATAGGATTAGTGATTTTATGTATATATATATATATATATATGTATTAACTGTATTTTCTGTATACAATGAGCCATTTCCCTTGGGGTTGGTTGTGATGTTGCTCGCTAGCGCTTTGACGCTCGTTGTCCCTCTCCCTTTTAGGTAACGAGGTATTTTCATATACAACGAGCCCTTTCCCTTGGGGTTGGTTGTGATGTTGCTCGCTAGCGCTTTGGCGCTCGTTGTCCCTCTCCCTTTTAGGTAACGAGCCAGGAGCCCGGAGAGTCGCAGGTTGACGGCGATGCACTTTAGCTTCATCTATCTGTTTTAGTTATATTTTTCTTTTGAGATCCACTGTAGACTTCTGTTTAGACATTTGAGGATTTTATTTCTAGAAGTTGTAAAGGTTGTGTGCCTTATTTCCTCTTATTCAGACATTTTGTATTTGGGACTTGTTGAGAACTCTAGTTTATTTATTTCAGATATTGACTTGTACTTTAGTATGTTAGCTGATAAAATATTAATTTGATCTCTATTATTTCATCAGTTGATTCTTGTATTATCTTTTATGTGCTTTTGTACCTACACCTGTTATTAACTCTACTAGAAAGATAGTAATTATGATGGTGAAATATGTTATTGCACGGTGTGGTGCATGACAGGTTTGACATTCTTGGTTTCACCTTGAACTGCAGCCTTGTGTGAACCCAGGGGCACCACAGGACAGTCTTGGCTTCTCCACAAAGCCACGTATTACCTCGAGCCTCCTCTTTAACAGAGCCATGTTCCAATAATGTGGCTGAATACAATGCATTGCTCATTGGACTCGATCTTACCAGAGAGTTAGAGATAAGACATCTCGAAGCATACGGAGATTTTCAGCACATCGTCAAACAGATGATAGGGGAATACGAAGTCAAAAATGACGATTTGATTCCATGTCATAAAGCACGGGCCATAAAATTAGTTGAGTCATTTGAAGTCTTTCACATCGACTACGTGTCGTGTTCTAAGAATACGCATGCAGATGCATTAGTGTCATTGGCAGCCAATCTCGCCCAACCGCTAGGGACAAGTCAACATATCACTGTCGCAAGCCGACAACTTTTTTGACCAAAATATGCTTTGGAAGTGAATGCAACTCACTAGATTGTTGGTCAAATCGAACCGAGAGATTGGCATTTCCCAATCATCGACTACGTCTTATACGACATACTTCCCGAAGACGTCAAAGAGCGAGAGTTTGTTCGTAGACGTGCACCAAGATTTTACTATGACTCGATGACAAAGACACTGTATCGTAGGTCATATGACGGCATGCTACTACAGTGGTTGTCAATAAGAGAAGCGCAAGAAGCCCTAAAGGAAGCCCATGATGGTACCTGTGGAGCTCACCAACCCGGACCCAAGCTCTGGGATCGCTTATGAAGAATGGGGTACTATTAGCACAGAATAATCAGCGACGTGGTAGCTTAGGCCAAACGTTATCACGCGTGTCAAATCCACGCCAACTACATGCATCAGTCGCCTGAGGACTTGCATCCGACAGTGACTTTGTGGCCATTCGAAACATGAGGGATGAATATCGTCGAACCGATATCTCTGCCATCAGCAAAAGGTTATCACTTCATCCTAGCGATAACCGATTACTTCTCTAAATAGGCTGAAGCCATTCCCTTGAGAGAAGTCAAAACCAGAGATGTGGTCAAATTCATAAAGCATCACATCATTTACGCATATGGCATCCCAATGCGTATCATTCATGACAACGGGTCACAGTTTGTTAGTCATGCATTCCCTCGATTCTGTGACAAGTTCAGAATTCAGAACCTGACGTCCACTGCCTACAATCCATTAGCAAATGGAATAGCTGAAGCTTTCAATAAAATGATCGTTAAGATCTTAACAAAGCTAACATCTGCCAGCAAGCGTGATTAGGATGAAAAGCTCATTGAAAACTTATGAGTGTACCGTACTACGGTCCGCACTCTAACTGGTACAATACCTTACTCATTGGTATACGGTTGTGAGGTTGTACTACCTCTGAAAATCCAGATCCCATCTCTATGCATCGCACTTGCGACAGGGATGACCACTGAAGAAAGTCATCGACAACGTCTCGAAGAATTAGAGGTGTTAGATGAAAAGCAGCTTGAAGGTCAACAGCATATTGAGTTCTATCAAGCCCAAATATCCAAGGCTTTCAACAAGAAAGTTAAACACGGATCTTTCAAGGAAGGAGAGTTAGTCCTCGTTGTTCGACGACCGATGATACTCAATTCCAAAAAGAAAGGAAAACTCCAACCTAAGTGGGAAGGGTCATTCGTAGTAGAGACGGTCTACTCGAATGAAGCGTATTGCCTTGTCAAACTAAATGGCGACAAGATCATGATACCTATTAACGGGGAAGTACTACCCATAGACTTTCTTCAACTCCCACGAGGTCGATAAACATTCTGTATTGTCCTTCAAAATCTTCTGTTAATCCTCTTCAATAGGATGGCGGGTCCACACAAAGCTATCACGTTAACAATCACCTCTGATAGCTGATTTCCTCCAAATTTCCCCGCCACTCCTCTTCAATATGATGACAGGTCTACACAAACTATCATATTAATGATTACCTCTGATAGTTCAATATCCTTCAAATTCCCCCACCAATCCTCTTCAACAGGATGGCGGGTCCTCATAAAATTATCACGTTAATGATTACCTCTGATAGTTAACTCTTTCAAGTAGTGAACTACCGTGCGATGAGCCCCTACTTGTCACTTGATCAGGATAGTAACATAGCATGCAATGATTCCCTATCTGATCCATTTCGAACGATCTATTTTTTTAGAACGATCGATGGCCATGGCCTACCAAGCAATGTGCTTTATCAACCCGAATAGAGACCTACCAAGCGATGAGTCGTTATTCAAATCTCTTGAGTGGCGAGCTTACCATGCGATGAGTCTCGCTCTCAAATTCTTAGGCTAAGTTGTCACACCAAATGACACAGCCTAACCCGAATAGCGACCTACCAAGTGATGAGTCGTTATTCAAATCTCTTGAGTGGTGAGCTTACCATGCGATGAGTCTCGCTCTCAAATTCTTAGGCTAAGTCATCACACCAAACGACACAGCCTAACCTGATTATGACTAAGTTGTTACAATATTTATCTATTGCTTAACCCAACACCTTGGATGACTAAGGGTAGAGAAGAAATTTTAATGTTAAGTCTAAAAGAAACTTCTCAACAACTCATCATACCGAGGAAATAGTATGGCTAGCCCAATTTAAACGGTAATTGGTAAAGGTAAAATCAAATCTGTTAATAGCTGAGAGTTTGCTAAAAATCCTAACTGTTAGTCAACGAAGCAAACAAAGCAAAAAATGTAAAAGATATTGAAAAGAGAGTTAGATGAAAACTAAGTTTATTCATAACAAGAAGTTTTTATTACAAAATCCATTCAAAAAAAATTAAAAACTTCTTAACCAGGCTTCGATATCATGGATAGCTTTGGCGTGGTCCCTCTCAACCTCACTAAGGATTTGCCGACGGATGTCCTCATCGGTAATCGAGAGGGTATCAGCTAACTAGATCCCCACCGCCTTCAGAGCTTGGTCCTTCTCCTCAAGCTTGCCGATGACTTGTCATTGTTGAGTTTCAAGCTCCTCCAACTCTGTCATGACTACCGCATGAGCCTGCTCCTTCCCAACTAAGAGTACCTGAGCCTCTGCTATGATTTGCTTAGTCTTAGTTATAGATTGGGCTAAGTCCGCTAAGACAAATTGGCCTTCTGGTATTCTTCATCAATCTTTTTGCCCTGTGCTGTGGCCTTCTCCACCTCTCTTTTCAGCCTAGTTTCTTCAGCCATAGCCTTATCCAAAAGGTGTTCCTGCTCTTTTATAGCTGCCTCAACCTTTTCGAAAGCTAAGCTGATATTGTTAGAATTATCAGAGTGAAGGGTGAAAAACTCCTGGATATCTTTCTCCACCAGCCACAAACGTGTTTGGTATGGAGAAGCTGCATCAACACCAACCAGCTTGGTCAGATTGTCCATGTACATTTCTAAGACTGGTTTGCCTTCCTCAAAGGAGCAGCCTTCATCTAACACAATCTTTATACTATCGTGGAGAAAGGACCGAAAGTTCTCAATCGTTCGATCCACGGCTCTTTTCCACATGCGACCTGCGGGAGAGAGGAGAGTTTTATCTACAACCGGCATCGTTGTAGGGACTTGGACTGGGGCACTGGTGACTATGATGGCGAGAGTTGAAGTAGACACCGCCGAGATTGTGGGCTCTGCCATTATCATTGAGGTCCCGGTTTAAGAGGAGACTGTAACCTTGGCAATCGGCTCGAGAGTTGTTGAAATATGAGTCGAAGTTATGATAACCATCAATGAAACGGGTGCCTCCTCTTCCTGAATTGGTGCCTCCTTTTCTTGAATTAGCACCTCTTCAGTCCGAATTGGAGCCTTGATAGGTGGGTCCACTTGTTGAGTGGCATACGGTCGAGGTGAGGTTGACACTCTCACATGCAAGGACTTCAGCAGGCTATTCCATTGACCAACCACCTCAGGGTTGGTGCTAGCTGCGATAAGAATTAACAAAAGAAGCGTTAGCTTCCTTACTGAAATGCCATCCGTAAAGTTAAGAGTTAATGATTCAAAATACCTGGAGAAAAAGTTGTAGCCTCCAAAACCTAATCACGAGGAGGACTTGAAGCACCCAAGTCCCCAACTGGAGATTTGACTTCGAGAGAATGGTGAGAAGTGGACTCATCCTCATCATAATCTCTGAAGACGTCATCTACAACAGAGTCGCTACCACTGGAGTAATCGACCAGCTCCTCCTCCTCCTCTTCTTCTGCAGAAGAGACGGTGCTAACCGCCTCCGTCGTTCCTGTGTTAAGTTGGAACAAATGTGAGGCGGTCATGTTCAACTTGATAATTAAAAAATGAGCAAAAGAATGAATACCTTCCAAAAATATCAGTTGGGTGTTTTGAGCCAACACTTGCTGGTCGGCGGTGAGCATCGACGTTGTCGCCTCTGAAGTTGATAAAATTGGTTCCGTTACAACAGAGACTGGCAGGATGACTTCGGTAGCTGATGGGGTCACCCCCGAACTTGATTTGAGAGAAGTTTTGGTGTGGCCTTCCCCTGTGGTAGCAGTTGTCGCCGCCTCATCATGGCGGGCTTTCTTGGTCACCTCCTCATCATAAGGGCCAGTCTCTACCTCCCGTTGGCGTTTTGACAGAATCTAGAGATCGGGAGCAAAAGTAGGCATCTGCATATGTTCAGCTATGGCGCCCCTGACTTGCTCCAAATAGGTCCACGCCATGGCTAATTCCTCGGCCACTTCTCGTTCTCTAGAAGTGTCAAGTTGGGAGGGAGCATACTGAGTTTGGAACTCCGCTCCTGGGAAGTCATATAGCCCCCCAAAACTTCCAATTTCTTCAAGAGGAGCCTCTTCGGACTCCTCAACTTGTTGGTGCTCTCTCCGCCTCAGCACACGAGGGATTTCATCTGATCGACGCCTTAATACCGTCAGACAAGATTCATAAGGATTAAATCCTTCAGGAGTTGTGCATGTTAGTGTATGTCGGAGTGGGTGGTCCTTAAGCGACAATATGAAATGGGCGCTAGTACATCCCGCATGAGTCCAATACCAACCCCATGCGCTATCGATCAACCCCTCTTCATAGCTCAATCGAGGGTTCGGGTTCTCTAAGTACAACTGATCATACCCGAACTAGAGGGCGAATCAGCAGGGAAAATAGGGCTCCATGTGGTAGATTGATCCCATTCAGAAGATGTGGTATCCCGACCGAATGTTGACAAGCCAACAGAAGCTACCCAAAGAGAAGGCACTGTAGTGGTCTCTCGTTGGAACGTCCTTGAATAATTCACCATATCCTCCGTCAGAGAAGTAAGGAAAGCATCAGTAGAAGTTGTAGTTGCTAAAGAAAGACAGAGCTTTCCTCATCTCCACGATGTGCTTATACTTCCATGATGACTTCTCCAGGTGTTGGATGAAGGGAATCAGTTTCCCTTCCTAACGTGCTGTTAGCGAACTCAACAAGCACTCGCAGTGCTGTACAAACCAAGCCATCAAATAAGTATATAGCAGGCTAATGCGTGGGTTGGGAGTCTTAGCTACTTCTTCTCCTTCTCCCTCCTCAACATACGATACTCAGAAAAATTGTGTCGTCAGAGTGCGAAGCTCGCTCTGAATGCATGCTACCATGGTCGGGAGTAGTGCACAGGGATGGCACAGGGATGGCACAGGGATGCCTGTGAGCTAAACGGACGGCGGGGTATACCACCTCCACCGGAATGGCCTCAAACAAGTGTGTGGGAACCACACATCTCTTCAGCCATAACATTAGATACTTGGTGAACAAAGCCTTGCTGGAGATCGAGGCTTTGGCCTGGTGATGAAAAGATTGGAAGGTGGTCCCAGCCTTAAACCCTCCTTCATTATGTTCGAGGATCTCCATGGTTGATTTGGTATCAAATCTTTTGTACCGTCACCTCGTCACAAACACCTAGAGGAAGAATGGGCATCTTCTTATCATCAGTATTCTGAAACAGGTAATCAGCCTAATTTTTATGGCTGATCCCCTGGGTCCTATTCTTCTTGCCCCTGTGATCTGCTGCCCCGACGGTATGTAGGCAGATGTGATAGTGTCAGAGCAGCTCCTAGAAAGTCTCAACCACCTGAGGAAGCTTGTCAGAGAGATATTCAATCTCTCATTGACCGGGGGCATACTCTTCATACGGGAGCTCTCCCATTGACAACCCTGAGACTTCGTATATCTCATGTAACACGAAGCCTTGTTCTCCATTTGGTGTGAAGAATGTGCCGGTCTCGGGGCAATAGAACTCCAAAATACTTTGGAATTGCGTTGCATTGATCTTGAGGCCAAACTGAGTGGCCCTGATGGTAGTGTGTAACTCCAAGCCCTGTAAGTCGAGTTCTCTTTTAGCACAAACTCGGTGATCCTAGACCACCAAAGAGAATTGCCGGGTGCAGAGTGGATCCATGATCTCTGAAATCCTTAGGAGGAAATTGCCCCCCAGCACTGAAGAAGCAATGGTGGAAAGTCTCAGCTACTGTAGTTGTCTCCCCCATTGGCAAATCGCTCTGCAGTAGATCAGGATGTAAGGCAGTGACACATTTGCTGGAGCTATCGATGTCAAACCCAGTTGTTGAACCTATGAAGATTCCACAGGTCACTCTATCTTGGGCGGGTGTCAAATCCTAGTTCATCACTCTCGGCACGGAGAGTGATCACATCTCTATAATGGAGAACCCCCTCGGCATGATGAGGATAAAGTAGTGAACGCTATCCACAATATGGAGCCATCTTCTCTCACCAAGGAGCAGACTTGTTGGATTAGCTCTTGCATCACCAAAGAGAAAGTTAGGATTTTTCATCTCCCTACGATGGGAGTCATTCATCACAGCATCGGCGATTAGTTCCCGTAGTGTCAAATAATGGCACTCGAAAACTCTATGTACTAATTCTGCAGGGCTGTCGGCAGAGAAAATTAGTACAGGTTCATGGATTAGGAACCTGGTGGGAGCAAAGAATCCCACACCACTGGCATGGCCAATGACACTGACTCTAGGTAGAGCCTCTCCAGAATAAGTTATTACAAAACAAAACAAAACGAAGTTAGAAATTTTTGGCACGAAATCAAAAAATTTACTAAGTTCTTAATATAGGCGAGCTACGCTGTGTAGGCGAGCTCCATTATGCTGGCGAGCTAACAAAGCTCGTCTGACATAATGAACCTCGTCTACTAACGAACTTCGCTTGACAGGTAGAGCTCACCTGACAAGCAGAGTTCGCCTGACTAAGCAGAGCTCGCCTAACAAACGAAGCTCGCCTGACCGAGCGAAGCTCATCTGAACAGCAGAACTTCGCCAAAATAGATGAAGCTCGCCAAAGAATGAACAACGCCCGTTCATCTTCTCTGATTGGTCCACAAATCCCAAAACCTACCTGAAGATGATGGTGTGACGCCAGAGACAACAGGAGTGACGCCGGAAGTGGCGGAAGCAGAGGACTTCCCCTTTCCTTTGGAAGTGAGAGCTTTCCTGGAAGCCATTTTGACTTTGGAAAAGTTGCAAAAAAATGAAGAGTTCACACGGAGAAGATTTTAAAGCTCTGGCGAAGGACAACTTAGAGTTTGCCTTAGAGGACGAAGCCTTTATATAGGCATAAATCGACGGTTGAGATCTGATATCTCAACCGAAGCGACAGTTAAAATCAAACAAAACGGTTCATATTCGACTATTCGAAATGAATGGTCGAGATTAATTTTTAGATCCGATGGTTCAGATCCATCATCCAAACGACAAGATGCTTCGGATTCAAATTATCAGTTGAGATCTATATTTTTTGAAATCCACGATCATGATTTCTTATTAAAACAACGGCCGAGATTAGAGATCCAAACGATGCGACGGTCCAGATTGAACGTGTGAAAACGAGGATGCCAGTAAGATCACATTTAATACGATCTGACATACCATCACCACCTTAGCTGGCGAGCACTTAGCTAGCTTGCATTTCGTCTGCAGTTCTACAATTTGCTTACAACTGTTCGGACTTCGCCTGTAGCTTTCTGGTTCGCCTGCAATTGTTTAGCTCGCTTGCATATTTAAGCTCGCTTGCGAGTCTAAGTTCGTCTGAACACTTAGCCCTAAATCTGTTAAGTTCGCTTGAAGAGGTCATCTTCGCCAAAGTGATAAAGTTCGCCAGTAAGGTACCTGACTTCGCCTGAACCAATGAACAATGATCATTTTTCATTCAAAGTATCCCAGACCCCATACAACCTGATTCGGGTCTGAAAACTTTGAAGTGGGTTTTGTATGAAAATAAAATTACCTTTAATCCAAAAAATTAGGAGCTCGCCTACAGGGATCCGCCTGAGCATTCAAGCTTGCAAGAACAAAGCTCATATGGCTTATTCGCCTACATCATATAGGCTAAGTCAAGCTCGCTTGGATGCTTGACTTCGCAGACGAAGCGAAGTTCGTCTAAGCATTGGACTTCACCTAGAAAGAACTAAGCTTGCTTGAATGCTTAGTTCGCCAGCTTGCAAGTTAACTAAGCTCGCCTAAATGCTTAGCTAGCAAGTTAGCTAAGCTCTCGTGAATGCTTCGCTCGCCCGCAGGAGGTTCGCCCACATGATCCAAGCTCACCAATAGGGTTGAAGGTCATCTGTACGCTTAAGGGGTTCGCCTGTCAACCTCTCCTGTTCGCCTAGCTTGCCTGCAAGCTCTCCTGTTCGCCTAGCTCGCTTGCAAGCTCGCCAGGCTCGCTAACTTCACCTGTAAGCTCGCCTACAAGCTCGCCTGAGTGGTTAAAAACCACTTACTTGAATTGTGATGTGGTTACGCCCACTTCCCATGATCTAAAGGATTGGTTATAACTATCTTTCTCTATAAATAGCTATATTCGGCTACAAAGAAGGGGAGCTGGACTTTTTTGGATCTTTTGGCTTTTTGACATCAGGAGATCGGATCTTGGATTAATCTTGATCTTTGGCATCTTTGAGATCTAATTCTTTGTTTTTTGCATCTTTCTTGATCTTGGCTTTCTGAGATCTTGAATTCTTTAGGTAATCAGTCTTTTGGGAGATAAAAGAACTGAATTTTACCTCTTGAGCATTCGACCTTGATTTCAAGCTCGGTTGATCAGACTCTTCAAATAAAGTTTTTACCACGCGCTGAAACTTGTTCGCAACCTTGTTCAAATCATCTAAGGGAAGCAAACTCGAGACAAGTATCGAGTGAGGCATCCTAACGCTACCAAAGAACCCATGTTAAACAAGAAGAGATCGAATCAATTCTCTCTTCTGTGTAAAAGTAGTTTTCAATTTGTAATACCAATTCAGTGAATACAAATTTAAGATCAATTTTACATCCTACAAGATCACTTTGACATTTAATGTGAAGTGATTGGGGGCGTGCAGTGCTGACGTGGTTCGATGTGTCATAAAGACTATTAAGGGTAGAGGAATGATGGAACTCATAATGTATTTAATTGTATTTATTGCGAGGTGATTGGCTGTCAGTGCGCGAGAGGGGGCTCAAGCCTCGAGGTAGTCCTTGGCTTTCTACTCGTCCTGTAGAAGGTCGAGAAGTAACACCTTTTGAGTCATCCTCACAAGATGTCAGCAGAATGGTCAGTCGAGTAGGTTGGTCAAGAAGTCGACACAGCAATGGGTCGACATGTAACGCCTTTTGAGTCGTCCTCGAGAGATGTTGGCATGTCGAGTCGTCTGAGCCGCGTCTTTGGTTATCTTGAAGAGCTGGATTGAGTATGCATAATGTGGGATACTTGTCTGCTATTGGCTGGGGATTACTTTTTAGCACTAAAATGGCTATAATAGAAGTAAAAAAATTACATCAACATTTGATTTTGACCTTAACTTCCAACAAATCTAATTTGTTGATATATCAAAACATCTTATGAAAATATATATGTATGTTCATCTTATGAACACTACTTTTATCATTATTATATTTAAGCAGGATTATGAATAATGATCTTTATCATTAGTTACATCTGGTTTAGCAGGTATGCCACCTTAGACAATCATTCTTTTTCAATCTAATAGTTCGGACTATTCAACTTATAATCATTCAATGATATATCAAAATGATAAATTTTAGTCATCATGTATAAGCATAATATAGTAACGTAAAAAACTCAAATTATTATTTTATTATTGCACAATCATTATCACGGATATTTTAAGTAATGCCTTCACCTTTTAACATTTCTTTCATTTATTTAAATGTGAACAAGAAATCCAAGTCTCTTTATATTTCTAGATTGTCAATATAGAATATAAATAAACAATGTAGAATTATCTATTCAATCATTATCAATTAATGACTTTCCTTTAATTTTGGTATATTGATGTAAGAGTTAACTCCACTATTGTAGTGAGCACCCAAGACATTAATTAAATGTGCATCCACCGATTCAATCATTTTATGTAAAACAGGTTGCACTTCCTATTATAGCCAAGTGATCCCATTATACGTAAAATATTTAACATCATCATGCAAGATATAACTAGATAATAAATTTTAACAAATCCTATCCTGTGCGGCTTCAGATAAGTTAAAGCTATTATTTGAACTATATCCCTGCTGTGGAAGATCGTTAGATTTTTATTTCTTTAAACAATAATCTATTTACACTTTTAAACAACTTTTATTATTTATCATGATTAAGAGAACTTGATAAATTTGTGAATTTAATAAACAGTCAATTTCTAACAAATTCTAAACTGGTAATATTTAATAAAAATTTCAGAACGTATTCAGCACCTAACAGTAATTTTCCATGTATTACTTTAATCATATGAATTATTGAATTTAAACAATTTAAAAATCAACATAATCATATCACATGTATAATTCAAATAATATTTTAGAAATATACATGATACAATATCAATTCTAACAATTCAATAAGAGATAGATAATCTTTTCTATAAAAGAAACTAAACTATATGTTTATATGGACTTTAGAACAATTTCTACAACTGTTAGGAACTAAGCAGAAATTAGTCTACATATTCAGATAGACCTTAAAACAATTTCAGAATTAATCAGCGGGCTGAAAGTAAGTTAACAACAAATTTAATAAACGGGTGGACTCTAGAACAATTTCTATATCAAACAGGGGTTCGTAACTAACTTACAGTAACTTATCCATATTGATGGCTTCAGAATAGTTTTTGGATTTATCAGGGAGCTATAAGTAATTTTATAGCGTATTTGAGAACCCGATGAACTTTAGAATAGTTTCTGGGTCAATCAGGGTTCTCTGATTAATTTACAATAAAATTCAAATCTAATACAGTTCGGGTGGGGTTTTGTTTGTGGGCCAGACTTGTTATTATATATCATATTCATAATAGGATTTAGGTTTCGGGTAGTTATATCGGGTCAAACCCGATTAACTTAAAATTTAATTCTAAATGGGTTTCGAGTTTCAAATTAATATGGGTTAAACCCATTCAGTTAAAAATGTATTTCTAATTGGTTTGGGTTTCAAAAACCCAATGACAATGTAAACCTAATAAGAAAAAATTCTTCTTCTTCATGAATAAACTAGTGTTTGAGCTAGGGTTTTGTGGGGCAGCCACCGTCGCCTTTGGTCAGGCGGTGGCAGCAGTGGAACGCCCACCGCACCGACGGGTTTGGCCGCTAGTCACCGACCTGTGGCGAGGGAAAAAATAATTTTTTTTAACTTTTTTTTTTACAAAATCTTGAAGTTAAACCCATCATAGATCATCACATGATTCAAATTTTGATCTCTTATCAAAACATAAAAAACCTAACCATGAATCGATGAATAATAGTCCATCACCGTGAATAGTAATCCCGAGGAGGTGAACAGTTTCATCATGAATTGTAATCCGATTTTACTAAATAAAGATTTTAGTTTAATCTTGTCAAACGATAAAACCCCATAGATTAAAACATATTGTTCAATAATTTAATCTAACAATCCAAAAGTTATGATCAAATCATAATAGCTTAATCTAATTAAACATCAAAGATCGGATTCTAAACCTGCTCTGATATAATCTGTTAAAAACATGACAAACAACAAGATGGAATATGCATATCATAACTATTAATCAAAATTAATCGAAATTGGAAGAATGCCTAAAACACTTTCCAATTTTCTTTAATATTCTGTTTCAAAATTAATCAGAAATCCCTCAAGAAAAAAAGCCTCCAATTGAAATCCACATATCACCGAACATGAGCAATACTGAGAGATAAGTTCTCAAATTTGTGTTTCTTTATAGTAATTTTTATAAGATTTTATGTGTCTTCGTAAGGCTACATATGAACCCTATATATAGGATTAGACTAGCCTTAGAGATTTTAATTTGAAACAATTCATAATTGTTCAAAACTCTATCCATAAAAATTAAAGATAGAATAGAATTATTCAAAAACTTCATCCATAACAATTAAGAATAGAAATAGAATTGTATTACATGTATACCTCTTCCAATGATATTAGTGAGACTAATTGGATCCCATATTGAGAACCAATTATTTGTCAAATTAATAATTTTAATTTAAGAATTAAATCCTTATCCGACCAACTGTTCATAAAAGCATTTCCATAATATGGTATTAGTTATTTATGAATAATATCTTACATTCAGTCCTCTCCAGTATCATTTATTTTAGATAATTCTTTTGAGCAGGACAATTCACCTATTTGCTCATGCCTAAATTGTAATTCTCATGAACATAAATAAAAATCATTTTGAAACATCAAATTTTTTTATTTTTGTAAGAAAACAAATTAAAAAAACATTTTAGACTGTGCAGCGTTTGCTAAACAAGCTTAACCATTACATCAAAGCATACTAAATTATCAAATCGGAAATGACAATATCATCAAGTCAAAAAGACCCTGAAACAATTTGAATTCTCTATATCTTAGGTGACTCGTCCTAGAAAATTCAAATACGGTCGAGTGCTACACACATCACAATATGTGCTAATGACATACGCCCGAGAAATACACATTCCCAGTGGTTGAGGCCCACCACCACATCTCACATGTCGGTAACATGTATAATAACCTGTTATAATAAATTATCCTTTACTAGTTATAGGTTAAGCACAAATTTAAGAAATTTCTAAGTTAGATCACATCTCCAAACCAGTAACCATCACAGTGCATGATCTAACAAAATAATTTCTAATGATATATAACAATTATATAAATTATACCCAAATTATATGTGCAACAATTAAATCTATTAACATTACAATAATATATAACAATTATATAAATTATACCCAAATTATATGTGCAACAATTAAATCTATTAACATTACAATAATATTACATAATTTTTATAAATTATACCCAAATTATATGTGCAACAATTAAATCTATTAACATTACAATAATATTACATAATTTTGTATTAGATATTCAAGGGCATATTATTACTATTCCAGCAGTTAAACCGTAAAATACAAAGATTTATAGATTTTATTCAAATAAGACAAGGTGCAATTTATTCACTTCAATCACAAATACCCACTAACAGAACTCTGAAAAGTTTATGAGGGCTACATTTATGTAAATTTCAAAGTTTATATCGTCATTATTTATCAATAGCCATAAGTTTTGTCTCCTTTAAGACTTGAGAAATTTTGAGAACCATTTGAGAGAAGCCTTAGGGTAGCGTTTCAGGTTATCTTTGTAGTCGACATAGGTGAGCCCAAATCTAACAGTATAACCACTGTTCCATTCATAATTGTCCATCAGAGACCATGCAAAATATCCTTTCACATTCACTCCCAACCTTGAAAACAAATAATAAAAAACTTATCAGTAAATTATTTCTTAAATAAAAATTCTCTAAATAATTGTTGAAAGCTTCTCAAATACTTACTGGATGGCTTCTCTAACTTGAGCCAAGTGCAGTGCATAATATCGAATTCTAGCTTGGTCATCCAAAGCTTCTTCAAGTTTTAGCTCCTTGCTTTCTAACTGACAAGTTCCTATATAATAGAAAATTTCACCATGAAGCATCAATATTATTATGTCCAAAGTTAAGAATTTTGGATTGAAAGTATTAACCATTCTCTGTGAGGTAAATTGGAGGGTTGTTGTATTTCTTTTGTGTATACACCATCAAGTCTCGTATTCCATCAGGGTATACATAGAGCCAAGTTCCTGTCTGCAATTTGTGAAAAGTCAAATATTGACGTCGAAGTCAATTAACTTGAGATGTTCTAGAGAAATATTTTTGTCAAATGTGATGATTCAAGGATAATGAGTACACTAATTAA
This sequence comes from Asparagus officinalis, assembly GCF_001876935.1. Lineage (NCBI taxonomy): Eukaryota > Viridiplantae > Streptophyta > Magnoliopsida > Asparagales > Asparagaceae > Asparagus > Asparagus officinalis. The sequence continues at coordinate 22,530,560 of NC_033795.1, forward strand.
CATTCATTTTAAGTGATAATCAATTGATTTAAGATGATTTTGAAGCTATAAATAATAAATTGAGTTTGTTTAAGAGGTTGATGCAACTATCATATATGGCATATATACCGTTTCACCAATAGGGATGCCTTCTTTCTCAGCTGCATTAGAAAAAAAAAGTATAAAAATGTCAGTAGAAAGTTGTCATAATATTTTACAAAAACTTGTTTCTAATTCCTAAATATTGTAAAATATGTTTTTTTTTTTGGGTTAAAATCTTGGTAATGAAATTCAAGGTTGTTCCGACCATTTATCTTTAAAAATTCCGTCAGATACTATAGAAATCTTTCAAAATTAGTTTTCTTCGACTAGTAGTTTATATTTAGCTAATACAGATGTAATTTACAAAACTTGTAAATAGGTAAAATGATCCCATGATTGTATTTTCCATTTCACTTGTTCATTAAAATTTCACAGAATGTCATATATCCACGTGTATAGATTAGACTATTATGTTCGTGTACTACTTGACAGTATGTATGTTCAACGAAAAGAAACAACATTATTTCTGTAAATTAACAAGCAATTCATTTTTCTTTTTTTTCATTTTCTTTTTTTTTTTGCTTAATGTACCTTTTAAGTCCACATATGAATCCAAGGTGTAGCTATCTGCCGAATCATTCGCTGAAATTGGAAGACTATAAGCATATCTTGCTGTATAGTAGTTAATCCCAATGAAATCATAGGAGCCCTTGATCATATTTGATTCTTCATCAGTGAAACTTGGAAGTCTATCTTTCACAATGGCCTTCATAGTGAATGGATAATCTCCATGAACTAAGGGGTCCAAGTACCTTTCAAGAAATAAAAGTTTCCATCAAAATCATAAAATGTATCAATATTAATAATTTGTTTAACTTATGTAAGTTAATAAAACATTTTAACAAAGAAAAATTATTACATTTTGCATTAGCTTTAAAATTATTAATAGTGATTCTCTGCAAGATAAAATTACTAAATTTATTAGAGAGGATGCAAGATAAACTCTACCATTACGTTCTTTCTCTTGTGTATTTCTTTCTGTCAAAATGAAATGAAAAAAAAAATTCTCTAATTATTTTTATGGCCCATGAGCTAACCATCCATAGGCAAAGTCTAGTTGTCTTTCTGCAGCCTCAATATCTTTCTTCGAGTTAGAGAATGGCAGTATCCACTGAGTATTCAGTGTAATTCCGATTTCTCCCTTCTGTGTAGCCTACATAACAAATAATTACAATGGTAATGACAACATAATTTGAAGTAAGAAAAACAATAAATATGAAGAAATTTTGTAATTGACCAAGTGAGTGAATAATAGTGCACCTGGAATTTTTCTCTGTAAAGTTTTACAGCTACTGCATGGGCTAAAATAAGGTTATGAGAGGCCATGTAAGGTTCTCTTGCGGAGTCACCAGCCAAGCATCCTAGAGACTTTGAGCATCTTCCAGGAGCAAACGAGCCTGTATCATAACCAAAGGAAACAAATGTCCATGGTTCATTAAATGTAATCCAGTGCTGAACTCTATCTCCGAACTCTCCGTAACATATTTCAGAAAAATCCTTAAAATCATCCCTGTAAAATAAAAGAGAAATGAATAGAGTTACGAAATCTTTAAATTCGTTAGAATGAAATGCTATCAATGAGAGAAATTCTTACACGATTTTACGGTCCAAGAAACCTCCATACTCATCTTCTAGTGCTTGTGGAGTGTCCCAATGGAATAACGTAACAAATGGCTTGATACCTATCAATAATAAAATTGATACAGTTACTAATATAACTTCACTTTGGAAATTAGTGAGAAAATAAAAGATCGGTGAATATACCATTTGCTAGCAACTCGTTTATGAGATTGTTGTAGTATTGTATTCCCTCCTGATTTATACCACCTTTTAGTGATCCCTCTACAAGAAATGAACTAATACGTTAAGGATGCACAAGGAACCAAAAAAAAAACAAAAAGGGACTAGCTAGGAGCATAGAATTAGGAATAATGTGTAAATAAGAAAATTAAAGAAAAACAATGTTAATCATGATCTACTCACTTGGCAGAATTCTTGACCAAGAGATGGAAAATCTGTAAGAATCCATTCCGGCATCCTTCAACAGCTTAACATCTTCCTGAAATTTTTGTTGGAGATATTTTTTTTAACATCAGATATATATTATATACAAGTGAATGTAAGATGATAGTTTTTACTTACTTTGTATCGATTGTATGAGTCACAGGCAATGTCTCCTGTTGTACTTCCATCTATTTTCTCTGCGAAAAAATTAAACCAAAAAAATTAAGAATTGATTTTCAAATCGGTATACTTAATCAAATTAGTTTGTCATACTGAAAATAGGTAGAGTTCATCGGAGTCTTGATTGACCCCTTATAGCTTTATTGTTGTGGATAGACCCCCTATAATATCATCTAATATTCTTTTCGCCTCTTCTATCCTCAAGAGGTCTATTTGTCAAAAAAACCTTTTTCTTTTTCTCAGAGGATAAAAGAGTAAAAAAGTTTCTAAACTGTGCAAACTATCTTAAGTCAAGAAACTAAACACCTGGATGATCATGAGAGAAAGTGTCCCAAATGCTCGGCCCTCGCCCTCCTTCATTAGCTCCTCCTTCAATCTGGTAAGCAGAAGAGGCAGCACCAAAGATGAAACCAGGAGGAAATAACTTCCTCCCTATCACCATTTTTGAATCAGTCTCACCTTTCTTCGTATTTTTTCTCGATAAAGAACCATCCGAGGATTTCTTGCAGGTTAAAGGAGCAATGAATGTTTTCAGAAGCCTTGGCTTGATCACTAGAAGAGATGGACTAATTGCTTTGCTCCATTGTTGAAGTTTAGGAGAAGGGGAGGTGAAATTTGAGAGTTGGGCCTTAGAAAGAGCCATTGAATGTAAGTTCTATGATCAAAGTTTGGTTTTGGCTTAAGTGATTGTAGAATGGTGTTCAGTATTTGTAGGGGAGCTTGAGGGGATTACTTGTGGAGGAGAGTTTTGGGTTGGCAAGTTGAGATGAGAGTAGTTTTAGCATATGCAAGCATCAATTTAATATACGTAGATAGTATTCATTAGAATGAAATATTCTTCTATGTTTTAGCTGTATTAATCCTTTGAGCCTACTCTTCTGATTCCTATAATTGGAATTCGTTATGATCTCTGATCACATTAAACTGATTAATCTAGAACGTCTTGTTACAAATATTAACATCACTATATATCATCTTCTTATCAACATGCTAATATTATTTTATACTGAAGAAAATGACTTCCAATTTTGTAATCATTTCAAGTTTGCAATTTAAATTTATAATGCTTGAACTTTTATACAATAATCAGGCTTCCACCTCGCAAAAAGAAATTTGCTGATGTTTTTCAATTATGTTAGAATCGTAGTTGACATCGATACGAGTTTGGTATTCAACTTCGACCCACGTTATGGGTACAACTTTTCCTACTACAATGAAAAGGGGAAGTTAAAAACAAAGCAAAATAGAATCAAAATTGGGTATTTAGATGCAAAACCCGTTACTAGTAAACATGACTAGTCTAAACAATAACAAACGTAGCCTATAAATAACTGACTTGCATGCTTCATGGTGAGCGAAAAGAACCTTAACTAATAATCTACTGACCAAGACCCTAATCGGGAGTAGGTGAGGTTAATTAGAAAACATAGATGCGGTCAAATTGAGTGCCCAAAAAGGAACTTATATCAAAATTATGATCAAGTTGTTTCATGTAAAATTATGATCAAGTCGCTTCATGTACATTGTCATAATGTACTTACATACGTTAAGCATCATCTTTCTGTGCTAATATTATANGAGTGCCAGGTGGTCCACGGATATCAACGTCCCCGTCACAGGCCAAAGACCCACGTAAGCAAGAGACGATAAACGGATCTTGCGTTTATTTTCAAGAAAGTTGTAATTTTTATTTCTTTGTTATTTGAATTCATTTGTAATGACTAAAGTTTAATGAAATCAATGATGAAGGCAACTTTCGACGAAAACAACCCACTCAGCATTTGATTTATTTCAAATCGCACCTGGGGGTTATCTCTGGTAATGAGCTTCTGATGGTACGGTCCTTCGTTGGCACTCTTCGTGGAGCCGATTGTGTTTTTGTAGAAATTTCATTTTCTTAATCTTTTCAATTGTTATCAAATGATAACATCGCAGAGTATTTTCGTAAAGAAAATAGAATCTTAACGTGCATCGAAGACCAAGTTACTTCCACTAGGAGCTAGAACTCCAATAATTCAAGACGTCTCCCAAACGTAAATTTGGGTTAAATTTCTTTTTTTATAATTTACCCAATATCTAACCTGAACTTCTATACTCCAATACTTAAATTTTTTGTGTTTGATAACAACTAACTGTTAGAATATAAAAATATAAAAATTAACTCTCACAATAAACTTCAAAGCTTTGGTGTAATGGCTAGAAAGACTTATTTTAAAATGATATCAGAGCAACTCAAGTTTAAATCCCACCCGTCACGAATTTAAAACGGATTTTCTAAAAATTAACATCAGCCACGTGAGTCCCAGTTTCGGCCCCTAAAGAAGACGTCCAACATGCGGGGACATGTTGAATATAAAAACATAAACATCAATTCTCACCATAACTTCGGAGTTGGTCCCTAACACAAACTTAGATATGTAAGTGAAAAAATTGCTCAGAAACTTCTTATATACCTCTTTTTTGTTCCCCTTTTATTCATCATTAGCTGGCATACCAAACAAACTTTTGACATTTTAGTGGCTAACAAAAGCAATTTTCTACGACATACAGAAAACAAGCAACTCAAACGTATCATCCTCTGAGGATATTATGCCACTTTCCAGATGTTACTCGTTTTATTATTTCAGCTGAAACTTAGAAGAGGAAGTAATTTCGAGAGAGTGGAACTGAGGATGAAGGCTCACATTTGAGGACTTCACCATCAGCAGTCACAGTGTAAGTCTCAGGGTCCACATCTATCTTGGGTAGTGCATCATTGAGTTTCATGTCTAGTTTTGATAATCGCCGCACGTTGCCCACAGCTTCAACCCTCTTTTTAAGCCCATATTCGTTGTCAATGCTAGCATCTTTTGCAGCCTAACATTCATCAAGAATCTCAGTCAGCAAAGCTATTATATTGCAAGTGAATAGGGTCACATGTGTATAATAGTTCTTATGAACATAATAATCGATTTTAGCAACAACTTTTAAGAGAAATCACGAAAGAACTGTATACTTTTGCAGATTTCATGCACCGAAATGTATTGTTTGTTTTGAGGGAATATTTGTTTGTTATTGGATTTTGCTGGCACTTCAGCATAATCCTCTGTCAGAATTTTTGTTCTCTCACAAGGACTTCGAAGAGAGTGAAAATTGTATCTGACACTCAAACTTTCTATCTCCACCAAACCAAAATTAGAAAATTTGAGAAGTTAGATTTCCAAAACTAAAATATATCACCCAAACAGTCCCTAAATGCCTGATAGAGCTAAATACTAAATGGAAGCAAGTGTCATATGAAACTAGTTGTAATATAGAACAAAATGTCAAACAACATAAATGTAGGAATCCATGAACTCATTCTTAGAAATTTCATATATTGCCCCATAGCATTGGTTGGTCTGTTTGCTTTTTTTGGGTGTTGTTTTGGAGATACACGTTACAAAAAGTCCCTAGTATTTAATAATTTCTATGAACTCCAAAACTAATTATAGCCTCCCATTTTTAGCCAAATCATATATTCAAGAAGTGATAAGCTAACATTTTCAGAGAGAAATCATAGAAACATTTTATAATAAGCAAATTTTATGATGGGCATCCTATTGGGATGTTCTCGCTTGGGAGTGACAAAAATTGTTTCAAAGAATAAATATCAGTGACTACTTTTCTCGAAAAGAAATATTACCTTCATTAATAACAAACCAGATTATGAATATTAGTTGATGAGACCTTAGTTTTGTCATTTGTTTACATTCTTCACAAATCTCAGGGTGGATAATTCTGTAAAATAGTCTGTACGTAGATAACAAAAGTCTGTACGTAGATAACTTACCTTGCTGACAAAAGCAATAGAACTGGAGCTTCCAGCTCTCCCAAATGCACCAAACATTGGTCTCATCATCACCTATAACATACAAACTATATGAATTCTAACTTCCCAAATGAAATAGCACTGGTAATATAATTATTTGTTTGTTTTTTTTAACAATTCCATCATGTGCAAATCAATTGCACTACATTTTTGAGTTTTACTATTCCATCACTTTATAAGATGATGCTTATTCACTTTATAAGATGATGCATAAGCAATTAATTCACAAGAAAGCAGCAAAATTCAAAAACAAACTAAATTAATGTTACCGGCTCAGGTGTAGGGATACTAGCATTTGGATCACCCACATTGGCCCAAGCAATTACACCACCTTTGATCACCATTTCTGGTTTCGCACCAAAAAATGAAGGCTTCCACAAGACAAGATCAGCAAATTTTCCAGCCTGCAAATAATCTTGTTAAAAGCATCTACTATGCGTGCATGTGAAAATGCAAATGAAACTGCAAAAGATGAAATAATACTTCAGAATGTCAAATAATAAATTCTAACATAGAATCATATATTTAATGGCTTCATGAGTCATGACGGGCAACAATGAATTTCCATATTTGGATAAATGAAAATGGGCCAATTACTCAAGATTCATCTAGAACAAGGTCAATATATCAAAGAACATAAAATACTAAACATTATGTTCAATGGACAGAAACAAGTGTGATGTTTAGAATAAGCGGATGTTTTTTCTTCGGCACAACGTATCTCCTGAAAAACTTTTCAAATACACGTGTAAAGTGATCTTTCATCTTCCAATTTCATTACAATAGCCCATATTATTTCTGCACTTAGTATGTACCATTAATCATGTTGTATAACGACTTTTGTTTAGCTTAGAACCTAGTACAATTACTCCAACATGAACAAAGGTCACAAACTTTGTCGTCACCACGAAATTTTACGCCCTCCATCTTGTCATACAATTACTTCTTCCACGAAATAATCAGAGTAAAAATATATATTACCTCAACAGAGCCAACAAATTGGGAAATCCCATTAGCCATAGCTGGATTTATTGTGTACTTCGCTATGTATCGCTTGACTCGGAAGTTATCATTGTCACAACTACTAGGTTCGATTGTTCTTCCTCTCTGCAACTTCATCTTGTGAGCGGTTTGCCATGTCCGTGTAATCACCTGAGAATTAAATAATCCCAACAAAACGAGGAGTGACATTATCAAAAGAAACCATTGTGACAGAATTTCTTTCTTTCTTTCTTTTAAATAAACATATTATGAATGGAAACATAGAAGGAAACATCTCCATGCTTTGATAGCTCCATATTTCTTTCACTTTCTGGGTATTACATTCTTTTAAGGTGATATTGTAATTACCTATACCATTATTCTCTACTTTCTGGCCAAATCATTCAGGTTTGGTTACACTTAATTCTGTATCTTCCAATGTTTTAGCTATTTGCTAGTATAATCTGTTTTCTAGCAATGGTTATTATGAATTTCTTTTCGCATGATTATATAAACTTAACAGCTAGTTTTTTCCCCTAATAGATGTCACCCTTCAACAACTTAACGACCTCTTTTTTCTTTTTTGTTAAGAATCTAGTGCTTTTCTCGCTTTTCCTTCCAAAACCTTTCAAGTATGTCACTTTCATAAGTCCACAAATGTGCAGATTCACAAATATTAGTAGTAGAAAACATAGAAAATGGAATTTAGAGATGCCAGAAAGAAACAGTATCAGCATTTGAATAATCCTATACCCTTGTTTTGGTCATATCACTTCATAGTTTTTGTTTTTTTTTTTTATGATTTTGTGAATCCACAGAATATGTTTACTCAAAGTACCAGCCATGGAATATGTTTCTCAAACTACTATAAAATGGAAATTTTCATTTAGGAATAAATTTAAGAATTTACATAAGATCAGATTCAACAAGATTAATTTTGTTGATTGGTAACCTACTGAGATTTACTGGAATCCTCAGTCAAAGTTTCTTGTTTTGAGATCTTTATGCGTACACACATGATAATTAGACATGCAATCAGTACAGTACCTTTCTGCATATTTCCAGCCTTCAGACAGCCAGCGTGTTTGATAATTATTTGTAAAAACCCTTGAGGTGGCACTTTCAAATTTCCTTAATTCAGAAAACTACTTACCAGTAAATCTGGACAGTGTTCAGTTAGTTTTACAACACTTCTATCCACAGTTGCTATCATTATTTATCAGAAAAAGCTTAATTTATTATCCAAATTCAAAGTTTGTTACAAGACATGATGTCACATGATGTCATATATACAGGAAAAATGGGTAAGAGGAAGCAACTCCTTGTAATACATGAGCTATCAAGAGCTTGACTAGTAGTGAGGTCTACATTTCAACTCATATCAGAACAAGTGAACCTGACCACAATTATCTCTCCATAGCTCTTTTTTTTTCTTTTTTCTTTTTTTACCTAAATGAGGCGGCAGCTCATATATATATATATATGTATATATATATATATGTACATATATATATGTATATATATGTATATATATACAAATATATGTATATATATACATATATATGTATATATATACATATATATATGTATACATATATATACATATATAGAGAGAGAAATATGGGTATGCTTGGTACTAAGCATAAATTTTGTGCTTGGTAGTAAGGTGGTACAATCCCCTCCACTAATTCGAATAGGGGACCACATTCACATGGTTGAGGAGTACATGATGATATGCAACCATTTGAATGAGTGGAGGGGATTATATCACCTCACTACCAAGCACAACTTTTTATGTTTGGTACCAAGCATACCCATTTTTCTCATATTATATATATAATGAGCACTTCTAAAAATCTATATACAAGCACCAGAAGGAAATAAGACTTTAATATTTTGTCAGTCATGACAAAAGAAGAAACCAGTTCAAATCTTTGCTAGGACACAAAATTAGTATAAAAATAGTTCCACATAACTACAGGCTTCAAGTTAATATATATATATATATATATATATATAAACACAAACACACACATACATTACATGGCCATTCTCAATTCTCTCACAAACACAACATAGATTGTTAGTGAAAACCATGTTGGATCACATAATGAAATATATTGTAGGACAAATTTTCAAAACCGTCCCATATGAACATTTAATCCCAAAAACAGACCCCTTTTCATAATATTTTCAAAAACCGATCTGGTTTCAGCATTGGCGTTGAAACCATGTCGGTTTTTGTGAAAAAACTTCTGAAACTTCACGTGAGTTGAACTCGCGTGAAGTTTAGCAGCTTTACTAAACTTCACGGGAGTTCAACTCCCGTAAAGTTTCGGAAGTTTTTTCGCAAAAACGGACTTGGTTTCAGCGCCAAGGCTGAAACCAGGTCGGTTTTTGAAAATATTGAGGAAATGGGTCTTTTTTTGGAATTAATGTGGAAAGAGGTCGTTTTTGAAAATTTGTCCATATATTGCAACTAGAGTTGTGCATCATTTTATTATAGAATAAGAGTACACGTCTACAAAAATATGGACTACATAGAACTTAAGTTTCAAGAATATCTTCATCTCCTTGGTTCCTTCCTTTCTTTTTTAGAGGTATATAATTTGCTTCCACATGTACTGAGAATTATAAATGCTCTCATGCTAATTTTGATTTCAACTGCTTTCACATTACAAGTCAGAAAAAAGAAAAGAAAACAAGAGACTATTTTGAAAATATTTATAACTTCTTACAAAATTATTATCTATAATGAACTGTCAACGGTCACTGAAAACATAAGGAATAACCCATTAGGGAAGATGGAAAAAAAATAGAATATAAAATTTAGTTTATGTTGGTAAGTGAACATCTTAGAACTCTCGATTTATCTTTTTAATTTCCAGCTTAAAAGAAAATATGGAAACATCGTTAAATATTGTATTTTAAAAGGAATGGATTGGATCTGAAGATCCAAATGTTCAATAGAGTCCCTAACATATGACAATATCAATTTGATCTGAATCAAATGGCCAATCAGGATCTAAGAGGCCCCATCAGATATGTACACCATAGGGCTGGGTTTATAGTTGTAATATGCCAATCCATAAAATTGGGCTTGAACATAGTATCAAACTTGGATGATAAAGTATTCTCACATAATATGTAATTATATTGCTAGGCTCTTAAACCAGCTTTTTTATGTTAACCTGTGTAACCTCTCTTATTGATTTTAGTGGAGTCCAGCATATTGATAGTTTCTACGTCAAGCAAAAAAAATTTGTTATTTTTGTGTCCTCGGTGAAAATACTGCAGCATATGAGAAGTGAAGATAAGTATACCTCTCCAACACGACCCATAGCCTGTGAGTCAGAAGAAATCATACTAATAGCTCCCAAATCATGTAAGATGTCTTCTGCTGCAATTGTTTCTGCCCGAATCCTAGACTCAGCAAATTTTATGTCTTCTGGAATATTCTTATCAAGGTGATGGCAGACTAACTGCAGGAGTCCCCTTGGTATTAAGGTTAAAATTGGAAATAGAATTAGACAGAGATTTTCTATTGATTTTCTATTTACCAGCATGTCAAGGTGCTCATCCACAGTATTCGATGTAAAAGGCCGGGTGGGATTTGTGGATGAGGGCAAGACATTTTTCACACCACATACTTTGATAATATCCGGAGCGTGACCACCGCCTGCACCTTCACTGCATTATATATATTCATTCAAGGTTCAAATACAACAGAATATGAGGTCACCGTGTATGCACAAATCAAACAGTGACCACAGTTTTTTTGTAAAAGATAAGTATGGGATATGAATCTAACTGGATTGACATGGGTTGGGCATGTGCAATGGAGACAAATAAGTCCATCAATAGGAGAAATAAAATTTTCAATTAATGGACTAAGGAAGAGCTAGAACTATGCCTAAGAGAACTTGGACGGAGGAAACTAAGAAGATAGGTAGCACAGATACGGATGTGGACAGAGACATGGACACGGTTATGGACAAAGAACATAGAAAATTTGTAAAATGCAGGACACGGGGACACGGCTATGTGCATGCGTGCGTGCATGTCTGTGTGTGCGCGCACACGCAGATAATATATAAAAATTTACATTAGATCTAATATTGAATTAAAATACTGATAACATTTTAATGCTTCGTTCTATTATCTATAACATTTAAGAATCATATTAAATCGAACTAAGAGTAAGGTCTAATAACAAAAGTTTACCTTTGATCGCATGAGATAATACGATGGGTATTTTTCAAATATTTAAGTAATGGGTTTTAGTTTTCGGATTCCAAAACCAACTGGTTTTGAACCCCAAAGAAACCAAATTAGGGTATAGGTAATAGGGAAATCAAGTTTTGTTGTGAACCGCATGTGTCCATGGCATGTCAATAGAGAATTTGTATCCGATATGTGTCAGACAAGGATACAACATCCAAAACGCTGTGTTTGAATAGCCTAACTAAAAAGGATGTGATAATGGTTAATAGAACAGAATTGAAAAAGAAAAAAATAATTTTGTAGCCAGCCCCAAAATTTTGGGATGAAGACTATGTTGAGGTGGTTGTTGGATATGTATGATCTTGGTGATCCCAGCTGCGATCAATTATGGAATTTCTTGAAGTCACTGATATTGGAATCATGCTAGCTTTTGTGCTCACAAATAAACATAAGACAACCTCCTTGCACTTTCGATTTAAGGATACTGTGTATATATGCATGTTCATGCACACATNCTCCTCAAAAAAATAAAAATAAAAATAAAAATATGTGTGCGCATGAAGTTGGTATCTGCATCAAGATAAAAAATTGGGCATATTAGCAAAAAAAATTGTTTATAAGAGAGTATCAGTGTGGATACATGTAAATAAAGAAAGAAAATTCAACCAAGTTAAATCTGCATGGAGAAACTGAGATCAGGATTCTTCTGCCAACTCAAATTTTTGCATTTTTGCCTAACTGTATGCACTGCTAGACAAAAATAACATACTGAGTACATCAACTGAAAGGTCACTTAGTACTGTCTTATACCAAACACTACATAAATCATGTCTGAAACTTAGTACCTGACATAACAAAAATATCATATCCAAAACACCAAAGATGTTTTGACGCTTACAGAACATTGAATTTATATTTTTTGGATATTTTTTCGATACTTTCATAATAAATACTCTATTGGCTAATAGGAGCCTCTGTTTCATTGATATTTTCATTCTAATGTACACCAAGCTATGTATATTATGTATAGGTGTGTGTGTATTTCATATACATGTACATCTTTCCTATTTTTGGTGGTTGTCTACCTCATTTGTGTCCTCTATCATATTTCTGCTGGTGTGCTGTGTTGGTAGCTGTTAAGATCTGAAGAGAAAAGAGTTTCTTGGGAGAGTTTTCTTTTACTCTATACTTTATTATTTATAGAGATGGATTAGTTACAAATTAGTCTTACAGACTAAACTAATGCTAAACTAATACTCATACTCTCTTCTAACACCCCCCCCTCAAGTTTGAGCATATATATCATGCATGCCCAACTTGTCACAAATAAAGTCAACCCGTGTTCGACCAAGTGATTTTGTAAGAATGTCTGCCAACTGATGTACTGTCGATACATGTTTTGTCGTGACGATTTTGTCCTCGAGCTTCTTGCGGATTACATGACAGACGACTTCAATGTGCTTGGTTCTCCCATGAAACACAAAATTCTCAGCAATGTGAATTGCTGCTTTATTATAGCCATATAGACTCATGGAACAATCTGAAGGGAGACCAATCTCTGTCAATAGGTCTCTGAACCAAACCATATCTTGTGTCACATTTGTCATAGCTCTGTATTCTGATTCTTCACTGAATCGAGACACAACACTTTGCTTCTTACTCTTCCATGATACCAAATTTCCTCTGAGAAAGACAATATCTAGTAGTCGATCTCCTATCAAAAGGACATCCAGCCCAATCTGCATCAGAGAAACCTACAACTCTAGTGTGTCATTGATCTGAGTAGAGAATTCCTCGTCCTTGAGCCTTTTTCAAGTACCTTAAAATTATCATTATTGCATCCAAGTGAGTAGTTCTTGGTATGGACAATAACTGACTCACAACACTGACTGCGAATGTGATGTCAGGTCTGGTCACCATCAGATAATTCAGTTTTCCCACTAATCTTCTATACTACCCAACATCCTCAAGAAGCTCTTTCTGGTCTGATAGTAGTTTTGAGTTCACATCTATTGGAGATTCACTGCTTTTGCATCCTAACATTCCGGCTTTTGAGAGCATGTCTAGGACATATTTGTTTTGTGATAGAAGAATATCTTCGTTGACTTTGCAACTTCAATGCCTAAGACGTATTTTAGGGAACCAAAATCTTTGGTTTGGAAATGTGTCTGTAAATACTTCTTCAAGCTGTCAATATCAGAAGCATCTATCCCTTATAATTACAATGTCATCCACATAGACAACTAGCAGAATTCGTTTTCCATTTTGAAATCGCCAGAAGGCAGAGTGATCTTTTTGTGCAAGACAAAGCTCAAATATCTGAATAACCGATGCAAAACATCCAAACCAGACTCTCGGAGACTGCTTCAGACCATAGAGTGATTTCTTCAGCCTACACACCTTCGCATTCTCCCCCTGAGCAACAAAACCTGGTGGTTGCTTCATATAAATCTTCTCATCTAATACCATTAAGGAATGCATTCTTGATGTCCAACTGATGAAGTGGCCAGTGGTTTGTCACTACTAACGAAACAAAAATCCGAACAGATGTTATTTTTGCCACCAGGGAGAAAATATCTACGTAATCCAAGCCATACACTTGTGAATAGCCTTTAGCAACCAATTGGGCTTTCAAGCGTACCAAAGTTTCATCAGGATTCAATTTGACAGTGTACACTCACTTGCAGCCGACGGGCCGCTTTCCTGATGGAAGTGGGACCAAATCTCAAATATTATTCTGCTGCAAAACTCTCATTTCGTCCTGTATCGCTTAGTTCTAACCTAGAATAGACAGGGCTTCTGACACATTCTTGGGAACCAAATATGAGTCGAGGGAAGTAACAAAAGATCAAAAGGTAAAGAATAGGCGATCATAGGAGATAAAGTTAGAAATAAGATGTTGAGTACAAGTTCGTGTCCTTTTTCGAAGTGCAATAGAAAGGTCTTTTGCAGAAGGGGGTAAATTTGCACTTATTGATTCAGGTTCTTCGGACGGAAGACCTAGTGTTGAGGCTGACGTTGGCACAGGAGCAGGAGCAGAGCGACGATGATAAACTTGAATTGGGTCGTTAAACCTAGTTAAATCTTTGCCAGAATCACAAATAGTATTGTCAGCGGATGAATCACCACCGTTAACCAATGATTCTTGTAGGATTAAATAGTCATACTCATCCGATGATAATGAAAATGGAGAACTAGAATAACTGGGTTTATCTTCAAAGAATGTTATACCAGCAGATAACACAAGATGATTGAGTGACGGACAGAAACACTTGTAACATTTATGCTTTCGGGAGTAGCCAAGAAAAATGTCTTTAATAGACCGAGAGTCAAACTTTTGTTTATTTGGATTGTGATTATGAACAAAGCACAAAGCCAAAAATCTTTAGAGGAAGCAGAAAGAGATCATCATTGGGGTATAGAATTTTAAAAAGAATTTTATCTTGCAGAAAAAAGAGGGCATTCGATTAATCAAGTGACATGCTATCAAGATAGCTTCCCCCGAAAATTCTTTAGGAATGCGACGATGGAATAGCAAGGTCCGAGCAATATCAATGAGATGTCTATTCTTTCATTCAGCAACTCCATTTTGCTAAGTGTAAACACAAGAAGACTGATGAAGGATTTCATGTTATTCAAGGAAACTAGTGAAGTTGTCATCCAAATATTCTTTTGCATTATCAGATCGAAAAAAATTTATCGAAGTCTTAAATTGATTGACTATTTCAGAATAAAAGAGTTTAAAAATAGAAAAGACTTCAGACCTAGACTTGAGAAGATAAATCCAAATAACACGAGTGATCATCCACAAAACTGACAAAGTATCAGAATTTCAATTTAGAAGTTATTGGGCATGACATCCAGACATCAGAATGAACAAGATCAAATGGCTTAGCAACCCTCTTATTGACTCGATTAGGATAAGACACACGATGGTGTTTGTCAAGTTGACACGACTCACTCTAATAAGGAAAGAAATTTGAACTGATGATTTAGAAGCTTGAGAACAAAGAGATATCCTAGCTGATAGTGGTATTGTAGAGCTGATGAGTTTTCGATACAAGCTAAATGTTTGACGCTCAAGTCCAGTTTATAATGGTCGTTCTACTCATGTATCGTCCCAATCGTTTTTCTCGTGATCAGGTCCTGAAAGACACGATATGTGGGGAAGAATGTCACAATACAGTTAGAAATTTAGTAATCTTACTAACAAATAAAAGGTTATAGGGAAAACTAGAAAGATAGAATACGGAGGAAAGGGGAAGACTCGGGATAGGATTGGTATTAATGACACCCTGAATAGGTGTACGTGAACCATCAGCTAATATAACTAAATTAGATGTATGAGAGAAAGATGACAAGATACATTGGTTCCCAATCATATGATCAGTGACACCTGTATCTATAATCTAAGTATAAGACGAAGACGATGTAAGTAAAGATAAAAGGGTACCTGCACTTTTGAGAGTAGCGGATAAAGAGAAAGACGATGTTTGTGAACTTTTGTACTGCTAAAATAATTAAAATTGTTGAAATTGACGCTGCAGTTTCGCATCATGGAAGAGTGGTTGTGGTTGAATTTCACTATCAGATGAAGTAAGGTTATCCTGAGCAGTCATGTAAGCACCCTTGGCCTTCTTCTTTTCTAATTTAGGACAATTATATTTAAGATGTCTTGGCTGGTGACAGTAGTTATAAATCTTCACTGAGTCATCGTCATGAGCATGTTTGCCTTGAGATGGACCTCCACGACCGTCTCGTTGATCACCTCGGTCTTCAGAACGACCAGTATGGTAACTCCTCTCCCTTAAAAGTTTCCTCTACCTCTTCCAAGACCACTAGTATGACTTCCTCATCCATAAGACTGCCAACTCTGAGTGACAAGCGCAGAGCGATCCGCAGTAGATGTGAATGGCTGTGCAGGGACAACGTTCTTCAGAACATGATAAGTCTCAGCCAAAGAACTAATGACGGAACTCCCCATGATTTATGATCAAGTAGAGGAGTAAATGAAATCTAGGGTGCCCAAGTAGGTGAGTACCATAAGTTTGTTCCATTAGTTCTGCATTTTTTTACATCCCCAGTAATAGGAAAATTTTGACGAAGTTCCTCAGCCAGACGATTGAACTCACCATAATGATCATCCATGGGTTTACCATCCTGTTTTTTATAAAACAGCTCTTGAATTACTTCATATGCCCGATTAATATTACTGCTACCTCCATAGAGATCTTGCAAAAAATACCAAAGTCCATCCACTGTCATACAATATAGAACTAAATCCTGAATTTTAGGCTCCATAGTATTAAGAAGTTGATGCAAGAGAACACTATCGTCCAATGTCCAAGATTCCGGTGTCGAAGGAGGGTCTGTCAACAAATGACCAGTTTTGCCTCGACCTACCACGTAGATTTTAATAACACATTTTCATTGGAAATAGTTAATTCCATCAAGTTTTCGATCAGTGATTCTATCATAAAATATCTCTGAAACTTTCGTCTGGACCGTTAACTCAGAATTCTTGAGTTCCTCAGATCCGGCCATCAGATCTGGCCATCATGAAAAAGACGAGTAGAGTTCAAGATAATACCCTCCACAAGTTGTACTCCAAAATGGAAACAGTCAAAGTATGTCCAAGTTTAAGAAAATAAGTCTTGAATTAGCTAGTAGACTGAACAAGTTCAAGAACCCGAAGGTTTATTTTTGAACCCGAAGGTTTATTTTTAAACCCGAAGGTTAAAGTGCAAGAACCCGAAGGTTAACATAAAACCCGAAGGTTAAAGATCAAGAATCCGAAGGTTAAGATGGAACCCGAAAGTTTTTTTTTTACAGGACAACTCACAATCTGATTCAAATCCGAAAATAAAAAGAGAGCGGAGAGCGGCGGGCATGACGACGGTGAGCGATGGCCTCATGGTGGCGGCGGTCATCAACGGCGAGCGGCGTCGGGTGGGGTGGGAGTTGTCGTGTCGGGTAAGAGAAGCTCGAGGACGAGGACATGGATCAGATGGACGAGGACGAGGAGTTGTCAAGGAAGATGAGGGCGATGACGATGGCAAGGACGAGAAAGATGAGGACAATAAGGCGGCTGCAGGGTTTTGGTGACTAGGGTTTTAGCGGCTAGGGTTTTGGAGAAAGGCGGCTAGGGTTTTGACGGCTAGGGTTTTGGAGAGAGGCGGCTACCTAGGGTTAGGGTTAGGCTTAGGAATTTGGATTAATATTAGGATTAGGGTTAGGGATAGACTCCGATACCATATTAAGATTTGGAGAGAAAAAAGTTTCTTGGGAGAGTTTTCCCTCACTCTATACTTTATTATTTATAGATATGGATTAGTTACAAATTAGTCTCACAGGCAATGTGGGACTAAACTAATGCAAAACTAATACTTAATTACTTATACTCTCTCCTAACAGTAACTATGGTACTACTGCAACCTCCAACACAGTAGGAACTTGAGAATAACCAGTCATGATCAAACCATGCACATATGTATAGCTGAACAAGAAGGCAAGATGAAGAAATATGAAATGTCATCAGATAAGGAACTGATATTGGTAATAGTCGCAGGCGGTCTAATAGGCAATTAGTTCAGCACGAAAAATATGAAGATCAGGGAAAACTGCCATTAGAAAATAGTAGAAAAGGAAAAGTAAATAGCCTACTAAGAATATTCAATTCGAACACTGAATAAAAAGAATCAAAATCAATAGATAGTTGTCAAGAAGTATTCATCAAGAATAAAAGCAAATATTGAGAAAGAAAAAGGATAAAATTGTGTAATAAATATGTTCATCAACTCAAAGTTTGTTCCAATCAACTCTTTTGCCTATTCAGAAGATTCAATTTTGACTGACCCAGTTTGAAATTACTAATGCATGCAGTGTTTGAACCAATGTTGAAAATAACAATAACGCATAACGTATGCTCTACCTCCAGTTAAGGGTTTTAAAAAAAAAGCAAGAAAAGGCATAATGTATGTTATTTTGTTTATTAATTATTACATATTTTGTAAATACAAACAGATCATCACTATTAGGAACAAAATATTTTCTTATTGTTTAATTTAAAAACTATAAAAAATTTGTTAACAGTAATCTTAAGAATTAGGAACAAAATATCATAACACAAACATATTTTAATAAAAATTCTTTAATTTAATATAAGCTATATAGATTTACTTGGAAGTATCAAAATCGAATACTCAAATATATAATCATAAATTTATAGTTCATTCATAATTACATTCATTTTACTAGTCATATTCATAATTTCACAGTCGCATAATGATGTCACCAAAACAAGACATGAAGGGTTAACAAAGAATTCAAAAGTAATTACTTAACTATAAGTTTTAAGAAAGAATATGCTCTCAAGTCTCTAGAACTCATATTGAAATAACGCATGTTACATTGCAATATCACATATTATACTACAATAACATAGAATTATGATGCGTTTGAGTTATTTCATAAGGTTACAAAATATTTAAGGCATGATATGTTACATAAAGTAACATAACGAGTAACGTAACAAGGTAACGAGTAACGTAGCAGGGTTTTTTCCAACAATGTTTTGAATTAAACAAAAAGGAATTCACTCAATTCTGATGCTTGATCAAATTAGAGTCTCAATAAGCTCAGATTTAATAATAACCAATCTTACTTGTTTGGTAGCATCTATGTTGCATGGGTACTTTTTAAAGTCCTAGCGATGTCATACCTATACCCAACACTTCTGTGGGACACTCCTTGGATATATGCATACACGTACCCAAACATGTACTCAATTATATTAATACATGTTCTAATTTAAAACAGTCATATATTTCTTGGACGTATATCCTACACTTTTCATACACTATTGGAAGTTGTTGGATATAGGCCAGGTTTGTTTCAGCTCATATGTTTTAGATGATCTTTTCGATATCAGGTTAGGGGAAATAACAAATTTCCTAATTATAAATATATGGAATAAAAGAAACATAAATTGTTTCATGGTACGTGAATGCAAGAATAATATTGACCTTATGTAAATTTATGTGTGTGTAGCTGTGTCCCCGCACCCTACCTTTTACAAATTTGTTGTGTCCCGTACCTATATCTACACCCATACCCCCATCCATATACTTGTAACTTAGGGTAGCATAAATAGTCTTGAAGCATGGAGGCACAGGGACATTTATATCTTGGTTAGAAGATTTCTAGGGAAAGCAGAGAAATCTTGGCAACTTTCTTATTCATTTTTAAAGCCTACATGTTAACAAAATACCAACTATTCATCTAAAATGATTACCAGCACATTTGAAACCAAGGAATTAAGTAAGCACTCGCGTGTTCATTTTAAAATTCAACTTGCACTTGTCTCTTTAACATTACCTGTGATAAGTATGTATTGTTCTATCTCTAAATGCAGCAATCGTGTGCTCCACACATCCAGATTCATTTAAGGTGTCCGTGTGGATATTCACCTAGGAAAAATTAATGGACTTAATGATGAATGAACTAGTTATACATTCTATAACCAACAAAAGAATTATTGACTACCTGGATGTCAAAATCATCTGCAACGGCCAGACAACTATCTATTGCTGCAGGGGTGCTTCCCCAGTCTTCATGCAATTTTAATCCCATTGCTCCAGCCTTGATGATCTCAATCAATCCTTCAGGCTTTGCACTGTTACCCTGATCACTCAAGATGAAAAATGAGTAGAAAGAACTAATAATATGTCTTTACACATGCCATATCATTTTAAAACAGTGATATGTTGGCAAATACCATTTACCCTATGCAAGTTAAAAATATAATTTACTGGCCACCATCAAGTATTGACCCAACTAGACCCAACTATACAGGGCCTGCTTTATGGGTACCTTCTTACCAGCAAGCAGCAGCTCACTTTAAAAGCTGATCCTCACACCGACCCAACCACAGGATATTCTCTTGAATTGCATTCTTTGGGTTTGGTTTTATTAGGGTCGGTAATTTCGAACTTGGATTGGGTTAGGGTTGATCCTTAATCCAACCCAACCACCCTGGTTTGCATCTCTATTCCTAGGTGATGCAGCAGAAGAAATATGATGATAGAGAGAATGTCATGTGCTTTCTCAAATTGACGCAGATTGTAGATGCATAATGACAGAAAACTCTAAAGAATATATCTGTCAGAAAAGGCAAGCCAATACCTTGCCCGTGAAGCCAATGTTGATGGGCAAATCATCAGTTGACTGCAGCATTAGCCGCATGTGGGATGGTGCAGGTGTACAAGTTGTTGCACGAGTTCCATCTGCTGGTCCTGTACCACCTCCTATTAGTGTTGTGACACCTGCAGAAATCAGTACCATGAACATGAGCTTTTATCTTATCTTATTTTTATCTTATCTTATAGGATGTTGTAACTCATCCATCTCAACATTCTAATTAGTTACAGTGATGTTTGTACGTGTCCACATTCTCCCAACATATAAATCGTGCGCTCTTATAGCTATATTCTCGGATTTAATATTTACCCTACAATTTACTAGTATGATGCAAGAGTTTTACATAATTATACTAACAGACTTGTACCTTTTACATACACGACGAATTCTTCTTTTAATTTTTTATACCAACAGACTTGTATCGTTTACAATTTACATACATGAACACATATACATACGTACAAACTTATAAGGGAGGTAAGCAGTAAAGGTAAGAAAATTTTTCAGATCACCTGATCTTTCATCCTTCAACTAGCTAATGTGTGTATAGATAAAGATGAATAGATTATCCATAAGACGACCCACTCAAGGTTCTCATGAACTCTTGTCTAAGAATGATCTCGAACTCAAGGGATCAGACATTGAGATAATTGTTCATTTCTAAAACACAGACTCCTGTCGCCCTAGGAATCACATAAAACTTTTTCTAGTTCAGAAAAAACCATAGGTAGATCTTCCTCCCTTCCTCCCTAATGCACGCCAACTAAATCTTTTTCTTCTACGATAATACATTATCTCCCTAGGAGCCCCATCAAGCTTCTTCTAAATCAGTGGAAGTCACATATAGATCTCTCTACCTCCTACCTACCTATTTTATGGTCTGTTGTACCTCATAGAGAACCAAAAACATTACCCTTCGAAAGCAACAGCATGTCAGCATGTACTATATCCTTTGGCTGCCATAAAAGCAGTAAACATTAAATTCACACTTGCTTACATATACCAAGTATCCTCATAAAGAAATTTGAGTAACATGTATTATGAGTTGAGAACTCATTTTAGCATCAACATGCATATATTCAGATATTAAGTATCCTGAAAGAGTCATTCATGTTAAAGGACACTGAACCAACAAATAACACTAAAATATTCAATAGAAAGATATTTCATAAGGTGCAAGTCAACTTTCTCCTCCACCATCCCAGATATTGCGCCCAATGTAACGCCATATCAATGTTCCCAATGTTGTGTTAAAACAATTCTGTTAGCAGAGTCGATAAAGATTTTGAATGTAACATACTCAAAAAGACAAGCTTTCCAACTTCGAATGGTTGTACTATAAATAAATTGTAACCAGCTGACATTTCCTGAATCTACTGGCAGCCGGAAGTTATTGTTATTAAATAATATCAACACTTAAACCATGTAAACTTCATCAAAAAATTTTGATTAAACCAACAAATTAAAGAGAAGTCCTAAAATGCTGGCTAAATGCTGACATTGTTCAATGATCAATATACTACAAGAGAAGGAACAGGATCTAACCACTTGCTATTGCTTCTTGCACCAACTGAGGGCATATGAAGTGGACATGACAATCTATGCCCCCTGCAGTGACAATCATACCCTCTGAGGCAATAACTTCAGTGTTGACCTGCAGTGATGAATTTACATCCTATATAATAATTGTGTGGTTTATAAAAGAAAATCATTAAGCATTTCTTTCAGCAGATATTACCCCCACAATCATATCTGGGTGCACACCATCCATGACATCAGGGTTTCCAGCCTTCCCAATGGCAACAATAATCCCTCCTTTGATACCAATGTCAGCTTTATAAATTCCTGAATAGTCGATGATTACAGCATTTGTGATAACAGTATCAAGGCAGGAAGAATATGGATAGCCTGAAGCCTGTCCCATTCCATCACGTAAAACTTTTCCACCTCCAAACACACATTCATCACCATAAACTGCAAAATCTTTTTCAATTTCCACATACAGCTCAGTGTCACCAAGCCGTATCTTATCACCAGTAGTAGGTCCATACATGTTTGCGTATGCTTCACGAGAAACTTTAGTGGTGAAACTAGGATCTACACCAACAACTCCCTCCCTAGGAAAAAGAAAATCAATGCATGAAGGCATAAGATCTTTTAAAATCTTCAAAAAGAAAACATTGCCAGTGTCTAGCTATCTTCAACCAACTTTTGTTTCCACAAAATTTTCAGGTTATTCATATTTATAGATATAAAGGAAATTTTATCAGTCAATAATAAATAGGTGAGAATTAAAAAGACATCGAGAGGTGATGCATGCTAGAAAAAAAAAGTGCACGTGATATATCTGAACCTTGCATCTAGTTGCTCTTCATGCCCAAAACCTTTCGCATCCACATCTTCCATCACCCTCTCAATATTGGAAAGAGAACCATCTGCAATGTCATTTCCACCTCTGATAACTTTCCTGCCTCCAATGCTGACAAGGGTTACATATTTGGCATCGCCAGGCTGAAACAGATCAACTAGTCAAGCATGCAGCGCAAATAATAACGGATCAACAAAAAATCCATGAAAAATATATTTATTAATTGTCAGAATACCAATAAATGACTATAACTTGATGGCTAACATGAACTAATAAATTGTTTTATTTTCTCCAAGAAAAGGGAGAAGACTAAGCGAGTAGCCAAAGATTGGCCCCACACTAGCCTAAGTGTGTGTGTATCACCATTTAACAGAAGAAATTATTGATGAAGGTCTTCACCAAAGACCATATGATATCTTAACTCCAAAGGAAGCTTAGTGATGATTATGCTCTAATCAGCAATGGAGGATACAAGTGTCATGACTCATGACTGAAACATTGCTGGAATATCAAGGGAACCCGTAAAAATCATGTCTTGAGCACAAGGCTACATATATGTGTTTTCAAATATACATATATTCAAC
>NC_033795.1:22554441-22562991 GCF_001876935.1 Asparagus officinalis
CTTAACATCCCAAATGACCCCAGTTCTCCTTTGTCAAAGCATTTAAAAAGAAAAGACTTATCTCATCTTGTATATTTTCGAAGAAAAGCTCACACATTTGTCAATCTAAGGCAAGCATAGAAGCACATTCCATGCATTGCCGTTAAGATATATGACAATTGTTTATCCTACATAACATAGCTAATTAATAGGTCTTGTACTACATGTATCCTACTTGTATCTATTTGTGCCTCAACCAAACTTGTAGGTGCTCATGAAGCTAAGCTTCTCCCTCCCTCCCTCTCTCTCTCTCAAGCTTATGGTTTGATCTCAAATTGTTATATATATAACTTAGATAAGCTTATGGTTATGGTTTGATCTCAAATTGTTGACATTAACAAGCCCAATCAAGCGGCCAGAAAGGTCAAGCTACTCAACCAATTACGGATTGGGTGCGCGTTGATAATTCACCACATATTTACATCAAATTGCATTGAAATAGGTAAAGCAAGCTTGAAAATTCGAAACGAAGTTCACCAACACTGTCTTATACCCCTACCCCCTGCTTATTCATCATTGTCAGATTACTTTACATCTCTGCTATTTAGGAAACATTCATAAATAATAAGTTTTCTTGTCACCCGTCTGCATTAATAGCCTGTTTGGATGGAGGGTAGAGAAGGGAAGGGGAAGGAAAATTTTGATTTACTTTTGTTAGGGAGTTCCATTTAGAAGGATAAAAGAGAAGAATGATGGGAAAAATTGAACTAAAATCTTACCCCCCAAATTGGGGGGTAAAGAAGGGGAAGGGAAGGAAGGGTTCCTTCCCTTTCCTTAATCATCTCCCAAACACACCATAAGACAGTTTTGAAATTTGATTTTTTTTTTTTTTTTGCTTTTAAATAGAATTTTTATTGTGTTGTATTTTTATACGCACCCATTTCAAATTCCTCATGAACCAAAAAAATCCAATCTTTTTCTATCTTCATCTTCTCAATAGTCCAATCACTTCAGGTTTCACTTTCCAATAATCTCCTGATGGGGAGCGGGCGGAGGAGGGTCTTGATCTGGAGGTGATAAATCGTCGACGGCTTGGCGGAATGGGGTTAAAATCCATGATGAACAGTAACTATTGTTACTATTCACTTGCAAACAACAGTCGGTTTTACTATTTGCCATGACCAGTAATAGCGCTACTGTTCGGCCAGGAACAATGACAATCTTTTAGGTTTTTTTATTATGGTGGAGATTTTTTTGGAGGGGAGATGAGTTGTGGATGATCAAGAATGATAATTAAAAGAAGATTTTGATAGGTACTAGACATCACACCTAAGGGCCTCACACCTAAAGGCTTCATACCCTAAAGACACTTCACATGCCAATAAATAATTCACATGCTCAAGATTATGACTTAATTTGTCATTAATCATTTTCTAATTCTTCATGGAGGATGATGACCTTATTTATAGAGAAAAAACTAAACACAGTAAGAAAATCAAAATCCTAACCAAATCCTAATAAAAAGGAAACAACTCTTAACAAAATAAGTTTCAGAGATCCAAACAATTCTAAATCAAATCCTAAGGAGATCTTTACCTAAAATCGGAGACTACATCAAATATTACTAAAATAACAAAGATTTCAGTAAATCTTTAAAATTCACGATCAGTGGCTGATGATCGTCCTGCATCAAACCTCCCCTTGTTTGAGAAAACTCGACCTCGAGCTTTATAGTGGGAGAGTGTGATATGTAATTTATTCGGCACAAAGTATTCCGTTAAGGACTGTAGGAGTTTCAACAGAGGTTGTAGAAACTAATATTGAGTTGACGGTGGAGGGTCTAGGATAATGAACTCAACAATCAGATCGATCTGATTCAGGAGTTTGCACTACTTATCGATCTTACATTCAGCTTCTAGGCTTGACTCAATTTTAGGCTCTAGAATTGATTCAAGCTTTGGATTTAACACTTGGCTCAACTTCCGGTTTCAGTTTAAGTTCTGGCTCTCGTTCACATTCAAGTTCAAGCTCGAACATTGAATGATAGATGTGGTTCAGCTTTTGGCTCAAGCTCAAGTTGCGTCTCTCACTCAAGGTTAGCCTTTGAATCAGTATTTTCCTCCAAATTTTCTTCCAGATCAACTTTGACTCTGAGTCGATCTTTCGATTTGGTTCTTTTTATTTTAGTTCAGGCTCCATCTTTCAATTTGGTTCTTTTTATTTTAGTTCAGGCTCCAGCTGTGGCTTAGTCTCCAATTTTTGTTCTTATTCTAGCTTTGGGTTGAACTCAAGGTCTAACTTTGGGTTGAACTCAAGGTCTAACTTTGGGTTTACATCTGGCTGAAGTTGACGCACTCGTGTGGGCTTTGCTTGAAGTGGAATAATACCTTCCATATGAGATGAGTACCTCCTTTTCAGAAGAGGTGTCATACATACCCATGAATGAATACCTAAATGAAAACCTGAATAATTTCTAAGCCACCATTTTTTAACTTCTCTCTTGAGCCTACACTTAGCATATAAATACATTTCTAGATCTAGTATATCATAGATAGAAAATATATCTTCTATATTGAAATCCAGACATCAAATTCATAGGGCTCATCATATCCATAAAATCTATAAAAGTAGGTTAGGGTACCAAGTTTAAGTGGATTAAAATCATACCCTTGTAAAAGAGGTAGTAGTATTTTATCCCTAATAACTGTGGATTCTTCGACTCTGATACCAAATGATGCGGAGTAGGCGGAGGGCCTTGACCTGGAGGCGAGAAATCGTAGACGACTTGGTGGAATGGGGTTAAAATCCATGATGAACAGTAACCAATGTTACTATTCCACTCGCAAACAGTAGCCAGTTTTACTATTTGTCGTGACCAGTAATAGCGTTATTGTTTGCCCGCAAACAGTGACAATCTTTTGGGTTTTTTATTGTGGTGGGGATTCTTTTGGAGGGGAGATGAGTTGTTGATGATCAAGAATGATAATTGAAAGAGAATTTTAATAGGTACTAGACATCACACGTAGGGGCCTCACACCCAAGGGCTTCACACCCCAAAGGCAATTCACCTGCCAATAAGCAATTCACATGCTCAAGATCATAACGTAATTTTTCATTAATCATTTTCTAATTCTTCATGGAGGATGAAGACCTTATTTATAGAGGAAAAAACTAAATATGAAAAGGAAATTAAAATCCTAACCAAATCCTAATAGGGGGTTATTAGTTGGTGTAATATGGGGGTAACTGAGATAAATTTTTAGACAATGCTTTTTAGTGTAATTGATTTTGTGGGACACTAGTGGGATAATTACCCCACATGGGATAACATTATCCCACATATAAGGAAAAATTTTTGCCCCCAAGCCAAAATTTACCCTAACTCTCATAATGGAACAATTTGAGATGAGTGGGATAATTATGGAACATTCATATATTAACTGCTAATATATGTGCTAATCATATTAGCTAAATATAAAATGATTATATAATCATTAAACTTATTTTTAATATAGTATATCAATTATAATGTAGGACAAATTTTCAAAAACAACCCTTTTAGACATTTAATTGCAAAAAACGACCCCTTTTCAAAATAATTGCAAAAACCGACCTGTTTTCAGCCCAGCGCTGAAAACAGGTCGGTTTTTGCAAAAAAATCTCCGAAACATCACGGGAGTTCAACTCCCGTGAAGTTTATGGAGAAATTAAACTTCACGGGAGTTCAACTCCCGTGAAGTTTAATTTCTGTTTAAAACTCCACGGGAGTTGAACTCCCGTGATGTTTCGGTCAGCAATTTTTGGCACTGCAACTTCACGGGATTTCAACTCCCGTGAAGTTGCAGTCACAATTTGCCAGAGATCGAGCCTCTGGAATTGTTGGCACTGCAACTCCACGGGAGTTCAAATCCCGTGAAGTTGCAGGTCCCCAACATGCACAGCTGCTGTGCAGGTTTTGTATATTTACCTGACTCATATATATGTCAATTTATTTGCAAACAACAATATATACATGATTCAATAATGAATTATAACTCATATATATGCCAATTTATTTGCAAACAACAATATATACATGATTCAACCATGAATTAAACACACATGAATATGTATAGGAACAACAATTTATCTTCAAAAGTTTAGTATTTGAAAATTCAGAAAAGTTACAAAATTTATCAAAATAAGTTCATATACAACCGAATATAGCTCCCCTCCTTCCTCTCCCTCTCTTCCCCCTCCCCCTCGCTCTTCCCCGCCCCCTGGGTTCCTGCTGATGAGCCTCAACTATCTGAGTATCCGGCTGTGTATGAAGCTGTGAAGTGCCGGCTCCATCGGCATGCGAAGTGCCGGCGTCATCGGCATGCGAAGTGCCGGCGTCATCGGCATGCGAAGTGCCGGCGTCATCGGCATGCGAAGTGCCGGCGTCATCGGCATGCGAAGTGCCGGCGTCATCGGCATGCGAAGTGCCGGCGTCATCGGCATGCGAAGTGCCGGCGTCATCGGCATGCGAAGTGCCGGCGTCATCGGCATGCGAAGTGCCGGCTCCATCGGCATGCGAAGTGCCGGCTCCATCGGCATGCGAAGTGCCGGCGTCATCGAGCGATCAAAGCTAGTACCCTCTCATCCTCTATGACCCATGCCGAATGACTATGGGAATGCTCGATCATCGTGAACTCTGGTACGGACTGTACATAAAACGAGAATCAGTTTTAAGTATATTCATTAAAAAATTACATTAATTGAAGAAATATATATCTAATTTATTCGTATTACCTCTCCCGAACCAATATGGTCTGAACAATGACTCGCCTGAAGGTACAAAACGTCGGGATTCTCCGGTCCCGGATCCATAATGAATAGACCTGTGATTAAAATATGAGCATATATACAGAGTGCAATGAACACAGTATCATACATAACATATTACAAATAACGAGTATCATACGCTTCAAAGATAACAAATACGAATGACATACATGATCTGACATAGTGCAAAACGCTACATAATACAAATGCATGGGTGAAATGAACGGAGTTGCATACAGAACATATTACAAATAACGAGTATCATACGCTTCAAAGATAACAACTACGAATGACATAAAGCCCACTGCGAATGACATAGTGCAAAACGCTACATAATACAAATGCATGGGTGAAATGAACGGAGTTGCATACAGAACATATTACAAATAACGAGTATCATACCAACAAAGATAACAACTACGAATGACATACACGAATGACATAGTGCAAAACGCTACATAATACAAATGCATGGGTGAAATGAACGGAGTTGCATACAGAACATATTACAAATAACGAGTATCATACCAACAAAGATAACAACTACGAATGACATAGTGCAAAACGCTACATAATACAACTCAACGCCTAATACTAACTGGACACCTATTTTTGTTGTGACCCGGTTGATCACATCTACTGCACTTATTTCTCCTCCTAGCTCCTTCACGTTCGTCATCCATACTATTTCTAATACGCACGGAACGAGGGCGCCCCGCCGATCTTTTATACAATGGAGGTAATATCCGTGGCCCATCTTGTGTCCAATGTCGACTATCGTATGGTGGACGAAAACACTCTTTGTAGGTTTGTTGATAGTTGTATGCAGAATACCAAGCATCGACAAATTCATAATGTGAAATGCGAGCACCACCCTGTAGGTCGGAGCAAGCTGCTACAACATGTGAACAAGGAATCAATTGTAGTTGCGGTACATTGCAAGTGCACGTACAAGTGCGATCCACCAACATATTGACTTTGTAAGAGCGATTTTCTCTATGGGTTATTCCCTCGAGCACCTCCCATTCATTAAAACTATATCGTACGACCTGAAAGGACCGAGCTTGTAAAATCCGAGCCGCTAGCATTTCATCAACCTTCGGTGTTAGCTCTGAGCGCATATTTTCACCAAGTTCTCGACGTCGAAGAAAGAATTTATTAAGCCTGTAAAAAGTTTTAGCAACTAGTGCCTGTATTGGCATGCCGCGTGCTCCCCTGAGCACGCCATTGAAGCTCTCAGACGCGTTCGTAGTCATCATACAGAACCGTCGACCGCCATCCTCACATAAAGCCCACTTATCAACATTGTTTGGACCCAAACTAGTTTCGATCCAATCATGTGCGGCTCGTGAAGTGAACTTGATCCTCTCTCGTATTTGTTCATAAACATATTTTTCTGTTGCACAACCGGCTTGCCAAAGTAAGTCTTGAACCTGAGCGTTTCCATACTTCTTCTTGAAGTTGTCTCTAATATGTCGCAAGCAATAGCGATGTGCATGTGGTGGCGGGAAATGTCGTTGGAGTGCTCTTGGAATTCCTTTCATCCTATCGGATATGAATGTAATATGCCGCGTCCCCACACTAGGGATATGATATCTAATGCATGCAAAAAACCAAGCCCAATTCTCTGTATTTTCAACATCAACCACTGCGAATGCTAAAGGAAACAACCCGCCATCCGCGTCAACTCCGGTTGCAACAAGCAAAACGCCTTTGTATTTACCATATAAGTGAGTTCCATCAATGCTAAGAAGAGGACGGCAATATCGAAACCCCTCAATACAGGGCCCAAATGCCCAAAATACACCGGTGAACCGCCGTTCTCCGCCATCAACGGGGTCCGAAGATACTTCGTAGACAGTCCCCGGATTTTCTCTTTTGAGTGCTTCAAGATAATGAGGTAAGATCTCATACGAATTATCCCAATCCCCGAATATTTTTATCATTGCCTTCCTCCTAGCATTCCAACACTTGTGATATGATACATCCAAGTTGGTGGCTTTATGCACTAAAAGACGGATATCTTTCGGCCTTAGATCAAGATCCTCCCTCAGATGCGGTAAAATCAATCGATATATAAAAGAAGAGGACGCATTCTTGTTATTCATCTCTAATCGAGGATTGCTACAAGTGTGGAGTCCATTGTATGCCGTGATTTTGAATTGCCCACCTACTCTTGAACCCGAGCGTGAATTAAGCTTCCACGGACACCTCGCATTGCCGTCGTGGTGTCCACTATTATCTTCGACATCGTCATCTTTGCGATAGAAACAAACCACATTATAGCTTGTAGTATTATTTTTGGTTGGCCTGAACTTCACATTTTTTGCAATGGAATACGTGCGAATAGCATGGATCAATTTCTCCTTACTCTCGTAAAGATCTCCCTTGATGAATGAGAAGTCCTCGGCCTGTGTATCAACACCGCTATTAGTGCCAATAGGAACACTTTCCATCGCGGAGTTATCAATCCATTCATCTCCTTGAAGTTCATCGGGCGGCGGATCCTCTAAGCCGACATACTCATTATTAACATAAGCCCCGTCGATGTGTTGGTTTTCCCCGTCATCACGATCTATCAAGGTCATGCTATTAATTTGTAATCCCTCCTCTTCATCATCATTCTCGGATTCAACACTTGCATTATCTTCTTGAATTCCCGTGTTAGTATCGAAAGCATTCGAAGTGCCCACGAACGAAGGACCGCTCATGTATTGTGATTGTGTCCAACATTCATCTTGTTGAGGAGATAAAAAGCCTACAGAATCAACTTCAGGATCCTCCAACATGCGGGAATACATTCCTTCGTAGTTCAACGATTTGCCCAAATCTCTCTGATGTTTTTCAATGAACAATTCGACCGAACGCTTCTCGTCGTGTAAGACATGAATGAGACCCATATCGTAGTCACTTGATATTTGAATGCCACTTGTTCTGTTCTCCACAACAGGATAATTGCAAACCACACTGAGGTGATACTCACGTGAGTTAGTTAATGTAAGTTTGTGTAATTCATTAACCAAATCATCGAAAGTACACGATTTTGTTATGAACAACGGTCTCGTCGTGCCTCCTTCATAAACGGGCATATTATTCTCGAGGTAATTAATCTTCCCATCATAAGAACAGAGAATTACAATTCGATCATTCATCGTTACCTCTGAAGAGTGAAAAATTCAATATCAATATTACACGAAAAGCCAAATAAATATTGATTGTTACTAATTTTTACATTTAGGTAGTAACTCTAATTTCCACATTAATTGATAATTTCACCTCTAAATACGCAAAATTATTTAATACGTCTTCACAAAATTCGTAAATAATTCACAATTAAATTCTAAAATCTAATTTATATCATACATATGCAAAAATCTAAAATCTAATTTTTCTTCACAAAATCTAAATAATTCACAATTAAATTCTAAACTCTAAATACAATAATTTTCGAAATTATTGATAATTTTTTCTCTAATTTGACAAAATTATTGATAATTTACACACTAATTCTTCACAAATATCACAAAATTATTGATAATTTTCCTTCTAATTTTCACATTTATTGATAATTTTCCCTTTAATTTTCACATTTATTGATAATTTCCAATCTAATTTTCACATTTCTTCACAAAATTCGTAAACAATTCACAATTAAATTCTAAAATCTAGATTTCTACATGTAATCACAATCAAATAGTGGGAGAATACAAAAATTAGAGGGTATAGCTTTTTTAGAAAGAATTTACCTTTTTTTTTTGAAAATCT
>NC_033795.1:22565722-22570561 GCF_001876935.1 Asparagus officinalis
AATTGGGCCTCCTATGTTGGGCTAGAGAAGAACAAAAAGCAAATTCAATGGTGGAGATTGTTGCTTGGGGCTCAAGACAAATCCAATGGCTCATATTCATTGAAGATTACTATAAATAGGGGTAGAGAGTGAGGGGTTAGAGGTGTGAAAATTTTTGTAACTCCTTTTGGAGAGGAGGGCTACTCTTAATTGAGAAGGCCTTCCAAAATTGTAACTTTAGTTGCAATTAATAATAATAATTTTTTCACCACTTTAAATTTTTCTCTTCTTCTCTTTGTTGGATGATGAAGATGAAGATGAAGATGGAGAATTATTTGAAGGTTTGCATTTCTTTTCTTTTTCTCTTTTATTGCTTATTAGTTTAGATTTATTTCTATGCTTGTAGTTAGATTTTATTTTCTTGTTAAATAGCCAAGAGGCTAGAACCCTCTTGCCTTAGATTTATTTCATGCTTATAGAATAGATTTAATTTCTTGCATTTAATTCTTGCAATTTTATTTTGTAGTTTAGATTTTGCAATTTATTTTGTAGTTAGATTTTAATTTCTTATACTATTCACCTTGAGGCTAGAACCCTCTTGGGTTTAGTTTTTCTTTTTGTTTATTTTTATTTTGTTTGATTCGCCTTTAGGCTAGAACCCTCTAGGGAATCACCCTTTTCTAAGAAGTGGGTTCAATTTTAGATTACCCATATCTATAATTGAATCCACCATCTTTAATTTCTTGCATTTTCTTTTATTCTTGAATTTTGTTCTTCATTCTTGATTTTTTTTTATTCATTTTTTCCTTCTCACCTTATTGATCATACTCATTCTTTTTCAAATCCACTCTCACTTACACTTTGCATCTATTTACACACCATTTTCACTCTCTCAATCTCTTCACAATCACATTCACTTATCATTCCTATTTGTCACGCACACAACATAAGAACCGATTTTATATTTTCTCCTACAAAACACCTTCCTCGTGGGATCGATATCTTAAATACTATAACTTGACACGGTTGTGCACTTGCAACCTTTTTGGTACATGTTTATGCCGCATCAAGTTTTTGGCGCCGTTGCCGGGGAAGGTGCTTAAGTAGGTTTTAATTATTTTGGTTCTTTAACTTGTGTGTTTTTTGTGAAGGAAACGCTTGGAGCTTGAAGATCGCGGATTGGAGAGCTAGGATTTGAAGATTTGCTTTCGGGTAAGTCCTCTTTCTAGTTTTTAATTCCACCCTTTAGCTACTTCTTCACAATTAGAGACAATTAGGACTTAAAAAAAAGATTTTATTTTTTGTTGACCATAATAAAATTCACCATTCACTTTGACATTTACTAACAAGATAATAAATTCAAACAAATCCCCCCTTCTCATTTGTTTGATTGTTAACCCTAATTAAAAAAAAAGATTTTTCTTTTCCATCCTTTTTAGTTGCTTTTAATTCATAGGGTTGCATTTCATATAGTTAGTAGGAATTCACCAAGTGATTTGAGCATCTTGATTTGGCACACACTTAAAAATATTTTTAAGGGCAAAACCCCATAATCAAGATAAGGTGAGGGATTTCATCACCCTTTCCTTAGCCCAAAAATCACTAATTCCTCACTACACCACCCAAGCCTAATAAAACTCATTAGACGTTGGCCCCTAAGGATTCGAGCTCAATAAGGAACAAGAAATCCTTAAGTGAACTGGTTTAAGTTTTCTCAGATTAGTTGGTGTCTAAGGCAAGGTTTAGGGGTTGCGTAAAGCGCTCCGCAAGGAATGAGGTACTTAATTGATCTTTGATCACCCTCTAGTACTATCCTTACCTGGCTAACTACCCGGGTAAAACTTTTATCTTTTCACTTAAGGAATTTTTGGTTAGGAGCTAGTCTAGTTGAGTTAGGCTTAACCCTAGAGTTAGAGTGATTGAAAAGTGATTGATTTTGATTTGTTTTAGTTAGGATTTTCCTTTTTCTTAAAAAAAAACTAACTTTTATTTTTCCAAAACAAAAAAAAATTATATAAAAAGTAATTGTTTTTGGTGCATGCAAAACGTGGATTAGGGACAATACACATCAACAAATTCATTTTGAACAAATGGCTAATCCACAAGTTTTTCAAAATTTATGTTATCCCAATAGGATTGAAATTTCCAATGAAGTCCGGGAGTTTGTAGAGAGTCCATATCAGTATTCGGTAAATGATCCATTTTTTCCAACCTACAACCCAGGTTGGGCAAGTTACACAAACATTGCATGGAATCAGGAAAACCACTCTGGAACTCAAAACTTCACTCCCTCTTTGACCCAACATTTTCCTAGGGAAAACACAGTTCCTTTCAATTCTCATCCACAATTTCAACAACCCAATCTGTCACATCAAAATCAGTCTCCTCATCATCAAGTTGTAACTCACACTCCTCTTGATACAGATCATGATGAACGTCTCAATATTTTGGAAAAAGGTTTTGAAATCATAATTAAGGCCTCCACACTAGCCATGGATATGTTAACTCAAACATCCTACACGATGAACTCCTTTATGCAATCAACCGAACTCATACTTAACTCTAACACTCAAGCCCTAGCTAGATTAGAAACCCATATTGATCAACTAGCTAGTGCCATAAGTGAAGTAGAGGAAGGAGAAATTCTGAGTCAACCCGTGGTCAATCCTAAGGATACTCAAATGAATGCACTACAGTCAGGAAAACAGGTCGATAATCAGGAAAGAACACCTTTAAGCCAAATTCTTGTTCCAATTCATTCTTCCCCTGATAATTCAATTCAGGAAAGACCGAGGGAAGAAGAAGAAGAGTCAGATCTAAGTTTTGAGGAAATTTTCGGTGAAGAGCTAAAAATATTAGGAGAAGCAGATCAGATTTGTCAAAATAAAAAAACTATGTTGGACAATTGCTGCTTTGAACTGAATTTTGAAAAACTCTTTCTTGATGAACTAAGATTTTTGAAAAATAAACAACAACCAAATTTTTACACATCAACCATGAATCCTGGGGTTGAGAAAATTGTTAAAGAAAAATTGGTTGTTAGAGAACAAACATTCACAAATCAAGAATCTAAGTCCAATATGCATGACACCAATAATACCAACCTTCCATTGCCACAAAAATCATATACCTACCTTCCATTGCTACAAAAATCATTGAACACCCCGGAATGCTTAGAATTTCAGCACATTGTTGATTATATCATGTTGAATTTATTTAAAATCCGTGGGAGAATTTTCAGCAATAAGGTAGGATTCAATGTAGAACATGAACTCTTCATGCTGAATATTTTATTCTACATTGATTATTTTGTTTATTTCAGAATAATAAAAAGAATTTATTCTTCTCTCATTTGAGAGTTTCTTGTTCAGTTAAAAAAAGAAAAAAAAGAATTTTTTTTTCTATCCTCCTCAGACCAAAGGTAATTACAGATTTTTATCAGCGGACCAAATGTAAGTGCTTCACTTCTTATCTGCTTTACTTTATGCATCATAGAGTTTGCATTGAGGACAATGCAAAATTTAGGTGTGGGGGTGGGAATTAGTTATTTTTTCTCTTTATTTTACATTTTTAGTTACATTTTTTCTCTTTTTCTTTTAAAAAAAATTTGCAGATTTTTATCAGCTGACCAAATGTAAGTGCTTCATTTTTTATCTTTTTTACTTTATGCATCATAGAGTTTGCATTGAGGACAATGCAAAATTTAGGTGTGGGGGTGGGAATTAGTTATTTTTTTCTCTTTATTTTATATTTTTAGTTACATTTTTGTTTTTTCCCCCTTGTTCTTAAAAAAATTTATAAAAATATCGTCACTTGCCAAATTGATAGAGTTATGTAATAATTGATTTATTTGATAAATTTGAAATTTTCTAATCCCTAGTTAGTTATTTACTTAAGTTCACCTTTTATGATAACTCTAAATAAATTTCTTAAGAAATGATTTTCAAAGTAGTATACTTTATTTAAGCCTTAACTTGGATTTTTATTTAAAATAATGAAATTTTTGCATGCTTAACTTAGAGTTGAAAATAATTTTTTTCAAAGTGTCTTGATTTACATATTTTCAAAATATATATACATATACAAAAAAAAAATTCAAAAGAAGAGTGCGAAAAATGGGCACAAAAAAAACTCTTTAATTCAAGGTGATTCTATCTTATTAAGCCTAAGCTGACCGAGTAATTAAGCCCAAGGAGTATTTCCATACTTAATGACCTAAGCCCATTTGGGTTGGGATCCATTGGCCCAAAACTCGTTAAATGGTCACTTAGAAAGCCCGTTAAAGTAGAAAAAATCACCAAGGAAGAAAGAGTTAAAAAAAAACTAATAAATATTTTATTGTTGTATATATGGTCTTGGAAAATATTTTAATCAAGCAACTTGAAAATTATTTAAAACAAAGAGTTAGCATGTTCTTTTCAAAACTTTTAAATTAAATTTCTAAGTTTGGCTTGGTTTTGTATTGCTATAATGAGAAGATTTTCTTGGGAAATATACCTTAGAGTTATATATATAAAAACGTCTTCTTGAGTGATAACTTGCTCCAATTAGATTATCTAAAAGCTATCAAGTGAATTTAGTTATTTACTGACTTCTTTAATTTGGCAAGTTGACCGAATTTTGTGGGTATATTCACTGCAAACCCTCACGAGACTACAACTCGTCCACTAGGGTAACCTAGGGGTTTAAAGGCTTGTTGTATGCGCTAAATACAACCGCGATTCCTGTGAAAGTGAGTTAGGATTTTTTTTTATTTTCTTTGCTAGAGGACTAGCAAAAGTTTAGGTATGTGGGTATTTGATAATCACATTTTTATTACAATTTTATATCCTCATTATCTATTTTATATGAATAAATATA
>NC_033795.1:22571561-22607703 GCF_001876935.1 Asparagus officinalis
TTTTTGCAAACATACCTATACACAGTATAGGATTATGTTGGATAGCAGGTTCCTAATATGTTTCCTAATTTGTTTTGGTAACAAGTTATTGAGATTCCTAATTTGTTTTGGTAACAAGTTATTGAGATTCCTAATTTGTTTTGGTAACATGATTCTAAATCTGTTTTGGTAACATGTTATTAGGATTCCTAATCTGTTTTGTTTTTTGTTTTAGAATTCCTAGTATGTTTATAATTTTGGGATTTCTATATATATGGAACAATTGGAAGAGAGAATTAAGAAGAAAATTGGGGATATTTAGAACACAGAAAAGAGGTATTTTCTGAGCTATTGGTTAGGGTTTTGTTTGGAGAGAATTAGAGATTTATTGGTGAGATTAATTGATGAGTTTGAGTGATTTGCAATCTCAGTTTGTACTCTTCTTCTCTATTAGTGAAAAACCCTATTCCTTTCTTACCCCGTGGATGTAGGCAACTTGCCGAACCACGTTAAAATTGGTTGTTTGTGTTTGTGGTATTGATTTGGTTCGTTTGGCCTTCTCTCGACGTTCGTTTGATTTGATTTCTCGTAGCACGTTGGTTTGGTTGTTTGGCTTCCGCAGCGCTCAACAAGTGGTATCAGAGCTCGGGCTATGCTTGGTCTATTTGGAGGAGTGTAGGCATCGAAAATTGCCTATAGTTCTCCACAACCGGTTCAGTGTTAACGAGCGACGGTGAACGTCACCATCCAATCCACATGAGCCTAATCGACGTCGACGAACGACTGAAGTGAATCGACGAGTTACATGAGCGGATAGGACTTCGGAATCACGAAGACCCGGACCAATCGGGAAGCCCGGCACTGTTCACAAAAAGGACAACGCCCTTCATGCCTCGACCACTCTACAGATAATCCAATCACCAGAGCGGATCAAACTCTTCGTCACGCATCCAACGCACCCGGAATCACTCAAATCCGAATCCGGACGAAGAATATACAGGGGAACCAACAAAACACCTAAACGGAGTCTCGGCAAGCTCGCGAGACAACCCTAGGGTGTCTCGGCCATGGCCGAGACACCAGGGGTGTCCGCACCCTCTCGTGGTCCCCTAGACCCATCCTAGAGCCTATAAATAGACCCCCTTGGTGCCTTGATTTGAGGAGGATTTTTGGGAGAGCTTGGCGAAGCCCTGCTGCAGTGAAGAGTGCCCGTGTGCTTCAACAAGAGGAGGAGAGGCCTTGATCAGAGCCTTCATCGCCCGTCAGATCCTTAGTATCGGCCTTAGCGTTAATACTAAGAAGAGCTATTACCTCGTTTTAGCCGAGGTATACGCTTATAGCTTCTAGATCTCACGCGGATCGACGAAGCTCTGCTTCTATATCCCCCGCGGATAGACGAAGCTCTGTCCGATTTATCCGGATCAGAAAGTTTCTAGATCTCACGCGGATCAACGAAACTCTGTCCGATTTATCCGGACCAGATCTGAGTGCCCCGGTGGTCCACGGATATCAACATCCCCGTCACAGGCAAAAGACCCACGCAAGCAAGAGATGATGAACAGATCTTGCGTTTGTTTGAAAAGAGTTGTATTTCTTTTGTTTTCATTGTGTACCGGTCTTATAAAAAGGCTATCTTTTTATTTCATTGTAACGATTGAAGTTGTAATGAATGCAGCAATGAATACAGCAACTTTTTCCGCAAACAAGCTGGCGACCACAGTGGGAGCCAACGGCATCGCAACCGACGCCGTCGTGACGCAACCAGCACTCAAGATCGGGGTGAATGAAGAACACGAGCTCGATCAACAACGGTTCAAAGAAGGCCTCTCTTCCTCCTCCTCCAGATCCGCCTCTCCAAACGGGTACAGAAAGGTAACCTCTTTCATAAATGTTTGCAGGTCCTTCGGTTCGAAAATCCAAGACCCCGTTGCCGCCTCTGCACTTGCACCACGTGACGTCCCCGCGTCA
The DNA here is from genome assembly GCF_001876935.1 of Asparagus officinalis. Taxonomy (NCBI): domain Eukaryota; kingdom Viridiplantae; phylum Streptophyta; class Magnoliopsida; order Asparagales; family Asparagaceae; genus Asparagus; species Asparagus officinalis. The sequence goes on from NC_033795.1 coordinate 22,573,509, forward strand.
TCCAACGTGGTCGAGATCGCAGATCCGGATTCCTCTTCCGCCGAGGAGATGGCTTCTGAAGGCCCCCGCAGATTATCAAAGAGAGCACGACAAAGACAACGTCAACGTCTTGCTCGTCAGCTGGCCGAGGCTTTGGAGCCAATGGATGGGATCCGCTATAACGTAGATCTAAAATCCAGGCAACGCCAGGAGCAACCACGGCAAACAACCAGCCCCTCCTCCGAAGAAGAAACGAACAAATGGGTTCAAGTCAAAAGAACCCGTTCTACTCTCGAGGAGCGAATCCAGAAGCGTCGCGCCTTGCGTGCGCATGCCCGAGCCCTAGTCCAAAAAGCACGAGAAATGCTAAAGGGAGAGGCAATTAAGGAATCGCCGAGATCCGAACGAGTTTGGATGCCAAAGGCCGAATCAACGCCTAAGGTAAAAGCAGGTAATATTGCTCTCTCATTAAGCTTTTGTCAACTTCAGATCCCGAACCTCCGGTAAAGCCCCACCGTAGCGGGGATCTCCCCAAGTTCAAGAATCCTCTGAACAACCGTATCGGTGCTCTACCCGAGAATCGAGGAAAAGCGCTTGTCAAGGAGAGCTGGAGATCATCAAACGAGCCGCAAGCCAATACCCGGACTAGGGGTCGTACGCAATCTCCTAATAAACGGATTTCTGCAACAACCAGCTCGGCGATGCACACAAAAAATCAGGAGCCCGTTAAGGTTTCACCCCCACAAAGGAGTGATTCCAAACGTGCGACTCTTGCAAAGGCCAACAAGGCAATGGCTACTCAGAAGAAGACGCGTCGGACAGACAAATGCGTTATACCTGAGAACCCATGTGAGCAGCCGATAGGTTACTCCGACGGCAACGTCAGTGAGTTGTACTATCAGGCTGGGGGTGCGAATGAATCTCGAAAGAGAAACACCCGGGAAACGGACTCTCACTGTCCGTGTACCAAATTTATCAGGGCAGTATTATCAGCCTGTAGCTGCCCCAAGACCGCTCCACAGAGGGTCTCGATATTCGAGGGAATCTCCGATGGAACGACAAAGCCCAAATCAAGGCGTTCCCACCAAAGAGGATCGATTGCTCGAGAGGATGAACCCCTAGAAGTTACCATCAACATGGTCAACAAGGGAAAGTCCCCAATCATTTCAGGTGGTTCCGACCCTAATTTCTCTTTAGGAAGCAGGGTCGATTCGGGAATAGCTCAGCTTCGGCCAGAAGCCGTCGGATACAACAATGACCATGGGGTCCATGAAGGAGTCCATTCTGATGATGAGTTCTCGGATTCTCATTCCGCGCTCGCCTCTGACGATACAATGTCTAGCATAGGGCAAGCTCGAGAGGTGTTCATGGCCAACACCGAGCAGATATCCAAAATCATTGAAGAGGCCCTGACTAAGCAGAAGGAAATCTTCAAGTTCGAAATGGAAATGGCTATGCAAGAAATGAGACAAATGCACGATCAACGAATCCGAGCTTTGTCGAACCAGCTAGTTGAGTCCAGCCATCACACCCAGAACGCCGTCTCAGGAAGAAACAGAGCTCTCTGGTTCTCTTTCAAACGTTAGGCTTAGAGAAGAAGAAGCAGGCTTGGGGGTTTTTATAAAAGAGTTTAAATCAATAAAAACAAAAACCCAATCTTCCTATTTAGGAAGATAATCTACTTTGCAGGTTGTGACCTCAGACTGTGCCAATCACTAATAAGTGAAAGCACAGGAGTCGAGGCGAAAAACGACCGTTTTAAAAAATCGCGGCTGACCAAATCGGTTGACCGAAGAAATAATCGGTCGACCGAAAATACCGTCGGTCGACCGACCGAAAAATTCGGTCGACCGCGGGCAGCTAAAGAAATTTGGAAAAACAAGCAGAGCCTCGTCGGTGCGATTAGAAGATTGAAAATTCGGTCGACCGTATCGGTCGACCGACGACAATCTGGAAAGATACTAAGGGATGGCCATAGGATCGGTCGACCGATTTCTGATATTTTCCAGAAAACAGATTTTTGACCAACTTGAAATATTTGCAAAATATTCATTTGACCTCTGAAAATTCTGAAACTTTGTAAAATGTTTTTAATACTAAAAACAAACTGTTTGGAAAAAGAATTTTGCAGATAGGTACTCATACTTGTGAAAAATAGTGTTTTGTGAAAAAACGCTTAAAAGACACAAGTCTAAAAACGTGTGTGTGATTCCCAATAGCTTCAAGTAAACTCAGTAACTCTTTGCCTACATTCTAGCACTAGAGAGAAGAACAAAAGAAGGCTAATATCCTCATATTGAAAGCAATACTTGAGCTTTGATATAGCTTGAATCGGATGAAGCTTTTATATGACTTTGTTGTTCTTGAAATAACGTTGCTTCATCTTTTTGGCCTCCTCCTCCTTTAGATGTCTTCGTTTTAGCGTATATTCCATCCATCCTCCGTTAATGGCACTAACGAGCTTGATAAATGATTTTACTACATTTACACTCAATAAGCCATTAGTACCGATAATGGTGGTTGTAAGAACATCATCAAAACATAAGGGCTAACAGTTCATATCATAAGGATTGTATGATGGATAAGTCGGTGGAGCAATGTATTGGGGCGGAGGGAATGGTTGTGTAATGGGTGGTGGGGGAGCCGGGAAGCATGGATAAGTGGGTGTTGTTGGTGTTCTAGGTGAAGTATTCCTGAACTTATCACTTTCATTAGAATCTGCCATGACTGGTTGCTACAAATTAAAACAGACAAATAACAAATACCAAACCTCATGTTAGTACAATAATAGAGTACGAACATCCAAAAATAGCATTCATAAAGCCCAATCATCATAGCTAAATCCGAAAAACTCAAATAACCCACAAGCATGAAAAACCAGTATGCAAACAGTTGCAAACAAGCACAAAATTAAACAGAACCGCAATCTGACAAGTTAGATTTAATCCAAAATAGCATTCATAATGATAATATACTCATTTATCCATGAGTATTGTTGTAATATCAATGAATACATAGAGGTAGTAGACAATATATCAACGAGTACAATACCACATGGAGAATATAACTTAGATTACATCCCGATCTCGGTTGTGTCTCCACCGCGCCATTTAGCACAATAATCTTCCCACATTTCAATTGCAATTTGATCCCTCTTTGCTCGCCATTCATTTCTTGAATCTTTTTCCTCTCTTTGTGTCATAGTTTGAGTAAAGTCAACAACACCCTCTTCACCCCCATTTGCTATTTCATCTCCATCCTCTTCAATATGGTTGTCCTCATGCAACAACTCATCTCCCGGGTCTTCTATGGCGATGTAGTTATGAAGTATAGTACATGCAATAACTATATCAACTTGAGTTGAAAAAGGGTAATGTGGCTTTGCGGATAGGATTTTGAAACGATTTTTTAATACCCCAAAAGTTGATTCAATTTTAGACCTTAGGGATGAGTGTCTTAAATTGAACAACTCTTGTCTATTATTGATTGGCCTACCCTTGTGCTCATTTAGATGATACCGCACTCCTCGATATGGGGAGATAAAGCAATGCATAGTAGTGTAGCCCGCATCACACAAATAATATTTTCCTACAATTACCAAAAATAAATTTAGTATATTTTTTAATTATAATTAAGTAGACATACTTTATTTGAAGGATTTATTACCGTCGTAAACTCTCAATCCACGAGGTTGTGGTCTAGATAACGCGTCTTGCAAAACTCTATAATCATTTGTGGATCCCTCCCATCCAGCTAGAACATACGAAAATAACTTGCTAGGAGTGCATGCAGCTAGAACATTTTGAGTTACACCTTTACGACCTCTAAAACGTGCAACAAGGCTAGCGGGAAGCATGGCGTCGATATGGGTTCCATCTATCATGCCAATGCAATCCTATATGATACATTAAACAGTTAATAATAATAGAAAGGTAAAATTGACCGTTATATTATGAGTAGTTATGTTATAATAATGATTACCTTGAAATAAGGATAGTATAACGGGTTAGTGGCAATCTCTGACGATACTTCACTTGGTGCTTGCTTCATGTACCGCCCCCTTAAACGACCAACGGCTTCCAAGCACTTGTTAAAGTATTTTGAAACGGTTTCCCCCGATCTTATGAAATGTGACCTAACAATTCTATTTTTTGTTTTATGGCCTAATATATTAAGGAACATGAGCAATTGTTCTTCTACTTTAACAACCCGTCCATCTTTTAGTAGGCCGGTATATCTCATTATGCTAACAAGATTATGAAATGCACGCGGCCTCATTCTAACATAAGCCCTACAACTCTCATCATAGCCATGAAACACACGACTTATGTGCCTAACTCTAGAGTCTATCTTCTCTTTATTTTTCATCTTAGGGTGATAAGTGATTGATTTCCTTCTACTACGTATCCTCATCAAACAAGCAAACACACAAATCACCGCAGAGATAGTAGCATTAGAAGCCATCCTCATTAACATCTCTTCATCAATATCGTCCATCTACATTGTTTTAAGAAGAGATTCCACATATAAATACTATGCATCAATCTTAAACAAGTGCTCATATAGTAAATAGAAACCAACAATGTTCAAGTTAAGTGTAATTAATCTTAATTAACAAATTCCAATAAACTAAAATTATGAATGCAATGTTCTAATATGCCTTTTTTAAAGCTTCTGGCATGAATTAGTCCCTCAAATATGTCTACTATTTAGTAATGGAGACAGGGTGCTTAAGAAACAGGGAGCTTAAGGATTCCATTATGTTAAAAATGAATGATTTTCACTAAAAGTTTATAAAATTTTCAAAGATTAAAGACAGTATATAACTTTCTAACCAAACAGGAATCTCTGCTCATTCTCATCCCTTTCTAACCAAAAATGAAAGACATGATATAACTTTGTTAAACAGGAATCACAAGAATCAATCAAATATAGCTTCAATCAAATTACCCATATTTCTGCCAGAAAACCCCAGATTTGATGAATTATGAGATCAACTCAGAACTTCAAAGCAATCTTTGCCGAAATTTACAAAACTCGCCAGCTTAAACCCTAGATTTCTTAAAAAATCCAACACTACCAGCTAAAATCCCCCCGATAAATCCCCAAAACACGTCAAAATCACCAACTTTCTACAAAGATCTCAGAAATTAAACACCAACCAACTTTCTATAAAGATCTCAGAAAGTAAACACCAAAAGATAGACTATACCTGAAGACTAGGCTCATGCACTCGTCGAAGAGGAGCAGAATCGAAACCCTAACCCTAGCTTTCCTGCGAATTTTCAGGTGCCAAGCGAGGAAAATTCTTTCCCTCCCCGTCAGCCACAAGCCCTAGGTATTTCTAGAGGAGGGAGGGGGTGGCGTTGTAGAGTCGGAGAGACAGGGAAGGAGATCTATGGTTTTCACGCGAAAAATGAGACGGCGGGTAAAAGAGGAGGGAGACGAAAATGGGAGAGGGAAGCGGTGACTGTAATGGAAGAGTCTGCGATCGGTTTTGGGGATTAGGAGCGGAGTTGGCTGAGTTGGACTTGGTTTGTCAGAGATCCAGCCCATATCCCCTCTCAAAAACAGGATTTCTCAAATGCCAAAATAAATTAGTTTTTTATGTTTTTAGGATTCAATATGCCAAATTTTTTTTTGAAACAAACATGGTTATGGAATTCCAAAACTCAAAAATATCCCTTTTTACATCCCAAAAGTTAAAATCCAGCCCATATGCCAAAAAAAACTGAAACAAACACCCCCTTAAAAGCTTTTTAAATAAAACTTAAACCAAACACAAACCCTTGTTAAAACTTGTTTAAAACACTCTTTTGGGTGTGGAAAATAGTTATGGCAAAGGGGTATATATAGGATAGAAGAAAACAACCCAAAAATCTTAAAAACCCACTAAAAAACTAAAAAACAGAAGTTACCATTACTGTTCAACGATCGGGTGCTACAGTAATGGTGGTCGACCGTACTACAGTGCGGTCGATCGTACTGTTCACAGACAGTTTCTGTTTTTTACAGATTCTGGAATTTTGCGTATCTGACTTTGTAAAATCAATTAAAAATAGTAAATCAACTACAAAAATCATGAAAATTTGAGAAAAGGTTCTAGACATGTAGGTAAACATGTTAGAGAAATAATTTCTAAAATATCATTTCCTAGTTGAGAGAAATAACTGTTTGAACACAGATATACAGTTTCTAAAAAAACTGCAAAAAACTCGGTTTTGTATATTCAATTGAAAATAACAAAACAACTCCAAAATTAGTAAAACTTAGGAAAATGTTTGTATATATGAAGATAAACATGTAAACGAAGAAATTTTTCAAATCGCATTTACCAATTGTGAAAATGTATCTGTTTTGTAAAAAATATGCACGGACACATGCACGTACATGAACATAAAACTTGATTTTTCCACAAACGAGTTCAAACAACTTGGAAACATTTTAGAATGGATTTGTAGACATTATACGAGATATTAAAATAGTGTGAACAAGTCTTTAATCCATAAACACAATATTTTTCTAAATACAATAGAATATGAAACAAAACCTAAACTAAGTTACCCAAGCTAGATCTTGATCTTCAATAAGCTCGACTTGGTACACTTGCGGATGAAGCTTGAACTTGGATCTTCAACTTGAATTGCGTAGCTTCACTCCACTATTCCGCCAACCTCCATTGGATATGATCGTTGAAGCTCTATTCCATCCATCCTCTAACATGTTGTTTGTCTATAATAAATAAGAAAACATAAATACTAGACAAACAACATTAGTGATAAATTATTTGTTAAACATCATTAAAACAAAGAGGCAAACAAATCCGATCTACCAGATTATTGAGAGTTGCTTGTCCATCTTATGTAATGTTATATGTTTAGTTTGTATTTTATATTTTATTTTAATGAAGTTTTATATTATGTGTGTCAATTTTTATATGTTATGTATTTCAGATATGTAACTTATATTTGAATTATGTATTAGGACCGCTCTTTATATTTCATGGGACTTCACTTATAATGTCTAGATTTTAATATTATAATTAATAATAATTTCTTTTAAATTTTAAAATTATTTTTATTTTTAAAAAATAATTTATTTTGTCCAACTTATACAATTGGGGTAAAATTATAAAATTTAAATATTATTGGGATTGTTTTATAAATTTAATAAAACATTTGGGGTGAAATTGTAAATACATAAAAGTAAAAGGTAAAACAAAAAATTGAAAAATAAAAAATAAAAAAACAGTAATGCGGTGATGAACAGTGCGACGCCAAATATGACGTTACACTGTTCATCACCGCTAAAATACCGTAAGAATTGAGGCTGAGTTGAAGATCAAACACAGCGGCAAATGCACTTTTTGCAGCATTTTGCCGTTGCGTTGGAGATGGTAGTAAACCAAACACTCCCAAATACTACAAAGGCTTCATTGACCAAAAAGAAGAAGAGGAGGAGGAGGAGGAGGAGAAGAAAAGAAAACACTTGGATTTTAGCAAAGATTCATCATCCATTTAAAAGACGAATTGAAATATTGAATATAATTTTAATATATAGATCAATGCAGAGTCTTACATTAATCCCCCCTCTATTTATTTTGACGTGACCCCCCTTCAATTTTGCTTTTATTTGTCAAACAAGGGGAGGACTGATAATTGTGTCCAAACGATCGGCGACCGAAACGGAATCCCCTCATCCGGGCCACGTCCAATTTATCCACAGAGCGCGCATAACAATAAAAGGGAGTGCAAATATCACTCTCTCCGTTTCGTCATCTCCTCCCTTTTATTAGCCAACTAACAAAAACAAATCCCTTCTTAATACCCTTTCTCATAATAAATCCAACCCCTTTCTCATCGGATCCTTCATCATTGCAACCTTCTCCATCTCCTCTCATCGTCCTCCACAAAGATCGCAACAGCAGAATCCAAAGTAGCAGCAGCAGGAGACAAATCAAGTCACAAATGAGTTATCAACAAGTTTACCCTCCACCCCCAGGCAAATACCCATCTCATGGATTGCTCCAGTTCTTCACTCCATTATGCTCTCTCCCTCATGGGTATTCTTTGTTTTCTCTTGCTTTGTAACGAGCATCTTTTAATTGATGTGATTTCTTCTTCTTCTTTGTTTTTTCTTTTTTTTGGGGGGGATTTTTGCAGGTTATTCTCACCCTTATCCACCACCACCACCTCAGCCAGGGTATGGGCAGCCTCAGCCTCAAGGGGTGTACCCACCACCACCTCCTCCTCCTTATGGGTATCAGAGATACTTCAATGATGGGTATCAGCCACCACCACCTCCACCAATTCCTCCTCCTCCTCCTCATTATCACTGCCATGAGCATCATGAGGACTCTTGCCTCTCATTTTTGAGAGGATGGTATGCAATTTAATCTAATATTTTCTTGATTTTGTTGACTGTTGGGGGTTTGTTAATTGACAGAGGTTTTATTTATTGACAGAGAGTTTGTTGATTGGTAAGGGGATTTCAGTATTTTATTAACTTTGTTGATTGCTGTAATTTGGTAATGTAGACAATGGCAACCATGCTTCTAGGACTACATACTTGATAGAGCTAATCATCTGACACGAAGATGGAGATTAATTATCTAATCTAATCATCACGACAACATACATCGAAAACACATGTTAGGAGGGTCTCACGTTCATTTGAATTAAGTGTTGGTTAGGTGCAGTAAGGATATGAAATGAGATCCATTCAAATAGCCCCACATTGAAAAATCATAGATGACTAAATATGCTTGGGCTCATGACTCAAATATAATCCCTGTGAGTCGGTTGGGTCCAAATAGATTAGCTTAGTCCTTCTCCTTAATGATTTATTCTTACCTGACAACCTGGTATCAGAGTGAATGATTCTATAGGCCTTCGGGTGCTCTGTCCGCTTCAAGATTAAGTTGTGTGGATTAGAGCTCAAGATAGAGCTTTCATGACATTACATATGATTGTGGTGTACCTCCGTCTAACACGGATTAGAGCTCTCTTGGGTATACATGCCGCCACACTTCCTTACGGTGTGATTCTATCCGTGTATGAAGTAGTAAGTTGAGACGCTATCTTCATTACTCATCTGTTATGGGTTAGATTTGGACTGAAGTTTATTTGAGCCAAATTGAAGATTTGTTAGGAGTGTCTCATGTCCATTTGGTTTAAGCATGGGTTTGATCTGAAAGACATGATGAGATCAATCCCACATCATAAAAATAGTTATGGCTATGTGGCTAAATTTATGCTTGGACTGCAGAGTCAGATTGGGTTAATAGAGTCAATTGGGACCTAGTAGATAAGCATAGTCCATCTCCATTCATGGGCCTTTGCAACCCAACACAAGGCATGCTTCCGATGACATTAAATAATAGCTGGAATTTTATATGAGATGAAGATATGCTCTTCTTTTTTCACCAAATAACCCTTGATGTTATGCACAATGGCTGGATTGTGACCCCAATTATTCACCCTGTCACTACTGCTAAAAAGAACGAAAGGAAAAAGAGATGGTTGCTACATCTAGGAGATTGGTAGATGAAATACCTCTTCATGAACCTCTGGATGCATATACAGGAGAGACCGAGAGAGGGAGAGGAACCCCACCTGAACAAAGATTTGGCATAGGCTTATCAATAACAGGTCCGACTCGATTCCCACCCGTCTTATTTCGATGGGTCAGGTTTTCCCCAAGACCAAACAAATGAGATATATAGATGATATTTATGTACTTCTTACATGAGCATATCATGACTGACACATGTAGCCCATGCTAATCTAAACAAGGAAAAGGTGTTTGCTCATACGTCATGAGATAATTCATAATTTGTTTTTGTTTTTGTTACCATATTGATGGATATTTTTCCTTAATTGTATGGTGGTTTAATGAGCTTTCATTGTAGTTGAATATGTATTACTAATGAGTTTCATCTTGTTGTTCTTGGTACTTCTAGTGTTATGTTTATTCGTTTTATGTTGGATTGCTCAAGTGGGTTGAAGATATCTTGATGGGTTTTCTTGTGGACTAGTTGTGCTTTACCTCTTTCCTGTTGTTGCATGTGTATCATTTACATATTGTTTATTTATTGGTTTTGGTGCTTCCATTGGCATAAGTATTGGATGTTGATTTATTTCCTCTCTTCTTTTTGGGGACAACTATCCTATTTAACTTGGAGTATTTTGCTATAACAGTTTTATGTTAACATACATAATGCTTCTATTAGTGTAGCTCATTGATTAATATTTGAATTCCATTTCTTTAAAATAATCATTTTCTTCTTCTTGAATGACTGAAATTATAGCATTTTAGACTTTTAGTTGACCTTGGATTCTTGAGATAGAGCATGTTCCTTTGAAATTTAGAGCATTCATCATTCAGAGTTTCAGATCATATATTGAGGAATAGTTAGCTGTGCTCAAATACTTTTCAGAGAACGGAATCTACATGTGATCTTGTGATCTGTAATTTTCGGTACTGCATGTGAATAACTCCTATGCACATTTTTTTAGTTCTCATGACACTTCTTGCATGAAAAGAATATTGCAAACAAATTTTCTTCTAGGCAATGAGCAACCAACAATGATATGAGAGTAGATAGTGAATATTAAGAAGTATAGATCAAGTGGCTCATGAATTGAAAATGCACCACTACAGTTATAATATATCATTCACTAGGTTAAATTTGTTGCACGTTGGTAGCTAAAACTTGATGAGTTTCTTGCACAATTGTTAAGTTGTATGCTTCTCAATGAGACTTAATATTAGCGATATTCTGGACCTTCCATATTAATGAATAGTTTCTTCTAAAATTTCCAATGGTCGTCATGTTGTTTTCATTGATCTACATATGGTTTTCATTAACTTGGAAAAAAGTTATGATAAGAGTGCCTAAGGAAATAATATTTAAAAAGAAACATGTATGTGTTAACATGATTAAAGATATATATGCTAGCGTAATAAGTGGAGTGCGAACAAAGAAAGGAGAGGTGAAATCAATTTCTAGTACCACATGTTTACATCAATAATCAACTTTAAGACATTATCTTTTTGTATTGTTTATGACAAGGTTTTAAATATCGGTTATCGGGGATTTAATGGACGGCCAAAATCCTTATCGGATAGCGGAAATCGGGGATATATCGGGGATAAGTAGTATTTATCGGAGTGATATACTGGATGATGTGTATATATAATATAACAATTAAAAAATGTAATCTAATCATGCTTAATGAAATATAAACATACCAAAATGTAAATCATCATGTTTAGAATCATTAACCAATTGTAGAAAGCGAAACTTGCATCATAGCCTTGAAAAAATATAATGTTAGTCAAAATGGACCGATAATCCCGATAATCCCGATAAAAAAGTCTTACTTATCGGCCGATAAGTGCCGATAACGCCGATAAATCGCCGATAAACCTAGAAAAAATGATAACTGATTAAAAATCTAATTTATCCTAGCGGAGAGCTACCAAATCCGATAACTCGGCCGATAATATCGATTATCGGCCGATATTTAAAACAGTGGTTTATGGACCAACTTATTAGATGTACTCAAGACGAAATCCCATGGTGCATATTACTTTGTGGATGATATAATACTAGTTGATGATACTAGGGAAGAGATAAATTCTTAAGTATAAAAGTGAAGGGAACCTCTTAAACATTAAAGATTTAGATTTAGTGGGGGGAAACAACACGTGGAATGTAGTTTTAGTGAAATTGGAAAGAGAAATGAACACATAATGCGTAATTATAGTTAAAAAAATAATTGGGATCAATTATTCGCCATTTTAGTGATCGAGGATGATGTGGCCCATGTGGTCATCGAATCAAATAAGGATGGTTAAATGTAGGGCCCTTCTGGAGTCTTACACAACCATAGAGTGCACATGAGATTGATGGGAGAGTTCTAAAGGAAAGTTATAATACCAATATCAATGCTTTCTGGATCAAAATGTTGGGCTGCTAAAAAACTACATGTGCAAAACAAGCGTAGCAGGAATAAGAATGTTACAATGGACATGTAGATATATACTAAAGATAGGATAAGAAATGAGTGTATTCGTAGGAGATTAGAAGTTGCTCCTATAGAAGATAAAATAAGATATTACCGATTGAGATGGTTTGGTCATGTGCAACTGAGGCCACTAAATTTGTAGTTAGGAGAAACGGTAAGATTATAGTTAACGGATGCAAAAAGGACTATAGGTAGACCTAAAAGAATTTGGTTGTAAGCAATTATGAGAGATAAGATAATAATTAACATAACATAGGAGATGACCTGTAACTGAAATGAATGAAAGAGTAGGATTCGTGTAACTGACACCAAAAATTTGGGACAAAGGCTTGGTTATTATTGTTTCAATAATCATCTTTTGCCGAACCCTAATTCTTTCTGCACTCAACAATACAGTAAAAAATATATGATTTGATATTGTGATATTATGCCTAGAATCAAGAATATATTCCACATATCAAATACCAAGCATACCGTTAACCTTCTTAGCAATCAGCATTCGGGTTCGCCTTGTGAATCTTTCTCAAATTATACATCACATTTTTAAAAATTTAACAAAGACCTAATTGCACAGAGAATATCCCAAACTTTGTTGTCTGTATCTTATAAATTTCACCGAACGAAGATGGGATAGAAGCGCCACCGTTTATTGTTCAATATAAGAAAGTTATTCTCAGATGTTATGCACATCCTCAAAATCGATTGATATCCTAAATCATTTAGCTGGGGCCTCCTAGATTGCTGAAAATCTAAATTAGACCTAATCCAAGTCTATTGCAGTCCAAGTATCAAACCACATTTTATGTTTTCCACGAAATTCTCTGTAAAGCAATATTTCTAGTATACATACTAAAGTTACTGTAGTCATGCGGTGGTCTCTGTTAATTTTTGTGATGATATACAATTGAAGGATGCCTATTAAATATTATGGCGACACCAAGGCTTATTAATAAAATGATGGATCAAATCAGATTGGAAGTGCGGCTATGTAGTCAGTGTTTATGATACTATTGAAGTGGAAGCAAGGTTTATGGTGCTAATGTGATATAGATGGAAGATGGAGGATGTCTGAATGTAGCTTCCTTTTTGTGCATTTCTCCTTATCCTCATCACCTCCTTTTCACCCCTCATTGCTTCACTGCAACCACCATATAGAAAGTTGAAAATTATGAAAGAGTTGTTAGCTGTCAGCAAGTTAACATTTTTATTATTCAGTCTCTGGCATACCTTCCGATTTTAATAGCAATTGGTCCTTCCGAAAATCTAAAGTAACTTATGTCATATCTGAGTGTTGCAAGAACCAGTCCAACTTTAGCCCACAAGGTAATAGTTTGGTAGATAGCACTATAGCAGACTGGAATGTTCCAGTTCAATGGACCTCGTGTTTATTGATACATTAGGTTAACAGGTTTGAATTTTTGGGATGTGGATGCATTTGCTACTTCTTTCATCTTTCAGCCGGATATATGGCGTAGCCATCTCCAACAGGCAACACCAATCCAACCTCAGCCTTGCAAGTTGCAAGTAAATGAGTTGGTTTAGATCTGAGTTAGTTTATGGATGAGATCTAAATGCACAATTTTTTTCTGGCAAATATGATGTATCCTGATGTATACTTATAAACACTGTTTTAAAAAACCTCCGCCTAGTCCGCTTAGGCGTACGCCTAGGCCTAGACGGTACCTAAGCCGCCTAACTAGCGCCTAGCGCCTAGACGGTATTTAGGCTGGCCATCTAGATTTTACAAGCGTTTAGAGGAGCATTGTCTGCTTACGTGGATTGCACCTTGTAGGCCTTGATTGTGATTTTATGTGTCGTAGCCTACACGTCCTCCAAACTCCATTAACCTTCAAATATGAACACCTTCACTACCTCCTCCGACCTTCAGCAAAACCTCATCGACCACCACTTAAATGAAGAAAGAAAAAAATGCCCAGAAACCGCTTAGGCGCCCGCCTAGGCGACTAAGCGCTCTGCGCCAAGTCCGACGCCTAGAAGCGCCCAGCGTTTAATGTAACATTGCTTATAAACAGGTAGGAAACAAGTTTGGATTATGCCTAGATTGTTCAAAGGGTCCCTATTCTATCTAGCAGTAATATAAGTAGAAAGGTTGTAGCTGTTGCTTGTTGCAAGTTATGAAATTTTTATCTTATTTTTAGTCTATTTTCCAACTACAGGGAATTGGATCTTTCTGTCAGAAATAGGAGCATCGCTAATGCTGTTTACTCCCAAGATGACCCTTGCAATTGACTGCATGTACATGTTGCTAGTTATAACATGCATTTCCATTTCCTACACTCGAAATCTAATACTGACTTCTATGGTCCAATTGTTCTCTTTCTTTGATAACTCGGGATCTAATTCCGCAGAGATGACGATGACTATGAGAGTGAATTTCACAAACCCTCCCAAAACTTTGTGCACCTTTGCACTTAACCCCCTTGAACTTTTTCCCACAAAACCACCAGTCTTTGGAGTGTCACACAATACCCCCTAAACTTTAAGATTTTCCCTGTAGACCACCTAATGGTGTTAATGATTTAATCTTAAAGGGTCTATTTGTCTTTTACAACAACCATTAAGTCGTCGGGGGTCCGTTAGGGGGTTGGGGTGGGTGGGTGTATTGTGGGACACCTCCAAAGCTCGGTGTGGTTTGGTGGGGGAAAAGACCGGAAGGGGGTGGGGGTGCAGGGTTGTGAAATTTTCATGTAAGTTCAATGGGAAGAATTACATAAAGGTTATATTGAATTAGATTAATATTACGCACAAGACTTTCTGAGCTATTATATCAATTCATCGAGGGAAATAGTTATTAAGCTTTATCCATACTAAATCTGAAAGTACCATTTTTGGTTGGATCAGAAATGCATGTTAGTGGATTTTCATTCCCTTTTCGAGTTATTTTATATAACTGAAATTATTTTATACAACTTTTCTACTTATTCATATATGCATAATTATTTATGTATATAATTATGAGTGATTACCATTTATATAATTAGAAAAAAATTTACATGCTTGCTCCGGGCCTGCGAGAATGTGTGTATGACAAATGCAGTTTCCATGAGTTAGTTGCACAAGCTGATGGTTAACAGTGTGTACAGTATGCACATGTATAAGTACTATTAGATGGGTCTCGTTGATTGCTTATGGATCTTGTGTGAAGCAGGAATAGGTTTTCTCATGTTACTATTCCCATGCAGTCATCGTCAGTTGACTGCATATTTGCTATTTTGAGCATTTATATGCTCTCTTTCATTGGTTGGTTGTTACGCTAACTCATGAGAGAATTATCTCCCTGCAATTGAAATTCGAAAGAGCTTTATGGTATAGTGATGGAGATGATATTTGGCTTTTTATTGTGCACTTTTGAGTGGCAGTGTACAAAGGCCCTTTTCTTCTCAGGGTTGTTTGACATATAAAGTGAAACGCGGTGTTGAAAATTGGGTTTGCAATCTGCTGCATATTTTAGCCTCTTTAATGAAACTTAAGTAAAGATAATTGTAGAAACACAAAATCACTATATTGACATTTTCTCCCCTGCGGGATTTTTTATGGCATGCTTTCCTGGCAATGAAATGGCTCCAACAGCTATGCTTTTTAAACTTGTGATCTGTTGCCTTGGGTTCATATTTCACTGTTGAAGCTTGAAATGTAAAGAAGATTACGGGGTTGTTTGCTTCGTTTAGACATCACATGCACCGTTTGTTCCACTGCAAATAATGAATACAGCTGCAAGTGCAGGAAGCAAAAGCCTTGTATTGCTACCAATGAGTGTGGCGTATGTCACGGTTACCACCTCTTAAAGCTGCAACTACAATTTAAGTTCCAATAGTGAAATTGTAAAATGTGAAGAGTGAATCGAGCAACTACAATTATAACTGCATGTGGCAGCAGTTGCTGCAACTGCAGTTAGACGCAACTAGCAATTGCATTAAAAGTGCATCACAAGTGCAATTACAATGAGGTGTATCTCATATTTGAATTACTGTGTTAGGACTGTTTTTAGTTCTGTAATGTTTTCATGTGTATCTCTATCGCCATGACTGTAAAATTGGTAACTAAAATTCTTGTTCTTTCAAAATCCAGAAGTTTCATTTTCTCCTCTTCCTAGAGGTTATCGTATATACTGAGCTGTATTTACTTGGATGCAGTATGGCTGCTCTTTGCTGCTGCTGTGTATTGGAGGAATGTTGCTTCTGATAGAGTCAGAGGCCAAGTTTCCAAGCTATGCAATAAAACCTCGGTTCGTGTATTTGTAGTCCCATCATTGTTGTTTATGTTGTGTTAATAGTTAAGGAATTTCGAGCTTGTGGATCTTGAAAGTAACTGCATGGCAATGTTTGAATTTGTTATAAATACAAATGATGTAACTAGAAATATACCTGAAATACAGTTGTGATCATACTGGACAAGTAAGTACATTAGCTAATTGGCTTGTTTATCTATTCGAGGTTTACATTTCTGCTCTTTGGCTAGTACAAATTATGCTCGAAGTTCTCGTGTAATTTTTTTTTTGATCTTGTCAATGCTATGATTTACTTCGTTTGTAGATAATTAGACATCCAATTAGTTGAACGAATGCAGTTTGCGTTAGGAGGCTTATAATTAATTAAGGTCATAGTAGGAGATTCATATAACATATTAGTCATTGGCAAAATTTCCAAAAATTCCCAACTCTTAGACCTCCTTATTGGCATCTTAACCAAGAGCATGCACGTACCTTCTCTTGTGCTTGGGGTCTGTTCGGTTCATTTGGTAAAAGAAACGAAATAGGAAAAGGGTTCTTGTAAAAACGTTTACTTGCTTTTCCAACAACCTTTTTTCATAGAAATAAAAAAAGATTAACTTTGAACTCTTATATTTGGTTCTCAAGTAAATTAAAAAGGGGAAATGAACATTAATAGAAATGGGATGAGACAATTTTTAATTGTGAAAAATTATAAAGAGAGGAGGGAGAAAACACGGTGGCAATTTTTAATTATGAAAATTTATCATGTGTGAGAATTCTACCCCATTTCAACCCAAATAAAAAGGATATAGCTAGCGTTCCATAATACTTCACACTATCTCTACTTTCTAGAAACATGTTTCTATAAACCGCTATTGAACCAAACATAGAATAAGAAACGGTTTGAAAAAATTTTGGGCATTTTTAAAGATATCGTCCATATGCTCTTCATTTCTTATAAAAAACGGGCGAGCCAAACAGACTCTAAGCTAGCTAACACCCCTATCAAGTTTCCTATAATCTTGCAAAACAAGCACCCCACACCTTTCGCCAAGTTCAATTTGTCAAACATGAGGTGATACGCTGCTTGGACTAAAATTTTAACGAAACTCTTGGCATTAACTATCAATAGCTAGATGTAATAAATCTATGCTATGCTAAAGGTAGCAAGTTAGATACAAAATAACAAATAGTAGCTAGCTAAGGTTAATAAATCCATATATACGAGGTTAACGTATTAATTGGTTGGACATAAAACTAACAAATAATAGCTAAACTTCACAAATTCAACACAAAGCAAAGTTAAATGTTAGCTACTTTTTGTTAACTCCGGCAACATAAGGAGGCAGTACGTCTTGGAGTGAGGAGGGGGTGGCGGCAGTTGAGAAAGGAAAAGAGGAGGAGACGATCGATAGTGAAGGCAAATATGGAAGCGTGGGGAAGAGAGCGGCGGGAGGTGATGATGGTTTATGTGTTCGTGAGAGAGATTGAGGGGAGAGTGAAATGAAGGAAAGGTTAAAAGATGTTTATTTATTTCTGTGTTATATAAGGGGGTGAATGCATGGAAAAAACATATAATTAATAGTGAAAGCTTGACTTCCTACTAACTATATTTGCAAGATTTTGGTCTTGGAGAAATGAGGATATGTCTTCATATCTTTAAAATCGAAACGGCATGTTATTGTCTGTTGTACGTGTTTTGTGGCGGACTTGGTACGAAAGCAATATGCGCATTTTTCATCAGTAGAAAAGTCATGCTCTTGATCTATTACATCAAATTAATAATCTATTGCTAATGCTAACAAATTGACAGAAGAATGAGTAGTTTTTTCCCCCTAAGATATGAAGATGATGGAAACATCATAATGGTCCTCTTTTTTTTTTTTGGGTTTTGTATATGTTTCAATATATTAGGGTTATGTTTGGTATGTTGGGAATTTATGTCGAAACCACTAAGACAGCAGAAACGCAGTATAGAGAAAATACACTAAGATTTAACGAGGTTCGACAACTGCCTACGTCCTCGGGAGTCACACAATTAATTTCTTATTAATCAACAAGAAATTACAAATCTCAGAGCAGATCCCAAACTGAGATCTCTAAATACAAACACTGTAGCTACAGTGTTAATAGTTCAAAGGGAATAATCCCTATTTAATGCTCTTGAGAACCCCCTTTAATACCTCCTCAAATCTGAGAGCTAGGAAACCCCTCTTAAATGAACAACCCCCTTTCTTAAATCTCCCCTCAAAATTCGTTTGAGAGCTAGAGAAAAAATTCCACAAAGGAGAAAAAGGGAAAATCGTTGCTGCGATTTTGGGTTCGCCGCCCTCTGGAGAAAACACACGAAGAAGGGAGGAAGAACATTAGGGCTAGGGCACAAGGTTTTCCTTTTATAAGGAAACCCTACCTGATCTGTCGACAGGCTGTTGACAGCCTGTGAGGAGCTCGCCTACGTGGAGCCGCCTTACTCGTGGATTCCTCGAGCTCGAACCTCGTCAGCCCGTGTTCGAACCTCGTCAGCCCGTCGGTTCGAACTCAAACCTCGTTTGAAGCTTGACCCTCGTCTGAACTCGAAGCTCGACCCTCGTCTGCTCGAGCCTCGTTTGCTCGAAGCTCGCCTTCGCCTGCAAGTCGCCGTCAACTTCACCTAAAGAACCTCGTGCTCGCCCGCAACTCTGAATCTCGAGCGATCATCTTGAGCTCTCCCTGCGTCATCCCCCCCCCCAAAGCTCTCCGCCTTTACGCGAGGTTTGATCCTTCATCAAAATGCAACAATCTCCCACTTGGAGAATAAACCGACGTCAGCAGGCTATCTCAACAAGAATCATCTCATGTGTGACTCCGTCCTCATCACTCATGCATGGAGGCCAACTGAAGTTGTGCACAACTCCAGTTTCTGAACAGTCACCATCTTTGTTAACATATCTGCTGGATTCTTACTTCCTGGAATCTTCTCCATTTTCAACACGTCATCTTCCAACATGGACCTAATGAAGTGATACTGAAGCCCAATATGCTTCATTCTAGAATGAAATACAAAATTTTTAGCCAAGTGAGTTGCACTTTGACTATCACTATGCAGAACATTCTTCTTCTGTTTGAATCCCACATCTGTTAACAAACCCTGAAGCCATATCATCTCTTTGCTAGCTTCAGTCACTGCAACATACTCAGCTTCTGTAGTGGATAGAGTGAAAATCTTCTGTATCTGTGACATCCAACTAACAGTTATAGTTCCGACAGTGAATACATAGCCGGTGGTGCTTCTTCGGTGATCGACTTCACCGCCAAAGTCTGCATCTACGTACCCTTGCATTTCCGCCTCTCCCTTACCAAAGTGCAAACACTTTTGTGTGGTGCCTCGTAGATACCTCAGAATCCACTTGACCGCTTCCCAATAAGCTTTTCCTGGATTCAACATAAACCGACTGACCACTCCTACTGCATGGCCAATGTCTGGTCTCGTACAGACCATTACGTACATCAATCTTCCGATAGTTGAGACGTAAGGGACCTTAGTCATACTCTCTTTCTCTTCTTCTGACTGAGGGGATTGATCCTTTGATAGGTGAAAATGGCTAGCCAAGGGTGTGCTCACTGGCTTGGCGTCGCTCATGTTGAATCTTTGCAAAACATGATTGATGTACTCCGTCTGAGATAACTTCGTCTGAGATAACTGCAAGAGACCTCTCTTCTTATCTCTCGTGATTTGCATTCCAAGGATCTTCTTCGCTAGACCCAAGTCCTTCATGTAAAACTCCTTTGACAGCTTGTGCTTCAAACTCCTGATATCTTTCATATCTATACCTACAACCAACATATCATTAACATATAGCAGTAGGATGATATAATTAGACTGATATCTTTTGAAGTAGCAACAGTGGTCGGTGTTGCACTTCTGGAAATCTTCCTTATGCATGAAGCCGTCAAACTTCCTGTACCACTACCTTAGGGCTTGTTTCAGGTCATACAAGCTTTTCTTGAGTCTGCACACCAGGTTCTTCTTCCTTTCTTCTAAGAAACCTTCTGGCTGGTATATGTATATCTCCTCTTCTAGATCTTCGTGAAGAAACACCATCTTCACGTCTAACTACTCGAGATAAAGATATTCAATAGCTACAATACTCATCACTATCCTGATAGTATTTAGCTTCACCACGGGAGTAAAAAATATCGGTGTAGTCAATTCCTTCCTTCTGCAGGAATCCTTTGACAACTAGCCGGGCCTTATATCTTCTGTAGCCATCCTGCTCCTTTTTCACCCGGTATACCCATTTGTTGTGGAGTGTCTTCTTACCCGTGGGCAACTCAGCTAGTTTCCACGTCTGGTTTGATATGAGAGACTTCATCTCATCTTTCATGGCAAACTCTCACTTGCTCACATCTCCACCATGACAAGCTTTATCATAGCTTTTAGGCTCCCCTCCATCTGTCAACAGCAGATAGTTCATATATCTCCTGTTGGGCACAGGAGGTCTTGAAGATCTTCTCAATATCAGAGCTGGTGTGTTAGGTTCTTGCGCACCATCTTGTCCAATAGGTAGAGCATGAGCATGACCAGTTCGTGATCGTTTTTTATCGATGACATCCTTATATATTCGAGATTAGAGGCAAAGCATGAGCAGCATCTTCGATTAGTATTGCAGACATTGCGGGAGCATCAGTTGTATACTAAGTTTAGCAAATGCGAGTTTTGGTTATCCGAGGTTAGTTTTTTAGGCCACGTCATCAGGAGAGAGGGCATTACAGTTGATCCAGCTAAGGTTGAGGTAGTTTTGGATTGGGAGCCGTCAAAGACTATTTCAGAGATCCGTAGTTTATTAGGTTTGGTCGTCTATTACAGAAAGTTCATTCAGGACTTCTCGAAGATTGCGATGCCACTTATACGCCTTACGAAGAAGGGTGTACAATTTATTTGGGGAACGGAGTGCCAGTAAGCCTTGAGACTTTGAAGGCTAAGTTGACGACAGCGCCGGTATTGATTATTCCGAGTAGTGATAGGACATTTGTCGTCTACACAAATACATCGCTTTCGGGTCTAGGAGGTGTTTTGATGCAGACCTAGAGAGTAGTAGCATATATTTTGTGGCAGTTGAGGATATATGAGCAGAACTATCCCACACACGACTTGGAGCTAGCAGCAGTGGCATTCGTACTAAAGACATAGAGACACTATCTTTATGGAGTGTAGTTCGACCTATTCACGGATCACCAGAGCCTAAAGTACCTCTTTTATCAGAAGGAACTCAACTAGAGACAGCGGTGATGGGTTGAGTTTATTAAAGATTACGAGTTCGTAATTCAGTACCATCCGGGGAAGGCAAACCTCGTAGTGGACTCGTTGAGCAGGAAGCATCAACATCAAATTTCAGCTTTGAGGTGCTCGTTATATCAAGATCTTCACACCCTTAGCCAGTTTGATTTTAGGCAGGAGATTGGCGGGAGCAGCGCATTTTTGGAGCTTTGTCCGTGTAACCATCTTGGACTGATAGGGTGGTCAGAGCTCAACTAGAGGACTCTTGGATTCAAACCCGAAAGGAGGAGATTTCCAAAGAGCCAAAGAATGATTGGACCATTGGAGCAGACGGAGGACTTCGAAAGAAGGGCTGATTAGTGATACCAAGTAATCCACAACTGAAGAAAGACTTATTTGATGAGGTGCATCACACCAGGTACACAGTGTATCCAAGCACGACTAAATTATACAATGATCTAAAGAGACACTTTGGCAGAGTGGCATGCGTATGGAGATTGTAGAATATGTGGCAAAATGCCTTATCTACTAACAAGTGAAGGCAGAACACCAGAAACTAGCAGGAACCCTACAGCCTTTACTTATTCCAGAGTGAAAGTGGACAGATATTTCTATAGACTTCATTGTAGGATTGTCGAGATCAAAGAAGGGGAATGTATAACCCTGAAAATTTATGTTAATATAATTAATATGAGATTAATTATGATTTATGGATATTTATTTTGATAAATATAGTTAAATGGGGTATGAGTATGATACCATATGTTTTGAATATGAACGAGTTCATACATGAGAAAGAAAAAAGTTAAAATATGCACAATGACCAAATGTGTAACTGGAAAATTCCAGTCCGGTCGATCGTCGCGGTTGACCACAGTCCGGTCGACCGTCATGGTCGACCGCGAAACCTGCAGAAAGTCAGATTCCTGTTTTGAGTTGGTTTAGGTTTTCTAAAGCCCATATTCATTTTCTAGTATATATATATATCATATGTTCATGATATTATCAGTTTTCTAAGAACCCTAACAGCCACCAAAACCCCTTTAAACCCTAATTTTGATTCTTGGAGAAGATTGGAGGCTTTCAAGTGGATTTTCGCGTGAATTTTGGCGTTTGGATTATAGATCTTCCTTGGCTTGGCTTTTTAAATATTTTTCTACAAACCCCAAGCGAGTTCATCTCTACTAATCCCTCTCCTAGTTTTTAAAATATTTTAAAAGAGTTTCTAATATGTTTTGTAGAGCCAAATTGACTAGTTTATGAATAAAAGTTAATTCTTTTGTATTATATGTATAAAGACTAGGTCTTTCCATGTTAAAAAGTTTGAGAATGTATTTACAGAAGTATGTAAGATCTGAAAATGATTTAAAACGTGGTTTAATCTGAAGAAAGATGATTTGTTCTTCGTTTCGAGTTTTTATGCACGACTTAGGGTTTTGAATATAAATTTTACACAAATAATCATGCTATATATGTTGAGTTTGTTTCTAGAAGTTTTTATCTACTGTAGACATGCTTTCATGCAAGTTTCATGTTGTTTTAATCATGTTTGAATCACCTAAACACGGCGTGAACACGACACACACAACCAGATTGAGAATCTGGAATATCAGCCAACGGTCGACCGCGCTATAGCGGCGGTTGACCGTGTGTAGGACAGAGGTATGAGTAGGCTCTAGAACCCGTCGCGGCCGACCACCGTTCTTGTGCGGTCGACCGCCAAACAGTTAGTGGCCCTGTGCATGTTTTGTTTGACTGTTGAGTTTTCGAGCTAGTCTCTCAATCTTGTACTGTTATGATTCAATGTTTATGAGTTGTATAATACTTGAGATGTCAGTGAACACCAGTAATGGATACGCACACCGAGATATGTGCACGTATATTTAGAATATGTGGTGTCAACATATTTTTATCCTAATTTAAGTTGATAAATATGAAGAGCATATTATATTTCATTGTATTCCGGAATAGGGAGATAAAACCTATTTTCGTAGGGTGATTGAGTAAGAGTATTACAAAAGTATTGTTATTTTATTGTATTCTGGAATAAGAAGATAAGACCTATTTTCGCAGGGTGATTAAGTAAGAGTATTACAAAAGTATCATTATTTCATTGTATTCCGGGATAGGGAGATAAAACCTATTGCCGCAGAGCGATTGAGTAATAATATTATGAAAGTATCGCTATTGCGTAAGGAGATGCACATATGTAAGTATTATTTGTCGTATTTTGCTTTTATATTGGTTTCCCACGAGTAGGGTATTTCCTTTAAGATCGTGGCTTACATGACATGACTTATGATTGATTTTTTTGTTCTGGATGAGATCCCTCTTATGTTAGAGCTGTCTACCCGAGTGTAATTGAGATGAGATATTTATTCTACATGTTTGAGGTTTGGAGTGTTTTTCTTTTGGTTTATTGCATTCATTCATAGGATTTGGAGTTAGTATTTAGGGAGTCACAACTTGAGACATGGTATATACATGAGGGTTTCCTTGTTTGGATTATTTCGCTCGACGTACTAACTCTCGTGTTGTGATTTCCTAAATATTAACTTTCAGTTAGAATTTTATGAATGATTTCATATGTATATGTACTAACTCTATTTTCTATATACTCCTACCCCTTCCCCTGGGAGAGGTGGAGATGATCTCGCTATAGCGTTTTGACGCTCGTTGTTTTCCCCCCCTTTCAGACAGCGAGTCAGGCGCACAGAGAGTCGCATGTTGATGGGATTTCCTCATAGATTCTATCTAGCTATTTACTATTTAGTAGTTATTTCAGAACTCCACAGTTAGTTATTTATGTTCAGACTCTATACTTGTATTTCATTTTCTAGAGGCTGAGAGTCATAGTGATATTTTATTTGACTCATTGTACTTAAGGTTTATTTCAGACTCAGATATATTTCTACTCTATTTTAGTTGGGCTCACTGATGATTATTCTCATGCTTCCTCTGTGTATATCTGGCTTTACTCTATTCCTTTTATTTGCTTGTCTTTACCTTCACCTATTTGATGTTTCCATTAGAGAGATAGTAATTGTGATGGTAAAACATGTCGAAGCACGGTGTTTGGTTCTTGGTAGATTTGACATTCTGGGTTTCGCCTTGGACTGCAGCCTCACGCAAAATCTGGGGCGTCACAGTTGGTATCAGAGCTCTAGTTCCAATATCCTTAGGGTCATCCCTGTGTCATATTGTGGAGTTAGGATAGAGTTTCCAAGGAATCATGTATATAGTTCGCTAGGAAATCCTAGTATGAGTGAGGACGTATTATATACATACGCGAAAAATTACAATTTTTTTTTATGATGAACTATTTGCTTTGAATAATATGGCATACTATGAGTAATATGTGATGCGATTTACTTATTGGTATATGTGATATCTTTTTCTGCTTGAGATTCTATTTACTGCATAATAAGCCCTACTTCTATATTATACATGTCAGGAAGAAGTCGTGGACGTCGAGGTTCTCGTGCTCAAGGAGCTGAGCAAGTCGATAGAGAGCCCAAGCCATAGCAGACTCCGTAGTACTTGGTGGATCTCATAGCACGGTTAGCAGCTCGACTGGCAGCTATTGAGGAGCAATTAGTAGATCAGATTCGACAGGGAACTCCCATTCAGAAGGAGATGCCAGAAGGAACACCGGTAGTCACACCACTTAAATGCCAATTAAAATTAATTAACAAGTTATCCTAGCAAGTATGAAATACAACAAGATATATAAGCTAGGATAAGCAATAAGAACAACAAGATATATATCCTATATGATGAAATATATGCAAGGATATATAAACTAGCACAAGATGATATATCCTACCAAAGAGATATACAATATGATATATGCAAGGATATGTAAACTAACACAAGGGTAAACAATATGAACTAGATAGTGGATGAAATAAATAATGAGACAATGGCGATATGAGCAATGAACACAAATATAAATAAACGCCAAAGCACACTCAAACACAATCAAATGATCACGGAGTTCGGACCTTCCGTCCTACGTCTCCGCTCCCCACTCCCGGGGAGAAATCCACTATCACAACCAGGTTTTCTACGTTCACCCGAATAACGTTTACACCTCACACTCGGTTTTCTAGCTAACCGAAAACTTTACAATCAACACTCTTGCAATCACACTCTACACCCTCACAAGTGTTGGACCTAGCCGTGTCTCCCTCAAGTGCTCGGTTACAACCTCTCCCTAGGCTCGTCAACCGACGTCACTCCTCTTGGAACGATCCCCGACTCTCACCACACACTCCTCTCGGTGTACAAGTGTATTACAAAGTGATTCTCCCGATTAGGCTCAAAATAACAAGTGATTGTTCTCCAAAATGAATGAGAACACAATGAAAGCTCACACTCAAGGTTACAATACTCACTAACCCAAATATATTATGAATGCAAATACAATAAGCTCAAGTGGGTGTGTGTAAACAATGAGTGAAATCAAAATCAAACTAAACTCAATTAAAATCTAGCATATAGAAATTATAAACAAAATAATAAATAGCTAGAAATGAGTTTAGAGATTCTTCTCTGAATAACAAGATGGAGAGATAGAGATTGAAGCCCAAACAAGAAGATGATCTCCTCCACTTGTGAAAACAATATTTAAACCAAACAAACACTAAAAACACACTTAAACCCTTGTTTAAAACTTTCTTAAACTTGTTTAAACACTCTCATGGTTACGAGATAGAAGGGGGGTTGGGGGTTTTATAGGAGAAGGAAATCACAGTAAAAACCCAAACAAATAACAAAAAGCCCCCCAGCCAATTCGGTAACAAGAAATAGTCATTGAACAGAACTGACAGAGCGACGGTCGACCGAAAAAATTCGCGGTCGACCGCGATCCAGATCCCAAACTGAGAAAACGAGCAGACTTCTTCGGTCGACCGGTGCGGTCGACCGTGGGAAGTCTCGAGCTCTTGGTCGATCGCGGCGGTCGACCGACAAACTCTCTCCTGCCCACTGACGAATGAACACAGGTGCGGTCGACCGTAGCGGTCGACCGTGAACTGATATAAATCTGATTTTGAAACACTGTTTAAAAATATCAAACAAATTCCAAAAAATGTAAAACTTTGGGGAATGATGATTTTGTAGACTTAACAAAATATGTATATGATTGTTATTAAGTCCATAAACTGAGAAAACAATATTTTCACAAATACAATAGAAAATGAAATCATTTTGCTTTCACAAATACTCATATGTTTCATATCTAAGTAGTTAAACCAAATCACAAAAATAAATATGAAATATGTGATTTCATATTTATAAACATAAAAACCAAATCCATGCATGTATATATATAACTATATATATACATAGAAACCAAATACGTGTGTGTATATGATATTGAGCTTAAGGTACTTAACACACATAATATAAAACCTAAACTAAGTTACCCAAGCTAGATCTTGATCTTCAATAAGCTCGACTTGGTACACTTGCGGATGAAGCTGAACATGGATCTTGAACTAGAATTGCATAAGCTTCACCGACATTCCGCCAACCTCCTTTGGATATGATCGTTGAAGCTCTATTCCATCCATCCTCCAACTCGTTGTTTGCCTAGAATAAATACGAAAACACAAACACTAGACAAACAACATTAGAAATAAATTATTTGTTAAACATTATCAAAACAAGAAGGCCAACAACCACCACCTTCAGTTGATGATAGAGTGGCTGAGCAGGAGGCTTGACTTCGTTTAGTAGAGAGGTACCAGAAGTTGAAGGCTCCAGAGTTTCATGGTTCGACAAACTCTATTGTGGTACACAAATGAAATGAAGATGTAAGCAACATTTTGGACATGCTATACTGTGTAGAAGCAAAGGGTACCAGCTTTCATCCTCAAGGGCGATGCAGGAGACTGGTATCAGCTTCGTTTTACTCTAGAGCAGAGGTTGACAGCGTCATGGGAGACTTTTGTGTATTTCTTTGATGAACAACATGTTTCGACTGCAGCGAAAGCCGGGAAGGAGTTAGAGCTGGCTTAATTGGAGCAGAGAGATATATCAGTGACGGATTTTGAGAGTAAGTTCATGTCACTTCTTAGATTCACTGGCATGTAGCACACTGAGGAAAGAAGACTCAGATGTTCATGATGGGACGTCACCCAGGTTTATGCCGATACCTAGTATCTCGGAGGTTCCGTTCAGTGCGGGAGGTGGCAGATGCTGCCATGGCTCAAGAGACAGACACAACTATATTCATTAAGAGCAAACATAGAAATGTTAAGTCAGGACAGTCCGGGGATAAAGGTAAAGGTAAGAGACCTTTTCCAGGCTCAGGAGGACCCTAGCAGTAGGGTAAGGGTCCACAACATTAGGGCCCCCATAAGAAGGGCCATCAACAGGATTAGAGGGCACAGCAGCAGTGCCGATTTTGTGGAGCTTGTTTCAATTGCAACAAGCTCAAGCATAGAGTGGAAAAATGCTGCAGCGCACCCACAGCAGGGCAGGAATTAGTAGCAGCAGCATCAGAACCGCATTCAGGGATGCGGTCAGGGTCAGCAGTTGAGGATAGAGACACCTCCAATAGTCGCGAGGATTGAGGGACAGGTTCGAGCAATTCAGGAGACCCAACAGGGACAGATAGTCCCATACGTTCTAGGCGATGCAGCACAATAGACGAGTAGAGTGTATGCAGTTGTTTCTCGCGATCACGGTGCGAGTGGGGCTGTGGTGGAAGGTACATTCTTTGTGAATTTCTTTCCAGTACGTATTCTTTTTAATTCTGGCGCTTCACATTCTTTTATCCCCTACAATTTTACGGTTAGACTTCGGCTTGTGGCACAACCATTATATTTTCCTTTATCGGTATCCACTCTTTTAAGGGAGACGTCTCTTTTAGAGAATGTTTGTAGGAGATGTATCGTTAGTTTGGACGATTCTTAGTTCGTGATAGACTTGATCATGTTGCATATGTCTGAGTTCGATGTCATCCTTGGTATGGATTGGTTATTTTCCTACCATGTGAGTATTGACTGTTTTGCGAAGACAGTCAGTTTGCGAGCCTATGATGGATCTGAGTTAGTGGTAGCTATTTTCGTTGAAAGCTGCCTTCATCATTGATTTCATTAAACTTCAATCGTTACAAATGAATTCAAATAACGAGAATAAAACAATTACAACTCTCTTGAAAATAAACACAAGATCCGTTTATCGGCTCTTGCTTGCGTGGGTTCTTCATCGGTACCGGGGTTTATCCGTGGAAGACCGCGAATCAGATCCGGTTGTAGGAAAATTCGACAGAGCTTCGCCTTCACCGAGGAAGTATTTGCTTGAAGCGCTGAAATTGACCAAGCGAAATCAATAGCTCTTTTCGAGATTAAGATAAAGCCTAATCTCAAGGAACGGACATACGGGCTTCAGATCCTTCGAATGACTTCTCCTTCGTGCCGAAGTTCGCCGGGATCTTGTTGGCCTTTGTTGAAAATTTGTGCTCCTTGACTCCTCAATCCGGCAGCACCTCGTCCTCTTGATCAAATTCCAGATCTCAAAAAAGGAAGCCTTTGGCTCATATTTATAGGCCTCGGATGCGGTTATTTGGATGAGAACAAGTGATTTGACTTTATCTTTAGTTAACAACAGCCTAACCATGTTTGGGGATGATATCAAGTCAGTTAGGAACCCCTGGTACAGATAAATCCTGTGAAAAACTAATTTAAAACCA
Source organism: Asparagus officinalis (assembly GCF_001876935.1). Lineage (NCBI taxonomy): Eukaryota > Viridiplantae > Streptophyta > Magnoliopsida > Asparagales > Asparagaceae > Asparagus > Asparagus officinalis. The sequence goes on from NC_033795.1 coordinate 22,602,710, forward strand.
TCAAAATGTGTTTCGGGTCTCAGGCTACGCGGCGTGGGTTGGACAAATCCAACCCACGCTTGCGCTGGTCGGATTGATCTGACCCACGCTTGCGCGGGTCGGTCTGTCCCGTCCTGCTCTAGCACGGGTCCGCCGACTTTTTCTCTTCCTGGTATTTTTCTTCCGGGTCTTATCATTTTCGTGTATTTGGTCGATTTGTTGACTTATGCGCTTCGTCGCAAGACCGACGGTCGAACGCACGTTGGTTGACATGCGCGTGTCGATCGACACGCACGAACTGATTGACGTGTGCGTGTCGATCGACGCGTACGAACTGATTGACGCGTATGTATGCTGATCGACGCGTATGAGTTGATTGACGCACGCGTGTTGACCGACGCTCGCGAGCTGATTGATGCGCGCGTGTTGACCGACGCGCGCGGGTTGCTTGACGTGCGCGTGTTGACCGACACGCACGAGCTGATTGACGCGTGCGTGCTGACCGACGTGCACGAGCTGATTGAAGCGCGTATGCTGACCGACGCGCGCGAGCTGATTGACGTGAACCTTCTTGATTCGTCTACTCTTTGCTTCGAGTTTCGTACGGGCTCTCATAGGCAATTTTAGACGCCTACAGATACCCCCTCCAAAGTGTTTCAGCCTCATTCTTTTATAGAGGAGTCTGAAATACTTTGGATATGATGGACCCCCACCTTCAATCGGTGTTAAAGGGCCTACAGATGGTTTCGATTCTTGACTTCTCCATATTTCAGCATATTCTGTATTTTGTTGAATAGCTAAAATTTTTCCCGGTGCTGCATTTATCGTCTGACCGTTATTGAAGCCTTGAACCGGAATTGGTGAGTAGATTTTTGTTGATGTGTCATTGAGTTAACTTTTGGATTAATTATCTACATCGCAACGCGTTGACCGACGTTGACCTAGGGCTACGCGTTGACCGGCGTTGACCTAGGGCTACACGTTGACCGGCATTGACCTTAGGGTTTCGCGTTGATCGGCGTTGACTCTCATCGTAATGCATTGACCGGCGTTGACCTAGGGCTACGCATTGACCGACGTTGATCTTAGGGTTTTGTATCGATTGGCATTGACTCTTATCGCAACGCGTTGACTGACGTTGACCTAGGGCTACGCGTATCAATCAGCGTTGACTCTCATCGCAACGCGTTGACCGGCGTTGACCTAGGACTATGCGTTGACCGGCGTTGACCCTAGGGTTTTGTATCAATCGGCGGAGAACCAATTTATACTCGTGTACTCCTGGGAGTTTCGGGAATCAGTTTAACCTCGTGTACCCGTCGGAGGTTGCCGGGTTACCCTTAAGAATTATTATACTAATATTCTCCAGGAACTTCCCGTCAAAAATGGGAAACAGTTTAGACTCATGTACCCGTTGGAGTTTACGTGGGACCCGAATATCCCGAAAGTGAGCGGAATGTTTCAAAGTTATCCGGAAATATAATATCGGCTCGTGAAAATTTCGATAATAGGCAAAAACGTCGTAAAACGACCGGAAATATGAAATCGGATCCCGAATATTCCAAAAGTAGGCTAAAATGCCCGAAATCACCCAAAAATATGAAATTGGGTCTCGAATATTCTGAATATGAGCGAAATGCCGCGAAATCACCCACAAATATAAAATTAGGTCTTGAATATTCTGAATATGGGCAAAATACCGTGAAGCCACCCAAAAATTAGAAATTGGGTCTCGAATATTCTGAATATGGGCGAAATACCGCGAAATCACCCACAAATATAAAATTGAGTCTCGAATATTCTGAATGAGTGAAAATGCCGCGAAATTACCCACAAATATAAAGTTGGTATGTAACTGATCTGAATTGCTAAGCTCTTGTATATGATTGAATTCGTATGTAACTGAATGAACTCGAACTTGTATATAACCAAGCTCTTGTATTATTGAATTCATATGTAACTGAACTCGTGTGTGCCTTGAATCCCAACTTGTATGCGACCGAATGATCTGAATTCGTGTATGCCTTGAATCCAAACTTGTATATAGCCGAACCCTTGTATATACCCATATAAGCATGATTTTGAGTCTCAAGTCAATATCCATGCTCTAATTTCTGATGATTTTGCGAGCTTGTGAATCCGCATGTTGACATGGTCGAGGCCTTATGTTTGACTCTGTGACACTTAACTTGATTTTCCCTTGCATTTTCATGCTCAATTATACACGTGAGCAATGTTGGAGGCGCTTGATTCGCTTGACTTGTATATTTAATTTTTCTCTCACTTTAACTTGAATCGAGGATGCCATATAGGTTTAATTGGACCTTTCACTGAAAAATTCCATTTTGTAGAATTTCGATTAAAGATTCGCAATTTCTCTTTTAGTCTTTCGATTCATGTATCTCGATTCTTGATTTGACTAAGCTGTTAATCTTTATTACAGATTAGCCATGTCGACGAGGAGATCGCGCCTCCCGAGGACCCGCTCAACTACTCAATCGCCTGAGAGGGAGCGTCCATCTTTCACGGGTAAGCCCTCATAATCTCTTGTTTATGAACATAATTTCCTGTTTATGAATTCAATCTTCATTATGTCATATTGCATATTGTATCCCCTCTCTGTCCTCCTTGGTGAGGCAGTTGGGAAGAGTTGATATCCTCCTTTGTGGGGGTGGACGCTTATCGGATACGTTTTGCTTGGTCAAAACGCATCTTAAGGCCATATGGGGTGATTTTCTACCGTATTACGTTCCGTAAGATAGGGTGCATCATTGCGTTATTTGCGTGAAAATGTACGTTATCTTGTGAGTTCGTAATATTGCTAAAATCGTCTCGCCAATTACAAGGTGGTGACTCTATTTCACGGATTGGTGAAAAAGAATTCAACTCCCTGTATTGTATTGATATTTCTTCGTAAACGCGTTCAATAAACACACCTTCTTCATTTCAGTTGAATACCCAGTGACGCCTTTTTCTTAATTCGAGATAGATGGCCGTAGGAGCAGGTATTACATTGTCGTTGATAATCCGGCGTCGATTCCTTCTACTCCTCAATTTGCTTTGGATCTCCCAGATGAATTCTATAAGTTAGAATGGGAGGGGGTCATCGCATCACGCGCCAGTTAATTACAGACGCGCCATTTGCTGAGGATATGGATCCTGATCATCCTTTAAGGAAGACACATTACCTGTTTAGCGATTCTGTGACGGATCCAGATGTCATAAAGCTTGAAGATGAGCGGTGGCTACATTGTGACGGCATAACTTGCTTATATCTCCCTCCATTCCCTCGTCATCGTTCACTAATAGAATTACACGGGCAAGCGGTGACGCGACAGATGCCATGGACCTTGACAGAAGAACATACCAACATCCCTTGCGGATACATCACCAGCCATTCACTTCCGGGTTCTAGTGGTAGAAAACACATTACAGGGTTACACCCGGGCGTGATGGGATTGGAGGACCCGCCTAAAGGGGAACTACCTTACAGGGTTACACCCGGGCGTGATGGGATTGGAGGACCCGCCTAAAGGGGAACTACCTATAATAGCTCGTACTGTAAAGAATCGTCTTGCTGAGCTAGGGCGTGAGCTACCCATCAAAAATTATTGGTGCTTTGGTTAGTCTCATTCTTCAGACAAAGCATGATGGGGCCGGATGACAGGTTATGTCCTCCACCGGTGGGGTGCCGAGTTAATGTTGATAAGATTGTATGAAGCTATTTGGACCACCCAATACAGATTATCAGTGAGCGCTCTTCACTTCATGGGGTTAATATAGCTGTATAATCCAGATGCTAACACCTTTCTCACACGGAACAGAGAATTGGGATTACCTTTTCACGAGATGCACAAAGTCTCCGGACTACAACTGGGAGATATACCGTATCAGGAATATTTTCCCTCCAACCAGGAGCTACATCAGTTGAAGATCCACAAGCCTGCTCGATATGACACGTTATGGAAACTCACGTGTCATTATCAGATTGCTTTACCCGGCACTAATCCAGTTGCGAGGAAGAAGTCTCCTCAAATAAGCTTGAAGCAATTCTCTTTCTATTTATTTAAAAACTTGGAGAAACTTAATGAGGAAGTTTGTGAGTTGCAACCGCTGACTTCCCAAGAGATTAATAGATTGATTGAGAAGTGCGGTGCCCGCTCCCATACTATCGCGAGTGCTCTAATAGATTGATTGAGAAGTGCGGTGCCCGCTCCCATACTATCGCGAGTGCTCAAGACAAATTCCTTACGGGGACTAAATTCAAAACTTTCTTATGGTATGCCCAGAAGCCCATCCATCCTAAAACTTTATTGGCTGGTTATATAGCACTTTGGTTGAAGAAGTGTGTAGTACCATATCAGACCTCAGATGCCCTGCCGATAGAGGTATTATTCCGGGCCGTCCAGCTTGCTTATAGGAGAAGCCTATCTCTTTTGCCAGCAATGATCGCCGACATACATCGCGGACTTTGTCAGGTGGTCATGGCTTTTACTCAAACTGATGAGACACCATCCACGAAGAACCCTGTGGTGAAGGCAGAACTCCCATATACTTATCTGATGGGATGATTGGTTCTTCATCGTCCTGATTTGATGTCGCCCCCTACTAATGTGAATCTATCTACTCCCCTGCTACAATTGTTCGAAGGGTGTAGGTGGAAAGCTCGGGACCTCTCGGAAGTCAGGAAGAGTTTGCATACGTACAAGGGCTGGGTAATCAACCCATGCCTCCCTCGCTTTGCTAGCAAATATGGTGGGATGCTTGCTGACGTAGAAGCGCCCGGAACCGATCGGACTTCCCTTGATGTTGGATGTTTCAAATGGCTCATGAATATAAGGCCTGGCCATCTTCTTTTCCGAGTAAAGGGGTGCTGTTATTTAGAACCCTTTTTCCCGTGCCGGTTCGCCCGTCAATTCGGGTATGACCAGTTATATGTCGGGAATCCGAACCAACAGTTCCATACTCACGGCGGACTAGTGGATGGCGTTCACGCTTGGCTGTGGAATGTGACG
>NC_033795.1:22608703-22611070 GCF_001876935.1 Asparagus officinalis
ATACTAGACAAACAACATTAGTGGTAAATTGTTTGTTAAACATCATCAAAACAAGAAGGCCAACAGGAAGTGATATTTGTTCCGCAGTTGACGAAGAATATCATTTCACTTGGAACTTTGGAGGCATCTGGTTATAGGGTGATCTTGGAGAATGCAACTCTGAAGGTCACAAAGGGGTCCATGGTGATGAAGAGAGGTGTCAGGGAAAACAACATTTACTACTTGAAGGGCAAGACAATAATAGGGGCTCTGGCAGCTTCGATTACCACAGAGAAGGATACTACCAGTTTATGACATATGAGATTAGGACACACTGGTGATAAGTCCCTACAGGTATTAGCAAAACAGGGGCTATTGAAAGGTGCAAAGACCTGCAAGATGGAGTTGTGTGAGCATATATATGGAAAAACAAAGAATTCCCTGCAAATTTTCCACACTCAACCTAGACACTCAATTTATGGGTTATATTACCGAAGTATTATATTTGCCAATATGATATTACATATTTGCAGGTTACTTCATTGTTATTTTGATGTATTTTTTAAGACACAATATCGATCCAAATCCCTACAATTTCACTGCAGTGAGCATATATATGCAATTGAACTACCTGCAGTTGCAACTGCAGGAAGATGAAAGACATCTATGTGTTGCATAAAAATCAAATTTTACTTTGGTAAAAGCCAATAAGTAAGTTGCCGCGGAAGCACATTTTTCAAATCTAGCATTTACTTTTTGTGGTTTTAGAGATTACTAATTTTCGATTTAACAAAAAATTTACAATGAAATTATGACCGTCATATAAACATAATTTCCCTGAACACAATGAAATATTAAAAAATAATTTTGAATTAGAACTGCCTAGCTTTTCTTTTCCTTTCTCTTTATTCCTCCAAAATAAAAAAATTTCCATGAAAATCTAGAAACAAACTACCTTGGAATAGTATAGGATATTTAAAATCCAAGAACATCTCATTTCAACAATATTTATACTGTGTTTCAAGAAATATTCATTCAATTTACTAAATACAATAGGTTAAGCGATAAAATAATAATAAACAAAGTGGAGGATCCCGCTACTCCTATTTCTGATCGAGTGGCACTAGGGGCACACCTCCAACCACACCTCCAACCACACCCTCTCTTTCATTTGCTACAGTATACCGGGTCTCACATGAGATTTTAAAATTTTAAAATCCCATGTGGGGCCGGTACACTGTAGTAAATGAGAGAGAGGATGTGATTGGAGATGTGGTTGGGTGTGTGCCCCTATCATTTTCCTTTCTGATCAATACTTCAGAGGTTCGAATTGGCAGCAGAAAAAGTGCTTCAGACCTTCAGTGAGATGGATTTTCCATCCAGTAACATAAAAAGTGCTTTAGACCTTCGGTGAGAAGGTCAAAAAGAGAGACAAAGGAATTAGCGATGAGCTTCTTTATCCAAGAAAAGAAAGGTGACTTTTCAAATTACTATGAGTATTAGTTTTTGCCTAATTTTTCTATAAGCATCACAAAACTATTGTTATATAACATCACAAAATAAGATTATAATATAAGTTATAAATGAATATAAAATTGACAGATATATCATATCCACTAATAAAATTATAAAATGAACATATTTTATATTTATTTCAAATTAAGATATTAATAATTTATATATTGAATTTATTTTCACAATTATCATATAATATTATAGAACTATATACATATACAATATTCTTGAAAGTATTATTTTATACATAATATCTAATACCAAAGTAAACTATTACATTATTTGATAAAATAAAATATAGCATGATAAAATTTAATAATAGTTTATTTAATTATTGATATTACTTCTCATGTTTATTATATTAATAGTGAATGATAATAAATAGAATAAGTTCTGTGACTTATGCATGTATGTGTTTTATGGATATATGTATGTATTTCATGGAGGCATATATCTGTTTAGAAGGGTATTTTCTAAAAAAATATTTTAATATCCAACACACTTTTATAATAGTACTAGGTGGGATGCACGTGCATTACACGTGGTCAAATGTTTTCATACTTTCTTTTGAGTTCATATATTCATTATAACTACATTGTGAACTTAATTATTTTATAGGTTGAATTTGTTTCGTGGATGGAAAAATGAAAAAGTTAATCAAAAAGAAAAATTTTAAATCTAGGAGAAAGTATTGTAAAGAAAATTTGATTATTTTTATATAATCATATCATTTATCATATCATACTTCCTTTAAAAGAGAGAGTTTGGGAAGAACTTTACATGGGCAAAAATATCCTTGACCCTTTTAGATATTATGTTATTATCATATTCTATCTTAATTAAATTTAATTAATAGGAATATGCTTTAATTAT
>NC_033795.1:22611388-22626695 GCF_001876935.1 Asparagus officinalis
TATATATATATATATATATATATATATATATATATATATATATATATATATATAGCACATATTAAATTTATGTATATTAAAAATAGAAAATCTCATAATTTAAAGAAATTATTTTTACTAGGGAAAACATATAAAGATTTAAACTTTTGACAATCTAAAATTTTGAATTTGGTATCTAACAAGTTTTTTAAAAAAATATAGATATCTTTATCTTACCATTTGTTCTTTTGATATTTATTAAAAATAAAGACTTTCAAATTTTAATAGCATAGAGATTAGAATTTGTTACCTAACAAGTAAAAAAAGTCGAACTCCTTATATTATCGTTTGTTTCTTTATATTGAAATTTAAAAATAAAAAATAATAGGTAATATTATGAAATATTCCCATCTCCTAAATTATTTTTATAATTAATGAGATAAATGTCTACGTGAGTGACCAAGCTAGAAAATATACAAAATCTATAAATTTTGTGTAACCATTAGAGATACCCAAAAGACATAATTTAAAGATTTTATAAAATAAAAAATAGCTTACAAAATTAGTAGAAATGACCAAAAGATTTTCAAAAAATTATATATATAGTTCCGAAACCTAAAAACCTTCAAAATATTAAAAAGTTCACAAAAAATTCATGGATTTTTCAAAATGTGTGTAGAAAAATCATTGGTTATACATTGAGAGGGAAAGATGACATGCTCTGTGAACTTACTTTTCACTTGCTCGTGTTGGCTAGCGTTTGCACAAAAATACAAAAGAAGTCCTTACATTACAAATTATCCTAATTAATAGAAATATTTGATTTCATTGTGATTATTTTTAAATTATTTTTTATTTCACAAAATAGAACACTTTATCATATCATCCATCTTGGTATTTAAAATTTAAAAACAACGATAAAGATAATTAGATGATATATTATGAAAATAATTTTTAATTATGTGTCATTAATAAAGCTAGAAAACGTCCAAAATTCATAGAACTTACCCAACTTATAGAAATACCCCAAAGATTTCCAAAATTTTTAGATTTTAAATAAAAATAAAAAATAAATTTTAAAATTTATAAAAATAACCAAAATGCTTTTTGAAATTGTATATTTTGCACAAAAATAACAAAACTTACCGAAACCCAAAAGACTTCAAAATATTAAAATTTTTGTTAAAAAATCCAAATTTACTAAATTTGTAGAAAAACCTAGATTTTACAAAATTTATCAAAAATTCTAGAATTATGAACATTTTAAAATTTTACAAAAATTCCATAATTTAATAAAATACAACAAATTTAAAAATTTGTAAAGCAAATAACCGTTAAACTTCAAAAGACCCTTAAATTTCATTTTTTTATAAAACGAGCCCTACTACTTCTCAAAATTTTGTCAAATAGGATGAATCTGGTTGGTAAGAAAATATTATGAAATTTGATAAAACAAGCTTAAGGAGGAACAATATTATGACTTAGAACTCATTTATGAGAATCATTTGCAAAGTAACTTTTGCAACAAGAGCAAACATGTATTCTATTTATCCAAAATTATATATATTAGTAAGTATATTAATACATAAATGAGTTTTTTATATCAGTCCCTTAAATTATTAGTATTTTGATATTAATCCATTAAATATTCATAGTTAATTTGATATTGGCCCCTCAAATTGCAAACGTTTATAGACATTAGTCCTTTATTATGTTTATTAGTTCAATATCCTTAATCATGGTTAGGTTTAGAATAATCTTGGGTGTTTAGCTACCAAAATATCCTCCACAAATTGAATTCACCTATCAAACCATCCCCCACCCGTACCCTCTACACCCCCCCAAAAAAAAACCTCCATCCCTCTTTGGAGAAGTTCCAATGGGCTTTTGTAGCCTCAAAAAAATAAAAGAACCATAAAAAGAAGATGATTTCACTATTTTATTAGATCTTTCGAGAAAAATATTTGTAAAATATGTTTCAGGTTGAGCCTTTTTATTGGGTTTTTTTAAAGCTTGGCGGATATGAATGTTTGGGTATTAAGAGTAAGGGTATAATTATTAATTTCTTTTAAAATGTTGCACATAACAAAATATTTCCCATTATTTATAATCCTAACAACATGGATTAATATCAACATATTTGTATAATTTGAGGGACTAATATTAAAATATGAGGATGTGAGGGACTAATAACTAAATAACAATGATTTAGGGGACTGATATTGAAAAGTCCATGCATGTGTGTGTCACTTAATTAAAAGCAATTTACTGAGGTGATGACACAATAATAACTAGGAATCAGCCAGCTCATCTTTGTGTCTAATTCACATAGATTTGATAGATTGTTTCTACTTATTTTACACATAAAATTTTTACCTTCTCATTTTTTCGGTTCGTAAAACAATTATGTCACAATACAGTTGTAATGAAGACATAAACTCAAAAGATATAACTTAAACATTTAACTATGTGCAATGCACGTGTATCCCGCCTAGTACTCCTTTAAAATTGAAATTTTCGGAAAAACTTCTATGAACAAAAATACCCTTGACCCTTTTGGATATTATATTATTATCTTCTCATATCCTAATTAATTCAAATTAATAAGTGTAACTTTCAATTATCCTGTCATATCCTAATTAATAAGTATATAAGCTACGTGGTGAAGTTTGACACTGATGAAGCTAATAGGTCGTGCTGTCATTCAAGGCATTTCTTAGTGAGAGTCTGAGTAGAATATGCCTTTTATTTTGGACTTGGATTCTTCTATCAGATCCCTACTTGAAAATGCCTTTTCATCTTAGACTTGGGCTACTAGAGGTTGACGATGCTCACATCCTGGTCGGGTTTTCAGATTTATTGGACTTAGCCAGTTAATTATGACATGTGGCTGATTCTCAAGAGCTTATTAGAGTTGGTAATTTTCAGGATATAACATTGGCTCCTAAGCTGAGTTCGAGAGAAACTAATTAAACCGTTTCATCATTTTGCCACCTCAGATATGTGAGCTGCCTTTCTGGAAGATAGCTGTGAACTGACGCACTGGCTTCAACATAGATTGGTGCACTTTGATTGACAAGCGAACACCTCGATTTTAAAAACTTTCAGTAGTTTTTAAGGAGTTGAATAAGCCATTCGGATTGCGCTGCATGTCACCTAGTGCACCTATATATACACATATTCTCTGATGATTTCTTCAAGCTTCCAAACCCTAAAAAAGTTCTTTGAGCTGTCAGTGAGAGTTTCAATTTTTCTTTCTGAGACCTTTGCTATTTTAAGGCTCCAATCATCTTCTTCGACTCTGGGTTGGATAAAACTTGCCCCCATCATGATATGGAGCCATCAGGTAATAGCATTTTTGTTTCGAGTCGTCGGTTGGACACCAGGGGCTCGGTCTTGGAATTCAGATCTTACTAAGCTCGTACGTGTACTCAAGCAGATCTTCCTCCCCGATAACCAAATTCTGCTGAGCAATGTGCCTGATGCTGATCTTCATCAAGCTTTCCGGAGCTATTTGACTAGGGGCGATTGTGAAGATAGAGCTATTTAGTCAGTTTTAGTAGGCTCGGGAGCTCTTTCTCAAACTTATGGAGGAGATGACAGCTCAAAGGATGCCCGAGAGCTAGGCACCCAAGCTGCTGGATGCTACAATGGGTAGTGAGTTGGATCAGCTCAAGAGGAGTCTGATAGAGGTAGAGTGGGAATTGACAATTCAGGATGAAAGGGTTAAAATAGCTGTTGAATTCTCCTAACATTGAGATGTCCATCTTGCTCAAGCTTAGGAGGAGATAAAGGATCTCTAAAAGGATCTTGATCATTCTCACCACCACTTGGGTCTTGCCGATGAGAGGATTAAGTACCTCAAGTACTCAGAAGTCGAGGTGGAGAAGAGAGTCTGGTGAGGAGAGGATGCTCAGGAGTTGGCCCAGATTGCGCAACTTGATGCAGAGGATTTGAAAGTGAGTTTACAGGAGTAAACAGCTCTTTAAGACTCTCTCCAGCATAAAGCTGCCAGGGCTGCTGAAGAGGCTGAGCAACAATGTGACTCTCTCCTCACTCAAGTCTTAGAGCTCTAAGACCACAAAGCATTCTTGAAATTAGGTGCCTATGAAAAAGAGATAATCGAGAAGTATTGTAATGGTACTCTTAAAAAAGTGGAGGTCGCTATTGCTTGCAAGAAGGGTTCAACTACTTGATGAAACCGCTTCCCCAAGAACTCAAAGTCAATCCCGACCGATTCAAGTATCCCTCCCAGGTGAGTGTTTGCCTTGACATCCTTAAGTCACTCGAGATGGCATGAGGATTGGGACTGGTGGAGGAAGATAAGGAAGTGGTTGGCGGATCAGATTAAGACGTGATTGAGGGCTCCGACGATGAAGTCAATTCATCCTCCTCGTTCGATCGACTAGAAACCCCTCCTACTGCTCCTAGTCCAAGTCCTGCTCCTACTCCTACTCCATGACAGAATGTGTGTGTCTATGTGTCATTTGTAAAAAGTCTTGTAAAATTCTTTTGAATGAAATGAAAGACTAACTTTATATGACTTGCAGGCATCAAAAATTACCTATGGGTTCCCGCATGCAGCTCAAGACGGAGAGAAGATGATGAACATTATTATCTTAGTCAAAAATCATTATCTGATGCTGACAAGCATATGAAGTGAGTCGACGAAGCATACGAATCAACAGAATGGTAGAATAACGAAGAAGCGATCCGATCGGGAGTTATATTTCACTCACGAAAGGCGAAACACCACTCGTGTCTCATCCATTCCATATATGATTCGCCTATGGGAGGTTGTATGTCTCTTCTTCGGCTTTTCGATGCACTTTGAATCACGTCATTCTAAGATCGGACGAGAAAGTTACAGCTATAATAGTCAAGACGTGCAAAATGGAGCCTCGGTCGAAAACCGAGACACAGAGAGTGTCTTAGGCCCAAAAATACTATTTTTCACCGTTTCTTCACCGCTAACCGTCGGGATTTTGGTAGATTATGATCCAATTGATCTGAAGCTATCTTGAAACAAGATTAAGTGGTTACAAACTAAGGATGAGATCAAATTGGTGGTTCTTATCTAAAAATCGAGCTTCTGAAGCCTATAAATACAACCCTAGGGCCTTCATTCACAGGGATCCAGAATTATCGAGCATCAGTGAAGCCCTGTCAAACTGAAGAGTGAGGAGGACGAATTTTAAAGAGGAGAAAGAGATCTCGGTGCGCTATTCTGCATAAAGAGAAAGAGTTCGAGAGATTTGCATCCATTCATCCATTTTTCTTGAGATCACACATAGTTGTGATTCTCGAGAAGAGTGATTATCTCACTTTGCCTAGATAGTTACTTCAATTTCTTGACTCCTTTGCGAGTCAACGAAATCTATATATTGATCTGATCACTCGGTGGTCCACGGATAAACCCCGACATAGGCAAAGATCCCACGCAAACAACGGGTGATAAACGTTTATTGTGTGTGTTTTAAGAGAGTTGTAATCTTTTGTTTTCATTTTTGTTGAGTTCATTGTAACGAATAAAGTTGTAATGAGTCCACTAATGAAAGAACCAACTTTCCACCAAAACATTACTCAAATATCTTTGCAATTTGTTCTGAGTTATTTCTCATTGCATGCTTGGATTTTGAAATATCTTTGAACAAGTTCGGAAAGACTGAAACATGTAAAAACTGACTAACACAACTAACTCTATATGCTATGAAAGGTTGAGTTATTGTCAAGTAAATAAGTTTTTTGACCAAACGACAACATCAACTAGGATCAGAATGCGGGGTGTCTGAGGTGGATGCTAAGAGTGCAAAGTTAGATTCATGGGTGTGTCACTTGGACAACAATCAAGTAGACTTGTCTTCGATAGTAAATTTAAGACATATTTCTGTTGTGAGAGATAAATGTCATCCTTAGATCATACAAGTTCTATCCCAAGCAAATAACAGAAAGGACCCATATCTTTTGTCTGAAATTGAGAAGCCAAATCTTTAGATCATACAAGTTCGTATAGAATGAGTTTCACCAAAATAACTCATGTGTGCCACATCATCCATAATTCAGGCGAAGTTTATCAGAATGGACTTCGCCCATGACCGTTATAGGTGAACTTCATCTAAAAGCTATTTCAAGCTAAACTTAAGAAAAAGATTCACCCTATTATCTCCTAAGTTAATGGTCATTAACTCATATTTAATGGTTATTAACTTATATTTAATAGCCACTAACACACTCTCTCTTAGGCGATAAGAGGAGGGAAGATTGCTCATTTTTGGCATCGTCATCATTATAAGAGAGATAGATGAGAGATCAGAAAATTGGCTTTCAATTAGAATCTTGCTCGCTTTGGCGAACTTGGGGCATTCCTTTGTCAAAAAGAAGATTCGACAATCTTTTGTAATTAAGTTTCAATGAGCAAGAGGCCCATTATCTTGCTCGAACCCTCAACAAAGCACAAGGATGACACTCCATTGGCACAGAAAAGAATCTAGTTTTATAAATTTCTCTTTATTTCTAGTAATCTTGAGAATTGTAATTCTTATTTTGTTTTTAATTTTTAAGACACAAAACAAAACTACCGAGGTTGTCATCACTGACTAGTTCGACTGCATGACTGGACATTATCCAGTTCCTCCGAACTAAAGAGCTGGCCACACAAAACCAGGATGAAAGTCTATGGCTTATCGATACTCCCAGATCATTCCCAGATCAAAGCTTCAAAAAGCACATGCTCCCTCAACTGAAAATTTAAACAATTCGGATGCAAGAATAGGAATCTTCCTTATGCAAAAATATACAGTCTAGCTAACGAGCTACTACGTTTTTTATTCAAAGGAATCAAAAGTACACAAATTACCTTTTCAAGCCCATGTGGGTCACAACACTCCCTAAAAAAATAAAAAATAAAAGGAAAAATTGTGTCGAGGCCCCAAAAGCACTAACTTCATGTGCTGCAGCCCCTTCAACTTTCCCCCCTGTGGTTCAGCCCCTTAAAATATGATATTTTTTTGCTGCAGCCCATTTTTAACATTTATTACATGTCACCTAATCTAAATCCCCAAAATGTCCTTATCCCCTCTCCTCAATCCTTCAAACTCATCACTCTCTCATCTCGTCTCTCTCTCTCTCTCTCTCTCTCTCTCTCTCTCTCTCTCTCTTCTCCTCTCTCACGATCTCACCCAACCACCGCCGGCCGCCTCTCCAATTACCTTTTCAAGCCCATGTGGGTCACAACACTCCCTAAAAAAATAAAAAATAAAAGGAAAAATTGTGTCGAGGCCCCAAAAGCACTAACTTCATGTGCTGCAGCCCCTTCAACTTTCCCCCCTGTGGTTCAGCCCCTTAAAATATGATATTTTTTTGCTGCAGCCCATTTTTAACATTTATTACATGTCACCTAATCTAAATCCCCAAAATGTCCTTATCCCCTCTCCTCAATCCTTCAAACTCATCACTCTCTCATCTCGTCTCTCTCTCTCTCTCTCTCTCTCTCTCTCTCTCTCTCTCTCTTCTCCTCTCTCAAGCTCTCAAGCCCCGCTCCCGCCCACGACTACGCCCTTCACCATGATGTCGGGCTCCAGATCTGCGCTCTGCGAGTTCGGCCCTCGAGTTCGCCGCTGCCTTCTCTCCTCTCCTTCGCCCGACCTCGTCGCCGTAGCTCACCACTGCTCCCCGCCTCACCCTCGAGTTCGCTGTCGCCTCCTAGGGGTGTGGTAATTTGATTGGGGTGTCAGTTGGAAGTTTAGCAGATAAAATTGGGTTTTTTATTAGAATTGGCTCAAGATCTGTCTAATTGGGACCGAAACTTTTGATTGGTAATACTACTTGTTTTCAGATGTATCATTTATTTGTTTGATAACAGTGCTGGGCGTAATTGGCTGCAAGATGATAAGCTGCTTTTCCAGTATAATGTGTGTAAAAAAAACAAATAGAGAAATGTTCATCGTCTTAACCTTGAGGTCTTAGGTTCAAGTCATGAAAGCAAACTCTCCATACATAGGGTTTAAACTCCATTTGGATTAAGGAAGCTCCAGTTAGTAGTTTCCAGGGGTTTTGAAATTAGGACCATCAGGAGATGAATTCACTTAGAATTTCATAGTTATATTGAATAATTGTTAGTTCTAACTCACCGAATGTGAACTAGTTCTAACTCATCGCGTGTTAGTTCTAACTCACCGCATGTTAGTTCTAGTTCTAATTCATGGCTCTTGGACTCTTGTGTTAGTCCTAACTCACCGCGTGTTAGTTCTAACTTACCGCATGTTAGTTTTAACTCACCGCGTGTTAGTTCTAGTTCTAATTTATGGCTCTTGGTTTTAATTTATGAAAGCTCAAATCTTGGCGTTCTCTTTGCTCCCAAATTGTCTGTAGTACCCTTTATTATAGTGTATTAGAAGTTTAAATCGGTGTTAAAAGAGAATGTGCTTCTTTTGACTCTTTTATTCATTGAATTATGTTAGTTGGAGGCAATTTCAGTTAAATGCTACTGTTGTCGGATGCAGTTGTAGTTACACTTGCTTGATTTAGTTTTAAAATGTTGCAATTTGCTGGTAGAACTGTAGTTGTTTGCTGACGTATCAATTTCTTTTGGACTTCTGTTTGGGGTTAGCTACAATTTAAAGTTTTAAATCTTATTCACAACTCAAAATGATTACAAATATACACGCGGTGTCTCTGTCTGCAATTGGAGACTTGTTTGGAAAATTAGTTTCAACTATATTTATTAGTTGCAGTGAAATAAGAAGCTAGTGCTGATCCAAAATTAAATATCTCAGTTGTATGTAACTGTTTGCGTCGAAAGTTGGTTTATTTGTAGAATTCATTATAATTGTTTATCAATTACAGATTCAAAAGAGTTAATCTTTTTATAATACTACTCGATCCGGTTGACAGAATGAAAATTCAATGCTCTTACTTCTTAAAGGAAGTATTCATAGAAGTAAATAATCTTGACCAAGCGAGATTACTACTCTTCTCGAGATCAAAACCAAATTTGATCCGAAGGAAAGGGGAATGGGCCTCAGATCTCTCAAACTCTCCCTCTTTATGCTGAAGAACTTCGCCAAGATTTGCTAGCCTCTCTGAAATTCATCAGAACCTCACCCTAACTCCTCTGAAATTCGTGGCTCCCTTCAGATCTACCTTTATGAGGGTACTAGGGGTGTATTTATAGATTCTAAATAACGTGTTTGTGGATAGGATCAAAGAATAACAGTTATTATCTGTTTAGGTGGGTTTTCGGTTGTGTAATAGCTTCCACACGTTTAAGGATAACCACACATATTTATGGATAATCCTAAAGAGTTCTAGAAGCCAATCTTATTAGAAAATACGTCGGGAGCTGACCTGGGCACGATTCACAAAGTGACTCAGAATTTCCGAGTCACTTTGAGGTGACTCGGACTTTCCGAGATAGTTTGTACTATCCATGGTATTTTAGCCTTAACTCTCTCGTTAACTCAGAATGAAGTGATTCAAGATGCATTGGAAAGATGACGAAGAGACCTACAACTTTTATCTTTTGAATATTTTCGAATTCTTAGTGAATCATGGTCAAAATTTTAATTATTCTCAAACCATGCATTCTAAATTTCGTTGTTGCTTCATCGCTTCGTATTTTCACACGATTCTTTCACTTTGCATGCTTCTTCACCTTGTGTATTTCTTTGCTTCCTTTTGGCATCAGATGATCCTCTTTGACTTGGATAATAGCGTTCATTGTCTTCTCTTCATCTCGAGCTGTATCCTGGAACTTATAGGTAATTTTTAACACCTACAGATACCCTCTTCAAAGTGTTTCAGCCTTATTCTTTTATAGAAGATTCTAAAATACTTTGGATTTGATATGCCCGTCTTTAATTCTTGGCCTGTACTGGGGACATGTTAGACCATGGACCATCGTGGATCAGATCCGATTGACAGAACAAAAATTCAATACTCTTACTTCATAAAGGAAGTATTCGCAAAAGTAAATAATCTTGACCAAGCGAGATTACTTCTCTGCTCGAGATCAAAACCAAGTTTGATCCGGAGGAAATGGAAATGGGCCTTAGATCTCTCTAACTCTTCCTCTTTATGCTGAACAACTTCGCCAAGATTTTCTAGCCTCTCTAAAATTTGTCAGAACCTCACCCTAGCTCCTCTGAAATTCGTGGCTCCCTTCAGATCTTAGGCTATTCAGTATTTTGTTGAATAGCTAAAATTCTTTCGGTACTGCATTTATCGTCTGACCATTGTCCAAATCTTGAATTAGAACTGGAGTGTTGGTTTATGAATTAGCTCATGTCATTGGATCAATGTTTAACTAATCATCTTCATCGTGAATTCGTATCTGAATCACGATTAAACTCCCAGGGATTATCATTTAACCTAGAATTTTTCTGACCCTTATTTCGGCAAAATCTATAGTTTCGTTGATCAGCATTGACCTTCATTATAGCATGTTATCCGGTGTTAATATAGTTTATACTCGTAACGCGTGACATGCCCAAGTATAGAGGTTGCAGGACCAACCGTTAATACTGGTTTATCTATAAGTATGGATCTTACCTTATGTCATGCTAGTTATTTGCTTAACCATAGGGGAATTTTGGCTGTAGACCAGCTATTGGAGCTGATACGGCTACCATTGTGAATACTTTAAAGGTTTCTCATGAAGGCTTAGGCTAGAATTGATGTTGTCTCGGGTGCTTAAGTCATGAGACCAACTGATGAAGCTAGTGCATCAGTGACTATCATACTTATAGGATTTTTAGCAAACCCTCAGCCATCAACGGATTTGATAAGCCTTTACCCACTACCATTTGAGTCGGGCTAGCATGCTGATTATCTAAATCTATTTTGTATGTAATGTTGTGCTAAAAGAGTTAACTCTCTTAGACTTAGTGTTATGATATTGAATACATAGACTTCACCATTATTACGAGAATATGCTACCCGGCAACGCGTGTTGGGCGTAGACTTGAATAATCCTTCTATCTCGGGTTATCCTTAAGAATATTATGTGTAATATTCTCCAGGAACTTCATGTTGGAAATGAAGAAAGTAGTTTATCCTTATATACTCGTTGGAGGTTAGGAAAACAGTTTATACTCGTATACACATTGGAGTATGGGAGTAATTTTACCTCATATACCTGTTGGAGGATTTTGTTCTCATTTGGCTTATTTTATTGTCATGATATCGGCGTCAATCAAGGCTTGAATGCTATTTTTTAGAGTAATACAAGCCTTAGTAGGGTGATGAACCCTCCTGTGATATGCACAATACTTCAGATCCGAAATCTTGTTTGCTTCCTTGTGATTTGTAATCAGTGGTAGCTTGATTTTGTTATTGGCGAGGAGGTACTTGAAGATGGTTGGAACTTCATCATCTTCGAAAGAATACTCCTCCTGAAAGTTTGGATTAAGATTCCCTTATTACCTCCAATGTAGTTGTTGATGAATGTCGATAGTAGTTGCAGGTGCTTTAGCCGTCGGTTGGCCTCTTTTGGCTTTCTTCCTTTTGAGAAAGCGTTCGGCCTGTTCACCGTATAGTTTTAACTCTTTTTAAGTTTTGGATGGTACGACCCCTAAGGCTTCCAGGACATCGATGGAAAGATTATTGTGGTATGTCTGCAAGATGAACTCCTCTATGATAGGATCCCTTCAATTCATTGCCTTGTTACAGAAGTGTTTGACAAAACTGTCAACTAACTCACCGTCCTTTTGCTTCTCATCCAGAAGAGCTCTGGTTGATACTTCAATGTCATTATCGAAGAAATTATTGAGGAATGAGCTTTCGATGCCATCCCAGCAGTTGGTGCTCCCTGGCTTGAGATGTTGATACCAATCGAAGGCCGCCCTACGAAGGGTGCCTACGAATGACTGAATCATCAGGGGTTCATTCCTGAAGATCACTCCCAAGTAGGACTTGAAATAAATTAGGTGCTAAGTGGGTGAACCATTCCCGTAAAATGACATAAAGTTAATTATATTGAACTTCACCGGGTACGGAATTGAATCTCACTCTCTTGGATATGGACACAGAATGCTAGTACTCTTTACTTCTTGAGCCGATAGCAAGGCGTTGACTTTATCTTCCAACTCCTGCATCATCTTGTTATCCTCACCCCGCATATTTCTTCAGAGGATGTCGAGAAATATCAACTGAACCACCCCCAGCGATATTGAGGGGTGTAATTGAACCACCCTTAGTGTTACCGAGGGATGCGATTGGGCCACCCCCAGTATTTTTGAGGGGTGCATCAACCATGATGACTTCGTCCACTTCTATATCACTGTCAACTACGACATTCTGAGTGCGGTGATTGGATTCATCCCGCTGACTGGACTCAGGTGATGGTTGAAGTTATTAAGCATGTAACTCTCTCATCTGCTGCATGGTTAACTTCATCTCCATTTTTATTTCATCTCTGAGTTCCTCTCGTTGTCGAGCTAAAGTCTCTTGAAGCATTTGAGCCACTAGGTCAGGAGTGATCGTGAAGACTCCCTTGCTTCCCCTATGCTAGTTATTGTATCATTAGAGGTGATTGTGGAGCAAGTATCCAATAGTCCATCTTCTGAAGACAGTCCTTCGTGAATTCTTGGGTAATCCCTATGTCCGATGGCTTCTAGTTGGTCGAGACATTCATTAGGTAATTCCTAGACTGGCTTTTCCTCCCGAGCTAAAGTCAGGATTAGGATCATTCGAGCAGTGTGTTGACTTTTCTTTGTCAGCCATGTTGATGGTGACTTTCGGGAATTCATTGTTTTGGACAACGGATTTTCTCTCAAGGAAACGTCTTAGCTTGGGCTTCGATGCTTTGGTGGTAAGTTTCTCGAATACCGAGACCCTTTGTGAAATGATCCTATGGTAACTACATTTTGATAATACTACCTTTATAAGTCTCTCCCATGGATAGTAAGAGCTGGTTTCTCGAGCATCCTCCTTTCGGGATTTGTTCACAACCCCAGCTTGATGGTGCAACTCATTAGAGCAATCCATCACTTGTTGGTGTGATGCCCCAAATATAATGTTGTCTTTTGATGGACACATCTTATTTTGGGGATTAAGAACCTTGTTGACATTCTCGGGATGATTTGTTGTCACCTTTGAATGATCCAAGGTTACATAAGGAGTTGCACGCTTAGAACCACCACCTTGCGAGCGTGAGGTCTTAACGAGCTCATGGGCTTCAAAATGAACCCCCAGTCTCTGATTAGACGGGACTAGCTCTTTGTCTCTTTTGTGCATGATGCATGAACAACTACAATGAAGTGCCCTGATTTGTTTGGAAGTGACGGAACACCTTTGAGCAGTAGATGGCTTAACAGGAGAACGTGTACGAGCCCCAGTCTGAAGTACTACTCTAGCTTTATTTATTGGAGCTTTGCCTCGATCTTCATGTGAAGGACCAAGGTATTCCGCCATCTTAACCTTGAATTTTGACAGGTCAATAATGTCGTGAGACTTTACCGGAGGTTCGGGGGCAGGCAAAGCAGGATCGGAGGCTATCGGAGGCTGAGAAACAGCCTCGGAGCTAGAATCAGGCGAGAGACACGAATCGTGTCTTCCCTAGGTGTGAGACACTAGTCGTGTCTCACCCTAGATGCGAGACACGAGTGGTGTCTTGCCCCAGGTGGAAGCGTTTCAGCTATTTTCTGTGTTGTTTTGGCCTTCGGCACCAAGACTCGTTTGGATTTCGATGATTCTTTTGCCACTACTTTCTTCTTCATGTCTTAAGCTTTTTGCACAAAGGCACACCTGCGTATGGCACGTGCACGTCACTTTTGGATGCGCTCCTTCAAGGTTGAATGAGTCCTTTTGATGAAAACTCATTCTTTCGTTGATGGTTTGGAGGAAGTAGCAGCAACTTGCTGTTGAGGTGGCTGGATTACCTAATGCTTCCTAGACTCCAAGTCTGCATAGTAGCGAACTCCATCGACTTGTTCCAACACCTTGTCAATTTGACGAGCTTGGCGTTGCCATCGCCTCTGACGAGCTCTCTTCATCAGAGTTGGTGTACCTTGATTGAACAACTCCTTGACTGGGGAGGAGTTGTGGTAAGCGTAGTCATGTGTAGCCTTCATCAGCGAATATGCCTCCTTCAAAGACAAGATCTTTCCGCACTTGCAGGGAGAGGAGGATTTTGATGAAGACGAGGAGAAATATTCCTCGAAATTGGCTTCATCGAACTCATACTTGACCTCTGAATCAACTAGGATCTTGATCTTCGATTGCGACAAGACAGCCTTGGTGAGAAGACTGTTGGCTTCTACTGTAGTCGCTAGTGTTTTTGTGTTGAAAGTTGGTTTATTTGTAGAATTTATTATAATTATTTATCGATTACAGATTTAAAAGAGTTAATCTTTTCATAAGACTACTCGCTTACACAAATAAAATAAAAATTACAACTCCCTTTAAACACACACAACAGATGTTTATCGCCTACTGCTTGCGTGGGATCTTTGTCTGTGTCGTGAACACGTTAGTCCGTGGATCACCGTGAATCAGATCTGATTGACAGAATGAAAATTCAATACTCTTACTTCATAAAGGAAGTATTTCCAGAAGTAAATAATCTTGACAAAGCGAGATTACTACTCTTCTCGAGATCAAAATCAATTTTAATCCGAAGAAAAGGGGAATGGGCATCGGATCTCTCGAACTCTCCATCTTTATGCTGAAGAACTTCGCTAAGATTTGCTAGCCTCTCTAAAATTCATTAGAATCTCACCCTACCTCCTCTGAAATTTGTGGCTCCCTTCAGATCTGCCTTTATGAGGGTACTAGGGATGTATTTATAGATTTTAAATGTCGTGTTTGTGGAT
Organism: Asparagus officinalis; assembly: GCF_001876935.1. Lineage (NCBI taxonomy): Eukaryota > Viridiplantae > Streptophyta > Magnoliopsida > Asparagales > Asparagaceae > Asparagus > Asparagus officinalis. The sequence continues at coordinate 22,626,178 of NC_033795.1, forward strand.
AGGATCGAAGAACAATCGTTATTATCCGTTTAGGTGGGTTTTTGGTTGTGTAATAGCTTCCACACGTTTAAGGATAACCCCACATATGTATAGATAAACCCAAAGAGTTTTAGAAGCCAATCTTATTAGAAAACACGTCGGGAGCTGACCTGGGCATGAGTCACTTCGAAGTGACTGATGTTGGCCCTATAATTTTGATGATGATTTATCAAATAATTTATAGCTAATATGTTTTTTAGTCTTTATTGTTTTGGTTTTTCTCTTTTTAGGTAATCCAACACACGACAATCAAGAGTTGAAGATTCAAGTCATGTGTGTGCATTCACCTAGGTATAAGAGTAGTTTGCTTACATATATTGTATGTTTATATTTAAGCTCAATATATGAACACTTAACACAGATTTGACGTTTTCTATCATATAAATGATTTTTTATCAAAGTTAGTCACAATAACTTTTATTTCATGTTTACAGCTCATTCATACTTTATTATATATATAATGTATGCATGATATATAT
>NC_033795.1:22626909-22630618 GCF_001876935.1 Asparagus officinalis
AGCTTTTAAATTGTTTTTTCTGTGTTTTTATGCTTCGCGGTCGACCGTGAGATTTCCACGGTCGACCGCCGAACTCATAATTGCTTTCCAACGGTTATTTTCTGATTTGATTCTCTAGGGCTATTTTAGTCTTTTTAAGTTTGTTTTTGCTAATATTTTGAGTGAGTATAAATACCCCATTGTTGTTTTCTTTCAACCAACTAAGTTTTTTTTTTACAGTGAAGTTTTAACAAAATCTTAAGTGTGTTTAAAGAGCTGTTTAAGCTGATTCTGATTATCTGTTTCAAAAGAAGTTTTCTACAACAAGAAGAGACTTTCATTTCAACTAAGGATCCTATCCTCATCATCCTCTACTGTTCTTCTTGTTTATTGAGAAGTTTTCCTAACTCATCTTTTCATATAGCTTATAATTTTATTTTCATATCTTAGATATATTTATTGAGTTACATATTTTCATTCACTGTTATCACACATACTGTATTGAGCTTAATATTTCATACTATATATTATGGGTAGTGGTGTGTGATTTAGTGAGTGTGAGCTTCATTTGCGTTCTCATTTGTAATAGAGAACAAAACATTATATTTAACCTTTATTTGTGAGTATCACTTGTAATACACTTGTACACCGAGAGAAGTGTGAGGCAAGAGACGGGGTCAAATCCAATAGGAGTTGCATCGGTTGACGAACCTAGGGAGAGGTTGCATCTGAGCACTTGAGGAGGAGAACACGGGCTAGGTTCCTACACTTAGTGTGTAAAGTGTGATTGTATAGTGTTTGTTGTGTGAGAGTTTTTGGTAAACTTGTAAACCGAGTGTGTAGAAGTTTCGGCATCCAAACCGTATTGTAATAGTAGAGATCTCCTCGAGGTGAGGAGCGGGGACGTAGATCGTGGTGACCGAACCTCGTAAACATATCGTGTGTTTGTGTTTTGCTTAGCGTATATTTTATTTGTGGCTATTCATATCATTCTTGCTCATATCTATCTCATATCATTCTTGCAAGAACAAATTAATCAATATAATCTTAATTGGAATTTAATCGGGATTAGATTAGCATAAGACTCTAATCACCCCCCTCTAGAATCTAACAATTGGTATCAGAGCTTGGTGCTCTTTGATTTAAGGTCTAATCACCTTTAGTTAAAAATCCAAGTTATCGTTTTTGTGCTAATCTATTTTTAATTGCTTTTTTCTTTTTGCATATAATCATTATGGATATGTATGAGGCATCTAGTTTAGGTTATGCTATTAATGTTGCTCCTCATTTGGATATTTTTTCCTATGCTCAATGGCGTGTTAGATTCAAACTTTTTGTTCAATCTAAAAAATTCGATTTATGGGAAATTATTAAGGAAGCTTATATTATTCCCACTTTGAAAAAATCCAAGTAGAATATAAATGATAAAAGAATATTTAATATGAACAAGCTTTTGTTAGAATATTTGCTTAGTGCCTTTTACTCATCGTTTGCTAACAAATTTGCTCATTTTGATAATGCTTATACCCTATGGAAATTCATTGAAGCACATCAAGGGGACTTGGAGGCTATTCAACAAGCGTTGGAAAATCTCGCTTTGAATTCTAATGAAGCCTCGTCTCCATGTACTCTACCACTAGGTGAAAACCCTAGTGAGGTATGCGAGCTTGATAACGATAATATTATTACTTTTGATGAGCTTGCTCTTGAGTTTGAAAAATTACACAATTGCTATATTGATGTAAAGAGTAAGTATGTGAATATAAAATCCACTCATGAAACACTAGCCACTAAGTTTAATTTTATTGCAAATAAAAATATAATACTTAAAGAGTGTAATGAAAAGTTGAGTATAGAAAATGCTATTTTGCTTCATGAAAAATGTGATGCCATGTTAGAAGTAGATAAGTTAAAATCTATATTAAATAATCATGTTTATCCTACTTCTAGTAGCAATACTTGTATGCACAATAATGAGTTGAATCAAATGAGAAAACGTATATCAACCTTAGATTCAACACTAAACACTTGTATTGCTAATAATAAAAAGCTTATGGACTTATGTGCAAAATTCAATGTTAATTATTCTAAGAAACATATTCACTATGCACACATGTATGACAAAATTCACAAATGTTCTATTTGCGGTCTTAAAGGCCATTTAGCCTAATTTTGTCATAATGCACAAAAAATTGACAAGCCTATTCATGTTTGTGCATCCCATCAAGCTTCTTCTTCACATATACATGTACACACACATAGTGTAAATCATAAATATGCTCATGTGTACAAATATAATTATTGTGGTCGTTTTGGTCATTTAGCCATGTTTTGTTTTGATTTGAAAAGAAATTCTCGTTTGCAAAATAATTACAAAGAAAAATCTATTTTTGCAAATGAACCATATGCAAATCATTTCGGTCAACGCAAACTATTCAAATCCCTATATTGTACAAATTGCAATCGCATGGGTCATGTTTATGATTTTTGTTTTGACCGTATCGGTGCACAAAATACGCCTAAGCGGGTTCATAACCCTAGCGCCTTGGATTTACATGATAGGGGTCATGTCCCAAATTTTAGTGGTACCAAAATAATTTGGGTACCAAAACGAATTTTATTTCATAACTATAGTTTTGACTTTATTTTTTATGATTGGTTTTTAAGCTTAAACATTGATTTTCTTTTATGTTAAGACAAAATAAAATGTTTGTTATGGATTACTAAGTAAAAACTTTATATATATAAATATAATTTTTATAAAACAAGATTGTTTAATAATCTAAAATGAAATTTTCACAAAATTCAGTTTTTACAATACCTGTGCCTTTACTTCTCTCGCGGTCGATTGCCACGGTCGACCATCAAAGCTTCTGGAGATTGTTACGGTCGACCGTCACGGTCGACCGTAAGAAATTTTTTTTGTTTCGATTTTATTTTCTTTTCGGGTTTTGGTTTTTATTTGATAACTCTTCTGAACCCGATTCATCTCCACCTTCGATCTTAATCTTAAGCTAATCCAGACCGTCCCTTCTTCTCCTCTTATGATCTGACCCTCTAACTTACCCCCAGTTCAATTTTTTTCCCCCAAAATTGACATTTTTGCTCAGTTCTCCTCACGGTCGCCCGTCGCCTCATCGTCGTTCGACCGCGGCTCCTTTCCTCATCGATTCCTCTCCTAAACTTGTTGGGTAATTGTAGGCTGTCAAAAAAATCACAATAGATAGCTGATCCCCATTAAACACCGATGATAGAAGTTACAATTTGACGACTTTCAGAAGGCTACAATTTGAAGACTTTCACGTAGATCACTGAAGGTTACAATCTGACGACCTTCACGACAACTGATGGAAGCTCTACTTCAACAGCCTTCACAATCAACATCGGGAGTTACAATCTGACAACTCTCATATTCTCAAGGAGCCAAGACGAAGATTACAAGACAATGATCTTTGCAACGCTTCGACAGAAAGAGACTACAAATCAATGGTCTCTTCAAACCAAGACATGGAAGTCCTCCCCGTGTACCAGCATCAAGATGCGCCGCGTTCATAGCCACGAACGCAGCTCAAATGCAGCTCCAAAAGTTGCAAACGCAGCTTAAATCGCCACTGGACGCAGCTCTATTCGCTGCCCGACGCAGCTCAACATCGCTGCCCAACGCAGCTCAACATCGCTGCCCGACGCAGCTCAATGCCGCTGCCAAACGCAGCTTTCATCTGCTGCAAAC
>NC_033795.1:22631019-22655664 GCF_001876935.1 Asparagus officinalis
AAATTTTTTCACAAACAAAAGATGGCGACTCTGCTGGGGAAAAGCTTCTGTGACGAAGAAGTGGTGGCGCAATTCGATGTTCATCTCACTGGAACAACCGTCGAAACTCTCGTGGTAGAGTTTGATCAAGCCAAGTTTGAGGAGGCCCTCTCCTCCGGATCCCTTAGCCCCAAGGCTATGCGCAAGATCCACAAAGTCTCCAAAGAGACTAAAGCTCCAACTGTTGCTCCTATGCCGAAGGAAGACCTCTCCTTTGGGCCAGATTGCTTGGACAGCCCCTCCTCCGATGGAGTGGGCTCAGCTTCAGCCAAACCCGCGCCAAGACGACGGGTATCGGGTCGAAAGATGCCCATGGAGGCGACAAAGGCCTTGAAGCAGGCTAAGAAGAACGTCGCTCGACAGAGGAGGAGATCCTTACGACGAGCACATCTCCGAGAATGCCAATCCTCAAGTCAACATGAGCTTCGTGTTTGTGAGCCTAAACGCGACCCTATGCCCTGTGTTTCTATTTCAGAATGCAAGTCTCGCGTTTATGAGCCCAAACATAGGCTCTGTGTGAAGAAGACTGAGCGCAACCCTCAGGGGCGCGTTCCACAAAATGAACGCAACCCTCAGGGGTGCGTTCCACAAAATAAACGCAACTCTCAAATATGCGTTTCATCAGCAAAACCTGAAGCTCAGGCATGCGTTCAGTTGGTGAAATTCAATACTGAACCTGGTGTATATCGTGGAGCTTCGGGGCGCTGCCCCGAACCCCGCCGGGGGGTATTCCATCCCCCCCGGACCCCCTGGCCAGGGGCGCGCCGCCCCCTGGACCCCCGGCTCGCTGACCGGGCAGCGAGACCCCCGAATACTCTGCGTAGCGCGATTAGATCGAGGGGCGGATATAAGAAGTCCATGGATTCAAGGCATCTCAACCAGATCCATGTTCACCAAGAGCCAGTCATGTCTAATCATGGACTAGGGGTTCCAATTCAAACCTCACGATCAGTGAGTAGTTCTCCTCGAATCTTCACAGCAGATTTGAGAGAGTTCATATCGAGAGAAAGACTTGCTTTGCCCAACCAACGACGACGGTCTCACAGGAAGAAGTCTCCAGAGACTGAATATCCTGAGGTCACTATCAATGTGATCGGCAGAGGGAAAGCCTCAGGTCCTAGTTCCGACGACTCTGAGACAAGTCGTTCGCCGACCGTCAGAGAAATCGCTAACGAGTTTGAAGGAGTGCCCAACTGCTGGTGTTCAACCAATTTACGAACGTTGCTTTACCCAACCAACGACGGCGTTCACACAAGAAGAAGACTTCTGAGGATGAATACCTTAGAGTCACTTCTAACATGATCGGCAGAGGGAGATCATCAGTTCCTAGTTCCGATGAGTCAGAGAACGATCAGTCTCCTGGCTTGAAAGACTTCCTGAATAAGTCTGATGGAGTTTATCAACATACTCGGACGCGAACAGGAGCCATTCCCCCTGTCAACTATCGGAGTTTAGCCAGGGGAACCAATTCCAATGATGAACACTCAGCCATTGCAGAGTCCCAGTCATCAAGCTCTTTTGTTGAACATGAGAGCTACGCTTATATGACGGGAAACCATGAAGATCTCGCGAAGAGACTTGATGAGCAGGAGGCCATGCTCAAATCTCAGCAAGAGGCCATCAATGAACTCCTGGCCCTGTTGACTCAACTCGTCGCAGACAAGGCCAAATCTCAGAAGACAGATTCGCCACTCAGGCAAGAATCTTCCCGAAGGGAAAGAACGTCTTCGTCCCGACCTCACACAAGCAAAGGGAAGGGAAAAGTGGTTGATGACACGGCTTCTGACCAAGAAGCCCACAACCTGGAATCTTCCTCTGATGAAGGAAGAGAGACCGAGAATGAGCAGAATCCTCAATCGATCAAAATGGAAGAATTGGAAGCCCGTCTCAATGCCATGGCCAACAGAAGCGAGCTCCAAGAAGAGGGAGTTGTCAGACCCTATCCTGCCGAATGGGATGCAGCCTCTTATCCTCCAAAATTCGAAGTCCCGACGCTACAAACTTTTGACGGCACGGGATCACCGAACCAACATATCTATCATTTCAAGTCACAGACTGGGAATGTGATATCAAATGACGCCATACTGGCTCGATTATTCATTGGCACCCTCAAGGGAGTTACCTTCGAATGGTTCAGAAAACTGTCTGCGGGATGTATCCAAAAGTGGGCAGATCTAGAGAGACTCTTCCTGTCAAGATTCTTCGAAGAGGATACGGAAGTCTCCATCATACCCTTCTTGCCACTAAGCAGAAGAAGAAGGAGTCCGTCAAAGCCTTCGTCAAGAGGTTCCGAACCATGGCTCTCCGGTGTTCGACAGGTATGACACAGTCTACCTTAGTAGAGACCTGTCGACACAACTTGCAGACCGACCTCCTAGCCCGAATAGGGGTTGCAGAATGCCGTTCTTGGAGACAACTAATCTCTCAAGGCGAACAGGCTCAAAAGATTATTGCCAGGATCAAAGCTGAAGAACAAAGTAGGCAGAATCAAGCTCAATCTTCTCCTGAGCAATCGGACCAAGCCCAATCTTCTCAGTCAAAAGAAGAAGATACTACGACTATTGAAGCCAATCATCTTCAGTAGGATGGCAGGTCCAACAACTATCACGTTAACAATTACCTCTGATAGTCAACTTAATTAGATAGTGGCCCGTTAGGCGATGTGCTATGTCTACCTTTTTCCCCCTGCACTTGCTCAAGACTGGGGGTTGGTTTATTTGTAGTTCATTTGATTATGAGCAATAAATTTTCTGAGTTGTCATGTTCAATAGAACACCTCTGTCAACCATGAAATCCACCAAAACTATCACGTTAACAATCACCTCTGATAGTCTACCTTCCTCCAAATTCCCCCACCAATCCTCTTCAAGTAGGATGGTGGGTCCACCAAAACTATCACGTTAACAGTTACCTCTGATAGTCCATTTTCTCCAAATCCCCCCACCAATCCTCCTCAATAGGATGGCGGGTCCACCAAAACTATCATGTTAATGATCACCTCTGATAGTCCTTTTCCTCCAAATTCCCCCACCAATCCTCTTCAAGTAGGATGGCGGGTCCACCAAAACTATCACGTTAACCGTCACCTCTGATAGTCCTTTTCCTCCAAATTCCCCCACCAATCCCCTTCAAGTAGGATGGCGGGTCTACCAAAACTATCACGTTAAAGTTACCTCTGATAGTCAAACTCATCAGATAATGGCCTACCAGGTGATGTGCCTCTATTCCGACTTCATGGATAGTGCCTCACTAGGTGATGTGCCTTGTCTACCTCTTTTTATTCCCCTGCTAAGTCTTAATCAAGACTGGGGGTTGGTTACTTGGAATCCACTGGATTAAGAGTAACGAATCTTTCACATCATCGAGTTAACATTACACTTCTGACGATCATCACCCCCACGGAGTATGAATGCAGCTTGCATCACTCCTAACTTGTCACGTTAACAATACACCTCTGACAATCAACTTATCAATCCTTACCAATAGGATGATAGGTCCTCAAAATTGCGCAAATCGCAATCTTCCCCAGCAAGACACTAAGTCTTTAAAATCTAAGTATCAAAATTCATCGCTTCTGATCCTGTCACGTTAACATCATACCTCTGACAAAATCCACTTATCGACTCTCCCCAATAGAGCGATAGGTCTTCAAAATTGCCCCGATCGCAATATTCTTCCTGTCACGTTAATATCACACCTCTGACAAAATCCACTTATCGACTCTCCCCAATAGAGCGATAGGTCTTCAAAGTTGCTCCAATCGCAACACAAATCCTGTCACGTTAACATAATACCTCTGACAAAATCCACTTATCAATCCTCGGCAATAGGATGATAAGTCCACAAAGTTGCTCTAATCGCAACACCTTCCTGTCATGTTAACACCATACCTCTGACAAAATCCACTTATCAATCCTCGTCAATAGGATGATAAGTCCACAAAGTTGCTCCAATCGCAACACCTTCCTGTCACGTTAATATCAAACACCTCTGACAAAATCAACTTAGACAAAATCCACTTATCAATCCTCTTCAATAGGATGATAAGTCCACAAAGTTGCTCCGATCGCAACAAATTCCCGTCATGTTAACATCATACCTCTGACAATCCACTTATCAATCCTCGTCAATAGGATGATAAGTCCTCAAAGTTGCTCCAATCGCAACATTCTCCTGTCATGTTAATATCACACCTCTGACAAAACCCACTTATCAATCCTCTTCAATAGGATGATAAGTTCTCAAAGTTGCCCCAATCGCAACACATTCTGTCACGTTAACAATATACACCTCTGACACAATCCACTTATCGACTCTCCCCAATAGAGCGATAGGTCCTCGAAGTTGCTCCGATCGCAACATTCTCTTGTCACGTTAATATCAAACACCTCTGACAAAATCAACTTATCGACTCTCGTCAATAGAGCGATAGGTCCTCAAAGTTGCTCCGATCGCAACACTTTCCACTTATCGACTCTTTTCAATGGAGCGATAGGTCCATAAAAATACTGTTAGGTTAACCTCACACCTTTAACAGTCAAACCCCCCCAATGAACTTGTTAATCCTTTTTCAACAAGAATAGAAAGTTGTCATTATAAAATCCCCAGTGGATTAAATATTTTCTAGAATTATCCTAGCGATAATAAAGAAAATGTCTGAATTTCACTCTAAGTGAAAATTCATGCCAAGTTAATATTACACCTCTGGCGCTTCCAACTTTCTTTCAGTGTTTCAAGTAACACAGGAAGAAATAACGACAAAGCCTACGTATTCAACATCGTAGCACCAAAATCCATGCCTTTTACGCATGGGGGACTTTATCTCGATCCCTAATTAGAGATAAGCCTACACTTAACACGCGTTGCCGGTTAGTCGTTTCCCGTGAAAATGACAAAGTCTATGTATTCAAAATCATAGCATCAAGTCTAAGAGGGTTCATTCTCTTAGCACAACGTTACATGTGGAACGGACTTAGACAATCCACATGCTAGCCCGACTCAAACGGTAGTCAGTAAAGGCTTATCAAATCCGTTGATGGCTGAGGGTTTGCCAAAAATCCTATGCACGTTTGCAGGTCCATCAGCTTAATGGATGTGAGCCGAGACTTAAAACAGATGAGCCAAAGACAAGTCTCAAAGACTTAGTCAAAAATGCACGGAAGCCACTTCCATGTCTTAAGTCAAAACGTTGAGATCAGACCCGCGATGCAAAAACCGAACGCCGAGGTCACACCCGTGTTCCAAATTCAACATGCAAGGGTGAGACCCGCATCTCAAGTTCAAAATGCAGGATCCACCCCGGAGCCAAGACGAAGATTACAAGACAATGATCTTTGCAACGCTTCGACAGAAAGAGACTACAAATCAATGGTCTCTTCAAACCAAGACGTGGAAGTCCTCCCCGTGTACCAGCATCAAGATGCGCCGCGTTCATAGCCACGAACGCAGCTCAAATGCAGCTCCAAAAGTTGCAAACGCAGCTTAAATCGCCACTGGACGCAGCTCTATTCGCTGCCCGACGCAGCTCAACATCGCTGCCCAACGCAGCTCAACATCGCTGCCCGACGCAGCTCAATGCCGCTGCCAAACGCAGCTTTCATCTGCTGCAAACGCAGCTTCCAGTCACTGCGTTCAAGCTTCTAGACACTGCGTTTGGACACATAATTCATGCCAGAACGCGGGCCTGCGTTTGACTCATTCAAACACGAGCTGAACGGTTTCAAAAACCGTTTCCCATGATCTGAGGGGATCATAACTCCACTCAGGAGTGATTTAAGGGGCGGTTACATCCCATTAGCCCCACTTAGGAGCGAATTAAGGGGGCGGTTACACCCCTTAATCCCCTATAAATAACTAAGAAATCAACTTAGTTGGGATCCTTCTTTTTGGGCAGCAAAGAAGAGATCTCGGGCTGGCTTTTGGATCCTTCTCCTTAACAGAAGAGAAGAGATCTTTGGCTTGTCTAACCAATTACGGTTAAGATCAAACAAACTCATTCAGAGTTCTAAAACTTGCCACGCAAGTTCTCCACAACGTCAAATCGTGAGGAGAAGACCACATTCCAGTGAAACAAGACATCGGATCGTCAACGAGAAGCAAACTCGACGTGAGCATTCGAGGGAGGCATCTCATCGCTACCAAGAAGAACCCAGTTTTAAACAAAGGGGAGAATCAAATTCATTCTCCTCTCTTTTGTAATCAGGAAATCCAATTGTAACTGAGATTAAAGAAATACAAATCAATTTTTCTTTTATTTCTTTTACTGCAAATTTTTCCACAAACAGTAATTTCTTCCATATCACTCATGTGCTCTATTTCATAATCTAGGGTTTCTTTCATTGTTAATTCTAGGGTTTCTGTTTAAGTCTTACTTTGTATCTACAAAACCCTAGTGTTTCTATCTGATATTATGCCTCCTAAAAAGAGATCTAAGCCAGATGCTAGTTCCTCATCTTCTATTGCCTCTAATTATGAGGATTTTCTACTGTTCAAACCCCTAGTTAAAAAGTATAGGGAGCTTTGTAAATTAAAAATTCTATCTAGTAGATATATAAAATATGAGGAATTAGCTATCTATAACATTCATGAGATTTTATATGATGTCGGTTTGGATAAACTGTTAGATGTGGAACGTAAAGTTCATTATTACCCATTTCTCGTATATTTGTTTTATGCAAATCTATCTGTCACCACTTCTCCTGATGGTCTTCAAACCAAAGATACATCTGTTAAGAATGTTCCTATTTCATTTTCTGCCGACGAACTTGCGGAAATCCTTAAGATCCCGTCAAGTGACGTTGAGATCATGTCTATCGAACGCACCGATCAGGCTGTGAACGATTCTATGTTTAAACCCGGTTGCACCTACCCTATGAACAACAAATCACTTAATCCCACTGCTAAAATCATTGCACCTACCCTATGAACAACAAATCACTTAATCCCACTGCTAAAATCATTGCTCGTATTGTTGCTCAAAATCTCATTCCCAATGAACAACAAATCACTTAATCCCACTGCTAAAATCATTGCTCGTATTGTTGCTCAAAATCTCATTCCCAATACCGGTAGCTTTGATCACTTTACCCCTGATAAAGTTAATATTGTTTATGCCATCTTTGCCAAAATAAAAGTGAATTGGGCAAATGTTTTCTTAAGAACATGGCATGCAAGCATTACAAGTTTCTTCCCTTTGGTTGCTTCATCACCCTCATTCTCCAACACTTCGGTGTTGCTCTGTCAAATGAACCCAAAGTTGATCCGAGTAAGGAATACTTTGATAGAGTTTCTCTCTCCCGTATACAAATTTCAGACTCCTTATCTAATCCTGCCAAGCCATCATCTTCCCGTTCTTGGTCTAGAGCCTCCATTTCTGATGTTTGTGCCCGACTGGATCGTCTTGAGACTCAGGTCTCAAGTATTCAGAAGGACATTAGGACTATTCTCAGCTATCAGCGTCAATCTCTTGGGATTTTGGATCCCTCTTCTAGTTTTGACTCTGGTTCAGAAGAGGGCTCTGATGAAGAATCTGCTTCTGGTTCGGGATCTGGCTTCGGATCTGCTTCTGACGATGGTGGTGATTGATTCTCGATGATTATTGGGTTTATACTTATGTTTATGTTTTGGTGAACGAAAACTTGATACTTATGTTTTATTTTGAGTTGTAATAACTCTATGGTTTGTGTGGAAAACTATGTGGTATTGTGGAACAAATTATGTATGGTTTGTGTGGAAAACTATGTGGTATTGAGGAACAAATTATGGTTATGTTTGCTTATGATTTTATTTTGTTTTTTAATGATGCTTTGTGATTGGTTTGGTCTTTAAATTTCAAATGTTTATGGTTGTGTATGGATGGATATGGTTGCTTAGCTCCTATATATGATCTTAATATCTCATTTATGCAAATTGACAGGGGGAGCTTTGGCCATATAATTATTTATTATCTGTGCTTGAATGCAGGGGGAGCGTTGCTCCTATTTATATTTATTCTTTTTCCCTTTTTGAGCAGGGGGAGCGTTGCTCCTATTTATATTTATTCTTTTTCCCTTTTTGATGTTGTCAAAGGGGGAGAAAATCTACATATTGATGTTCAGTTTAATGATTGGTGTTGTCAAAGGGGGAGAAAATCTACATATTGATGTTCAGTTTAATGATTGATTCATATTGATGGAATGATATGATATGTGTTATCAATATGTATTTCATACCATTAAATAAATTGTTTGCCATCATTAAAAATGAGGAGATTGTTGGCCCTATAATTTTGATGATGATTTGTCAAACAAATTATAGCTAATATGTTTTCTAGTCTTTGTTGTTTTGGTTTTTCTCTTTTCAGGTAATCCAACACATGACAATCAAGAGTTGAAGCTTCAAGTTCATGTGTGTGCATTCACCTAGGTATAAGAGTGGTTTGCTTACATATATTGTATATTTATATTTAAGCTCAATACATAAACACTTAACACAGATTTGACGTTTTCTATCATATAAATGATTTTCATCAAACTTTGTCACAATAACTTTTATTTTATGTTTACAGTTCATTCATACTTTACTATATATATATAATGTATGCATGATATATATATATATATTCAAAATCAACCCAAAACAGGTTTTCTGTCATGTATCAGTTTGCGGTCGACCGCTACGATCGACCGCCATGAGCAATTTTTCATAGTCTGTCTTTTATTGGATCGCGGTCGATCATGACGGTCGACCGTGGCTCATCCAGACTCTTTCATGGTCGACCGCCGTGGTCGACCGCCAGCTTTTAAATTATTTTCTCAGTGTTTTTGTGCTTTGTGGTCGACCGTGAAATTTCCACGGTCAACCGCCAAACTCATAATTGCTTTCCAACGGTTATTTTCTGATTTGATTCTCTAGGGCTATTTTGGTCTTTTCAAGTTTGTTTTTGCTGATATTTTGAGTGGGTATAAATACCCCATTGATGTTCTCTTTCAACCAACTAAATTTTGTTTTTACAGTGAAGTTTTAACAAAATCTTAAGTGTGTTTAAAGAGCTGTTTAAGCTGATTCTGATTATCTGTTTCAAAAGAAGTTTTCTACAATAAGAAGAGGCTTTCATTTCAACTAAGGATCCTATCCTCATCATCCTCTACTGTTCTTCTTGTTTATTGAGAAGTTTTCCTAACTCATCTTTTCATATAGCTTATAATTTCATTTTCATATCTTAGCTATATTTATTGAGTTACATATTTTCATTCACTGTTATCACACACACTGTATTGAGCTTAATATTTCATACTATATATTGTGGGTAGTGGTGTGTGATTTAGTGAGTGTGAGCTTCATTTGCGTTCTCATTTGTAATAGAGAACAAAATATTGTATTTAACCTTTATTTGTGAGTATCACTTGTAATATACTTTTACACCGAGAGAAGTGTGAGGCAAGAGACGGGGTCGAATCCAATAGGAGTGGCGTCGGTTGACGAACCTAGGGAGAGGTTGCATCCGAGCACTTGAGGAGGAATACATGGGCTTGGTTCCTATACTTAGTGTGTAAAGTGTGACTGCAAAGTGTTTGTTGTGTGAGAGTTTTTGGTAAACTTGTAAACCGAGTGTGTAGAAGTTTCGGCTTTCAAACCGGATTATGATAGTGGAGATCTCCTCTAGGTGAGGAGCGGGGACGTAGGTCGTGATGACCGAACCTCGTAAACATATCGTGTGTTTGTGTTTTGCTTAGCATATATTTTATTTGTGGCTATTCATATCATTCTTGCTCATATCTATCTCATATCATTTTTGCAAGAACAAATTAATCAATATAATCTTAATTAGAATTTAATCAGGATTAGATTAGTATAAGACCCTAATCACCCCCTCCCCCCCTCTAGGGTCTAATAAATCAGAATTTCCGAGTCACTTTGAGGTGACTCGGATTTTCCGAACAGTTTGTACTATCTATGGTATTTTAGTCTTAACTCTCTCATCCGATCTCGGAATAAAGTGATACAAGATGCGTTAGAAAGATGACGAAGATACCTACAACTTTTAACTTTTGAATATTTTTGAATTAAAAGGGAGCATGGTCAAAATTTTAATTCTTCTCAAACCATGCATTCTAAATCTCATTGTTGCTTCCTCGGTTCGTATTTTCACACGCTTCTTCTGCTTTGTGCGCTTCTTCCGCTTTATGTGCTTATTCATATCATGTGTTCCTTTTCTTTCTTTTAGCATCAAATGATCCTCTTTGACTCAGATAATGATGTTTATTATCTTCTCTTCATCTCGAGCTGCATACGGAAACCTATATGCAATTTTTAACGCCTAAAGTAACTACACGCGGTGAATTAGAACTAACACACTGTGAGTTAGACTTAGAACTAGAATCCATGAGCCCACGAGCCATGATATAGAACTAGAACTAACACGTGTGTTAGTTCTAACTCACTGTATGTTAGTTCTAACTCATCGCGTATTAGTTCTAGTTCTATATCATGGCTCTTAGGCTCTTATGTTAGTTCTAACTTACAGCGTGTTATTTCTAACTCATCACGTGTTAGTTCTAACTTACCGCGTGTAAGTTCTAACTCACCACGTGTTAGTTCTAGTTCTATAGCATGGCTCGCTATTCTTGCTAATCGAAGAAGTACTCGATGACGTGTACGTAGAACTCTTCCCCGCCGCCGCTGCCGCCTTCATCTCAGACGGAGATCTCAATCCCTTCACATCTCCGGCAATCACCGGAGAATCGTAAATCAGCGAGCATCAGATCTCACAATCGAATCCTAATTGCTCTTGTGCTGGTGTGAGTTAGAACTAACACACTGTGAGTTAGGACTAACACAAGAGCCCAAGAGCCATGAATTAGAACTAGAACTGACACGCGGTGAGTTAGACTAACACGCGGTGAGTTAGAACTAACACAAGAGCTCAAGAGCCATGATATAGAACTAGAACTAATACACGATGAGTTGGAACTAACACGCGGTGAGTTAGGACTAACACAAGAGCCCAAGAGCCATGAATTAGAACTAGAACTAACACGCGGTGAGTTAGAACTAACACGCGGTGGGTTGTGAAAAAGCTCGTCTCATTAGCCATGGACAGACATAACAAAGAAAAGGAAATGGCTTCCCCAAGTGTACAAAGGTTCCTACGTACTAGTTGAAGCTGCAGATGACTTATCTGTAGATATACTTGACACTATGGATGGTCTTGCTCTTTTCATTGCTTGGGCAGTGGTCGATGAAATACTCCCTCTAGCTTTTCTCACAAAAGAGAGGACAAACTTAGCAGAATACTCAAAGGGGATTCAAGTATTAAAGAGAGTAGAAAAAGGCTATCTATCAGCTCCCCTCTATGCTGAGATTATACTGAGAAAATGGGGATGAAGCAAGAGCACTACAGTAGATGACGTAAAAGCTAACATTAACAACCTTCTGATTGAGTATATTGCAAGTGGAGACAAGAAAGAGGCTTGTAGTTGTGTTAAGGATCTAAAAGTTCCTTTATTTCACCATGACATAGTGAAGCGAGCACTAATTTTAGCTATGGAAAGACGATCAGCTGAGGGACTGATCTTGGATTTACTTAAGGTAGCTTATGAAGAATGGATAATCAATGCAAGTCAAATATATAAAGGATTCAACCATCTCATTGATACGATTGATGACTTGTCCCTTCACATTCAAAGTACAAGAAGTCTCTTGCAGTCTTTGATATTTGATTGGAACTAACACGCGATAGGTTAGAACTAACACGTTGTGTGTTAGAACTAACACGTGGTTAGAACTAACACAAGAGCCTAAGGACCATGAATTAGAACTAGAACTAACACGCTGTGGGTTAGAACTAACACACGGTAGGTTAGGACTGATATAAGAGCCCAATGACCATGAATTAGAACTAGAACTAACACGCATTGGGTTAGAACTAATACGCGGTGGGTTAGAACTAACACACGGTGGGTTAGGACTAACAAAAGAGCCCAAGGGCCATGAATTAGAACTAGGACTAACTCAATTCTACTCACCACATTCCTAAAAGCTGCCAAAGGCACTTCAAACACCAACAGAAAAGACGTATCAGATCAAACCAACAGAGATGCCGAAGTTAGAACGCGATGGATAACCCAAGCAATCTTCATAAAAGAAGCAAGAAAACACCAGATTTGTTTATAGAAATAAAAAATAACTAAGAAAATACCATCAATGTCATCATCACCCCTGAGCAAGGTTTTAAATATCGGATATCGGGAAAATATCGGATGGCCAAAATTTATATCGGATTGCGGATATCAAGGAAATATTGGGGATATGTGGTAAATATCATAATGTCATAATGAATGTTTGCATACATAGTATAATGCATTAAAATATAATCTCAACATATGCAATGAAATTTAAGCATACAAAATATGAATAATTAATATATGTTTAGGATCACTAATCAACCTTATAAAACAAACAAAAGTGCAAAGTAACATTGCAACATTCGATCTGCTTTTTTTAGGGCAAAATATCATTTGATATAATAGGGAAATCTTGGTATCTCGCCCAAAAATTTCAAACATGGTATATTATTTTTCAACAAGCTATATAAAAAGATATATTCATATCGGCTAATATATCGGCCATATCGGGGATTTATTACTCAAAATAGCTAAAAAGCGGTAAAAGATATTTAAAGACCATATCGCTTGCGGCAAGCCCTGTAAAAGGATATATCGGGGGATATATAGGATCATGTCGGGGATATTTAAAATAATACCCCCGAGACTGCTATTCAACCAATCGGCAACTTGTTCTCCTCCAAGAAGCTATAAGTTGGCACCTCCAAATTAAACGGAGCGGGCCCCATCCTAATCCTTCTTGAAATATCATAATGTGATACATGGCACGGACAAAACCAACCCCCAAAATCTCCAGCATTTGGTAAGGGAATACAACTCAAGTGTGTACAAACACCCATAACAACAAGCCACTCTGGGTTCTTTACCCTAGCCGAATCCTCTTGTGGATCACAGAGCGAGCCCACATCAACACTATTTGTCGACTTAATATCATCTTTGGTTCTCCTTCGAATGAACACTGGCTTCCCCATCCACTTGACTGTCACAGTTGATCCTGGTTCGATTCTACAGAGATCGACTTCAAGAGAGGCTCGAGCAAAAACATCTTTGCTTGCTGACATGCTAAGGACTAGCTTGAGAACAAGGAGGTGGAGGAGTGAAGTGTAGACAAGGAGGCGGCGAACTCCAGCGTAGTCAAGGGTGAGGCGCGGAGCGGTTGTGAGCTACGGCGACGAGGTCAAGTGAAGGAGAGGAGGGGAGGCGGCGGTGAACTCGCAGGGCACAGATCTGGAGCCCGACATCGTGGTGAAGGGTATAGTCGCGGGCAGGAGCGGGGCTTAAGAGCTTGAGAGAGAGAGGAGAGAGGAGATGAGAGAGAGAGGAGAGAGAGAGAGAGAGAGGAGGGAGGAGATGAGAGAGTGCTGGTTTTGAGGGATTAAGGAGATGAGATAAGGACATTTTGGGGATTTTAGCTTAGGCAACATGCAATAAATGTTAAAAAGGGGATGCAGCATAAAATGTCATATTTTAAGGGGCTGAATCACATGGGGGAAAGTTGAAGGGGTTACAGCACATGAAGTTTCTACTTTTGGGGCCCCGACAATTTTCCCAAAATAAAAAGAGGATAGGCTAAGTCCTCGGAAGAGTATCCATCACTCAAATTAAATGTTATTTTCTTTTTAGAAAAATAGGTTATATTAAATTTCTCCAAACTATATAGTCTCTTTTTTTACACGTGCATTATGAACTTGCAGTTTATCTAGTATATAATAATAGATATCGCTCCTATCCATCATTAAGTTATAATAAAAAATTAGTGGTTATTTTAATGACATAACAAACTGGCATGTATCATTTGAATACATAGCATGTGCGTCCTTCTATCCTATCAGAAAATTACACGTTGACACCTAATTCTATTTTCCTCTAATTAAGAATTCTCATCAAATTAAAAATATTCATAATTGGTAAATTCCAATAATCAAAAATTTGGTAATTTTAATTAAAGTATTACTGCTATGGTGTTTTCAGTCGACAAAATATAGCCCTTTGTCAGCAACAGACATGTGTCCCCCTACAAGCACCATTCAAATCAAATTGATGGTCAGGACCACCAAGAATCCCGACTTAGCTGACTCGCTAAGTCGACATCTTCTTAGGTTGACTTAAAGGGTGGTACTTATCGATTCTCTTTTCGAAGATGACTCGTCACTAGCCCACTCGACCAGTTATTTGACACCCTGCGAGGTTGACTTGAAAGGCATTACTTATCGACCAAGCCAAAGGACGATTTTAACCTTGAGCCTCTCCCGCTGACAGCACGTTAGCGTCACATTAAATGCTTGACAGATGCCGTCATGCCTCTAGCCTCGATAGTATTCATGACTCATCGGACCACGTCAGCACCGCCATGCCCCTAGTCACTTCGTATTAAATAACGAGATGACCTCTCCACTCGTTGGCCAATACCTGTAAAGTATGTGCTGACATAGCTGTTAGGCCATACTCGTTTGATGCTATCCTATACTCGACCGAGATGGTACCTATACTCGACTGAGATTACCATTCTACCATTTTTTTTCCTCCATTATAAATAGAGGTACTATTTTAAATACTGGAGGGGTGATATTTCCAAGCTATTTTCTAAGCGATATCTGAGAATTACACTGCACTAAACTTTAGAACTCACACAGTTTATTATTTTCCCACTCAAGTTCATCAACTGACTTGATCATCAGAGAAACCACGGGGAACTAATTCTCGTCCTCTCATGAGTTGCTATTTGTGTAGGCTCAAGCTACTTAACTCAAAACTAGATATTCGAAGAAATGAGCAGCCCCTTGATCAACCTCACCCCTAATATATTATCTGTTTGATTCTTAACATCAACAGGTTGGCACCCACCGTTGAGCCTCTTTCTTTTTTGAGAAAATATGCATGGTTCTGAGTATAGGGCTGATTAGTCTTACCCTAAGGGTCCACACCAGAGCTATGTTACTTAAGCTTAGCTTAAAGAAACGGCTCAACAGATCTCTTAATCCCTCCAACAGTAACTCGCTACCTTCACCAGCGAGCTCCTCAGCCGGTTACCATAGCCACAACACCTTTAGTAATATTTTCCATAATCTTGTACAAAGTTTCATTCATTATAAATGAAGCCTTTTTGAAACTGACTATTGTGTCACACTCTCGTGGTGCCAAATCTATGTAGGAATCCTAAGCCCTTGGTGCCATCTCAGGGTAAACCCAAGGCACACTTGCCATTCGGTCAGCTCCTGCATTTACAACTCAACCACCAGTAGGGCGAAAAGACCTAGACATCCTCATTAAGACCTAGGCACCTAACCTACGGGTTGTCATTTTGCCGAAAAAACCTAGGCGTCCTTATTATGACCTAGGCACCCAACCTTTAGGTTGTCATTTTACCAAAAAGATCTAGGCATCCTCATTAAGACCTAGGCACCTAACCTTCGGGTTATCATTTTGCCGAAAAGACCTAGGCGTCCTCATTAAGACCTAGGCACTCAACATCTGTGTTGTTATTTTACCAAAAAGACCTGTACGTCCTCATTAAGTCCTAAGCACTTCAACTTGATGGTCTTCCTTGACAAAAAGACTCGGACGTCTCGCCAACAAAAGGCGTAAAATAAGCCAGTCATTTCTAGCCTCAAGGTGATAGCAAATCACCATCTTGATATTCATTTTCATCTCCATCTTCATCTTCATCATCAAACAAAGAGAAGAAAAAAATATGAAGAAGTAAAAAATCTTTATTAATTGCAATACAAAGTTATAAATTTGGAAGATCTTTTTAATTAAGAGTAGCCCTTCTACAAAAATTTTCACACCCTAACTCCTCACTCTCTACCCATATTTATAGCCTCCAGCAATGAATGAGAGCTATTGAATTAAATTTGATTCTCAGGTAAATCAATTTCAGCCTTTAAATTATAACTACACATTCGGTATCGATACTAGTATCGATACTTGTATAAAAAATATGTCTTTACAAATGCCTTCGTCTCGTCAAGATAGGATATTTTTATATATTATATGATAAATTCTACCTCCCGGATTGGGAGATATCATTTTTTCTTTGTGACCAACCATCTTAAATACAATTTCTTTTCATATTGGATTTTTTAATTTTTTCTGGCTTCTATATGCTACTTGGCTCGATCCTGGGCTTCAATAAAAGGTTACAAAATGAGGAAGTTAGAGTCTCTTGGGCTATTATTCATTATTTCTTTATTAACCTGCAATTAAGATAAAGCACGTTTATTAGTGACAAATTTATTTAAATTAAATAGATAATGAGGGTATAAAATATAAAAAAAATATGATTATCAAATATCCTCATACTTAAACTATTACTAGTCCTTTAGCAAGGAAAGAAAACGAAAGAGAATGAAAAAGATCCTAACTCATTTTTATAGGAATTGTAGTTGTATTTAGCACATACAACAAGCTTTTAAACCCCTACGTTATCCTAGTGGACGAGTTGTAGTCTCGTGAGGATTTGTAGTAAATATACCCACAAAATTTGGTCAACTTGTCAACTTAATAGAAGCTAGTAAATAATTAATTTACTTGATATATTTAAACATTCTAATTGAAGCTAGTTAATACTCAATAAAACGTTTTTATGTATAACTCTAAGGTAAACCTCTTTAGAAAATCTTTTCATTATAGCAATACAAAGCCAAGTCTAACTTAGAAATTTAATTTAAAAGTTTTAAAAAGAACATGCTAAATCTTTATTTTAAATAATTTTCAAGTCTCTTACTCAAAATAATTTTTCAAGACCGTATATACAAATATAACTATATATATAAAAACATTATTAGTATATATTTTTATTTCACTCATTAATCTTGGAGATTTTTTTTCTACTTTATCGGGGTTTCTAAGTGACCATTTAAGAAGTTTTAGGCCAATGAATCATAACCCAGTTGGACTTAGGTCATTAAGTATTGAAATATTCCTTGGGCTTAATTACTCGGTCAACTTAGGCTTTATACGATAGAATCACCTTGAAGCGTTTTTTTATATATATTTTTTGGTGCCCAATTTACGCACTCTCTTTGAATTATATTATATCAATAAGTATATTATTATAATATATACTTATATAATATAAAGATATAGAATATATATGATTAAATATTATTATAATATCCTAAAATATTTAGATTAAAACAACTTAAAATTTTATTTTCAACTCTAAGCTAAGCATGCAAAAATTTTATTATTTTAATTAAAAGTCCAAGTCAAGACTTAAGTAGAGTATACTATTTTGAAAATCATTTCTTAAGAAAATTATTTAGAGTTATCATAAAAGGTGAACTTGAGTATAAAATTAACTAGGGATTAGAAATTTTAAAATTTATCTAATAGATCAATTATTAATTAACTCTATTAATTTGGCAAGCGACAATATTTTTATGATTTCTTTGAAAGAAATGAAAAACATTATGGCATAAAAGAAGAGAAAAGAATTATGGCATAGAAAAAAGAGAAAAGGAATAAAAGTGGTAAATTAAAAAAAGAAAAAATAACTAGTTTCCACCCCCACACTTAAATTTTGTATTGTCCTCAATACAAAATCTATAATGTACAAAGTAAAGCAGATAAGAAATGAAGCACTTATATTTGTTTGGTCAACCTGGAAGAAAAAATCTGTAATTATCTTTGGTATTAGGAGGATGAAATCAAAAGAAATTATTCTTCTTCTCTTTTTTCATCATTTTTTAGAAAAAAAAATTCATATTTTTTCCTTTTTTCATATATTTATTTTTTCTTTTTTATATTTTTTCACTATAAAAGAACAAGAAACTCTCAGTTGAGAGAAGAAAAAATTCTTTTAATTATTATGAGATAAAACACAAAAATATAAAATAAAAGATTCAACATGAAAAGCTCATAATCTACATTAAATATTACCTTATTGCTAAAAATTCTATCCCGGATTTTAAAGAAATCCAAAATAATATAAATGACGTATTTAAATTCTGCATTCTCCAAAGGTTTCAAATTTTTATGTAGCCATTGAAGGTAGGTATCTGTGGTGTCATGCATTTTAAATTTCTTATTGAACTTAGATTCTTTATTTATGAAGGTTTGTCTTCTAACAACCAATTCTTCTTTAAAAATTTCCTCAACTCCAAGATTCATGGTTGAGGTATAAAAACTTGATTGTTGTTTATTTTCCAAGAATATAAGTTCATCAAGAAAGAGTTCTTCAAAAGTTCTATTAAATAAGCATGTATTTAACACGGTTTTCTCGTTCTGAAAGGCCTGATCTGATTTTTCTAATATCTTCATGTCCTCACTAAAGATTTCCTCAAAACTAAAATTTGATTCATTCTCTTCTCCTTCTATTGGTCTTTTCTTAATGTAATTTATTTTTAGAGGTTGATTATTTGGTTGATTATCTAGATTGAAAATATTAAGATCAACAGTCAAATTCCCAAAGGACAGCTTCATCTGAAAGACGTGATCTGATTTTTCTAATATCTTTAGGTCCTCACTAAAAATTTCCTCAAAACTAAGATATGACTCATTCTCTTCTCCTTCTATTGGTCTTTTTTGAATGTAATTTATTTCTAGAAGTTGATCATTTGGTTGGTTACCTGGATTGAAAATGTTAAGATCAGCAGTTAAATTCCTAGAAGGCAGCTTTTTTGACCAGTTTTATAGTTGATGAGAGCATTAGAAGTAGCTACGAATGGTCTTCCTAAGATGATAGGTACATGTCCTTTAGGATTGAGAATGGATTGTGTTTCGAATACTACAAAATTCATTGGAAAAATAAAATCCATGGCAACAGCTCCAAAAACTTAACGGGACATAAATGTATACCTCTAAAATTGCAAGTACACAACCATCAAGTTATAGTACAAAAATTATCGATCCCACAAGAAAGATATTTGTAGGAGAAAATCAAAATCGGTTCTTATGTTGTGTGTGTGACAATTAGGAGTGATGAGTGTGATTATAGAGAGATAGAGAGAGTGAGAGTGATTGTGTGTAAATAAGCACAAAAT
Source organism: Asparagus officinalis (assembly GCF_001876935.1). Classification (NCBI taxonomy): domain Eukaryota; kingdom Viridiplantae; phylum Streptophyta; class Magnoliopsida; order Asparagales; family Asparagaceae; genus Asparagus; species Asparagus officinalis. The sequence continues at coordinate 22,650,149 of NC_033795.1, forward strand.
GAGATTGAGAGTGGATAGATAAAGAGTGGATGTGATAAAGAGTAAATGTACACAAAACTAACAACAAGGAAAGAAAGAAAGATGAAGGAAATAAAATTAAGAAACAAAAAGAGAAAAATCAAGAAAGTAAGAGATGAAGGATTCAATTAAAGTTATGAGGAATTTAGAATTGAATCCACTAACTAATCTCACTTATAAAATATGAATCATTCTCTTTTTATCATATTCTACTTTGGACACTACTAGAAATATGGGTATTAACAATGGACGTATAGCGACGGAAATTTCCATCGCTATACTTTGACTTATAGCGACGGAACTTTCCGTCGCAAAAGTCTATATACCAACGAAAAAGTTATGAACAGCGACAGACTATTTCTGTAGCCATTAATTTCACGACAGAAAAGATCCGTCGGTAAAAATCTAACGTAAAAATTATTTTAGCTACGGAATTTTCATGTTATGGCGATAGAAATTCCGTCGTTAAAAAGTTAAAAATGAAAAAAATTTGGGCGCGAGCTTGCCCAAAAAAGTTAGGCAAGCCTGCGCCCTGAGACTAATTCCCCCCAAATCTCAGCCTCCCTCTCTCTCCTCATTTCCTCTCTCCTCATTCCCCCTCCTCTCCCTCCCACTTTTCTCATCAGCTCTCTCCCACACCCCCTTTCTCTTTGTCGGCACCAAACACCAGACCCGCACGCGGCGCTGCCGGCGTCTATACAACAACCCGACCCGTACCACAACACCTACGGTCAGTACCACAGAAACTCGACCCCCGCAAACCCGAACCACCAACGCGCCTCTCTCTCTCTCTCAAGGACACTCTCGCAACCCCTCAATCTCTCTTTTCCTCTCCCCTATAACATCTCTCTTCGTATCCTCTCTCTATCAGCCACATCCGGTAGCTAACTACCACAATACGGCGTCGCGCGGCGACCGAGAAGAGGTTAAAAGAAATACAGAAGATTAGGGATAAGAGAAGAGAGATTTCTTTTTCTTTTTTTAGAATTTTAATTATATTTTTAATTATTAATTAGAGTTAATTTGCAAAATAAAAAAAAATTGAAAAAAAAAAACCCAACCCTGAATAAAAATTCATCTAAAAAAATAGATATAAAAATAAAATGTATACGGGTTAGGTTAGAGTTAAATGGTTAAGTTAGGTAGCGATGGTAGGTTAGGGTACGAGGTTAATTTAGGTAGGGTAAGGTTAGGTTAGTGGTGAGTGAGTGAGGGTTAGAGAGGTGAGGGTAGGGTTGAGAGTGAGGTGTATTAGGGTAGAGTGACCGTGACAGGTGATAGTCTTTACTGTATGGCGGCAATGGTTATTGGACAATTAATACTACCTCCATAGCGCTAACATGTCTGATGCGAACGAAGTCAAATTCTTGTCTTTTTTATGTCAACTATTGAGAGAAGTCCTAAAGTACATGCCGTAATTTCTGTTATTTAGCCACAGCAGAAAGCAGATTCCTATAAGCCACAATTCGAAAGTTATAAGGAAATTCGACGCAATGCCCAAAAAGCAAGATGCACTGCCAAAGGCTGAACATGTTAACCCTAAGAGTGTATTAGGGTCTTATACTAATCTAATCATTAATGCCAATTAAAATTAAATTAACAAGTTGTATTCTTGCAAGATAAAAAAATACAAAGTTATAACAAAATAAGCAAATACATCACTATAAATCCATAGCAAAGAAATATATACAATGTATAGTATGCTAACTGATATAATAAACACAACGGGTAAGCCATGTAAACAAGATAGTGATAAATATATAGACTAAAGAGCTAATGACAATAGGATATAATATATGAACATAAATAGAATGAACGCACAAAGCACACTCAACAACAATTGACACCGAGTTGGTTCGACGCTCCGTCCTAAGTCCTCCGCTCCCAGCCGGGAGAATCCACTATCACCCGGTTTTCTACGTTCACCCGAATTAACGTTTAACCACATACGGTTTTTTCAACGCTCACACGATACGCACTCACAATCGCTTTCCATTTCACCGAAAACTTAACAACACACCGTTCTAGCTCCCGAAACCCTAACACACACCTCGTTTCTACCTCACCGAAAACCTAACAGCCTCACTAAAAATATAAATTATGTTTTCTAATAGGATGCAAACATACAATTTAAACACAGTACTCAAAGTTACAATCTCTCACACCTTTTTGCACTTACATTATCAAATTACTATAAGCTCAATGTGGTTGCTGTACAATGAGTAAAAATCAAAATCTAACTCATTACAAATAAAGCAATAATAAGAATAATGAAAATCAATAATGAAATTGCTAACGAAAAGAGTTAGAAACTCTACTAAAACACAAGAAAGATGACAGAGGATTGATAATGACATCCTTCAATCTGCATGAAAACTTTCTCCTTTGTACAAAACACCAAACTCAAACAAACAAAACCCCTAACCGCTTGCTAAATTTTTCTTATTCTTTTTAAAACATTCATTAGCTTGAGATGTTAAGACAATGGGATTAACCCCTCACAACCACGTTCCAAGAACCAAGCAAAAGACAAAACAGCCCAAAGGCACGGTCAAACAAACTACCGTTGAAGCTGAACGTGGACGGCTCGTCGGGCGATACTCGAGAAATTTCGCTCGTCGTCCGAAATTCTTCATCGCGGTCGCCAGTCACCGGCCACCCGCATTGGCCGCGAAGGCTCTCGCCTGTGCTTCCAGTGAATGCTTTTTGACGCGTGGTGTGATTACAGGTCTGTACTTCAGGTATCGCTTGTGGTCGATCCGGGTGCGGCTCGATCCGAACTACTCGCATACATCTTAAAAAACTTGATTTAAAATGCTGTTTAAGAAATATCAAATAAATTAGAAATAGAACCTTTTGGGGGAACTGATGTAACATCATAATACACCATGCGACAAAAACTGTTTATCTAAAAAGATCTTCCCCAATTGAAAAATCATCATTACAATAAGTCTCAAAACATGAAATGTAAACAGTTTTGCATTAATGAAGTTTTGACATTTTAAGGGCTTAACCATGGTTTGCTAAAAACATTAACAAAATGAATTTGTAACTAGAACAAAGTATATATTGTATATGTCTAAAACCAAGAAAACATATATTTCCAACAAATTCACAATAGAAAGTAAAACGTAGATATGTATATGAAAACTTTGTTTCATATCTATATACCAAAACACAACTTACCATTGAAAAAACAGTTAAATTTGGAATTATTACTTTGGTTGCTGATATAAACTAAACACCAAGATGTAATGTATTAATATAATTATATAACAAGAAACTAATACAATTGATTGGTAAATAATTATTTGAGCTAGAGTATATAGACACACTAATCATAACCTAATAACTTATAACCCAGCTGATCTTGGATCTCAAACATTGATGGTACACCTGCGGTAATCTGAACTTGCAAATTTAGTTGCTTCATTCCACAATTCCGCCACCCCCTCCATTGAATATTTCGGTGAAGCGCATCATCCATCCTCCAACATCGATTGTTTGTTCTCAATAATAATCAAGCGAAAACACACATACTAGACAAACAACATACGTGGTAAATATTCTGTTAAACATCACAAAACAAGAAGCATACAGAACATAGGAAGAAATAATTGAGTTCTACATCCTTTACACAAAAGAATATTTGAAGAAAACGATTAAACAAGAAACCATTGGTTAGAAAAAAATGAAGCAAAAATGATGTAAATGAAATGTAACGTTTCTCAAGCAATCAAAGTGAAATAAGCCGCAATTACCGCCGCATAATGTATTAAGGAGCAATCTGAACTTCCACTGATGGTCCAAAAATTTTAGCGCATATTTATAATTTGCAAATATTGGAAATTATTAAATTACATCAAACTTGGATGTCATGCACTCTGAGACATCGAACAATATCGAATCTCTGAACACTTTTGCAGGACAGGAAAACAAAATAAAAGATGACTATGGCACCTGAGACTTAACGTAGAGACAACATCATCCTAACTGGCAAATCTATAAGAAAGACGGATTTTAACCTCAACTTCCGTGCATTACTATGAATCGATAGTCCACAATATGGTTATATTTTACTAAGTCGTGATAATACCGGGATATAATGCTTAAATTTTAAAATCAATGCAGACAGTAGAAATGATTTGGGATCAAGACACATACCATCAATTCTATTAATCAAAACTTCTCGACGTTGTGTTGCGACATCGATTGCTGATAATGAACTCACAATGGTATATAATCTACATTACATGCAGCTTATGCTCCAAGTGATTGAATGTTCAAGAATCAAGACATTAAGGACTTGCGGTTGGCCAAATACTGTGTAAAATGGATAATACTATTCCACTCCTCATTTTCACGGTATGTGCATCTCAACAATACCTTTAGCATACAACCGCCCATCACCAGGACCAGTTTCAATATCGCTGGATGTACCCTGTGAAATGTATTATATTATTCAAATCATTTAAATTTGTAAAATACATTTTTATTCTCATCATCACAAATCATAAACATATGCTAAGATTAGGTTTCATGAAACAACTGATCAAACCTATCGCCATTCCTCTAAGATGGATCCGATCGAGAGAACTAACATAACTAACGAAGTTTGAATTTCTCTCTTCATACTTGTGACTGGGAGAAATGCAAACCGTTGTCTAAATAAATAATATGACAGAACTTCGTACAATCATGGGAAACTAGATTCCCTAATAATATAATCAAACAAAATGAGCTAGATCAGCCTACACATATAATCTGCTGAGCAATGATATACTTAAATTTAATTATATCCAAGACGCATAAGTATTAACTCAATTATGGAATCAGAATCATATCACCGTCATAATAATTATCTTTACTTTAAATGTTATATATGTTCTATTTAACCACATCCATATAAGTCAGACAATCTTAAGCAAGTAAAAAAAAGAATTTGACACACACGCTATGACATCACATGCAGAAGGTAGAAGTAATCTTTACATTTCTGATTGTAGATCAAATAAATATGCTGTCACCGAATATGAAACTATTGCTTTTTCTTAAAGCTTGATAAACGGATTAAGAATCGGTAACTTCTGATAAAGTTTTTTATAGCCAGACCTTCTAACGTTGTAAACATTTATAGGCTACTCTTCATTGGCTTAGTTAACTCATTCTCGTTCGTCTCGAAAGAGCGACAAACACTCAAAACATCGTGTTCTGCTCTTCTTGCAAACTTCATACGCTAGTCAAAAGATCATAAATCAATACAAAAGGAATCATATTGCTAACGATCAGTAGAAAACATCAACCTTGATATTTCTATGGATAATAAAAAGCAGACATTATTGAATGTTAAGCTTCGTTGGGGACGCATAAAGACAAGGAGATAAAAAATAAAAACTAAAATAATCTTTAGCCAAAGGATTTCCGTTCGTTAAAAGATATATTATGTGAAAATGACACAAAAAATTTAAATAAAAATAATTCTATAGCATTAGAATAGT
>NC_033795.1:22655689-22680674 GCF_001876935.1 Asparagus officinalis
CCCCTCCCTTTCTCTCTCTCTCTCAAGGTACCCCTCTCCAACCCCTCAATCTCTCTTTCTCTCTCCCCCTACATCTCTCCTTCTATAAATCTCTCTCTTATCAGCCAATGCCGGTAGCTAACTGACCAACGGCCGTCGGCGTCGGGCGACCGAGAGAGAGGTAAAGAGAATAAGAGATGTAGGGGGAGAGAGAAAGAGAGATTTCTTTTCTTTTTTTTTGAATTTTTTAATTATATTTTTTAATTATAATTAGAGTTTAATTTTTGCAAAATAAAAAAATGTGAAAAAAACCCAAACCCTGATAAAAAATTTCATCTTAATAAAATTATGATATAAAAAATAAAATGTAGTACGGGTTATGGTTAGGGTTATGGTTAGAGTTAGGGTTAGGCGATGGTTAGGGTTAGGGTTAGGCGAGGGTTAGAGTTAGGGTTAGGGTTAGGGTTAGGGTTAGGGTTGGGTGAGGGTGAGGGTGAGGGTGAGGGTGAGGGTGAGGGTTAGGGTTAGGGTTAGGGTTAGGGTTGGGTGAGGGTGAGGGTGAGGGTGAGGGTGAGGGTGAGGGTTAGGGTTTGGATGAGGGTGAGGGTGTTGAGGGTGAGGGTGACGGTGACGGTGAGAGTCTTTCTGTATGCGGGCAATGGTTATGTGGACAATTAATGACTACTCGGCATACGCTAACATGTCTGGATGGTCGACGAAGGGTCAAATTGCTTGTCTGGTTTGTATGTCAGACTATGAGGGAAAGTCCTAAAGTACAGCCGTAAGTTCTGTTATTAGCAACACAGAAGATGATTTCCTATAAGGCACAAGTTCAGAAAGTTAGTAGGAAAGTTCGACGGCAATCCAGAAAGCAGATCGGCACTGCCAAGGCTGAACATGTTAGACCCTAGAGGGGGGGTGATTAGGGTCTTATGCTAATCTAATCCGATTAAATGCCAATTAAAATTAATTAACAAGTTGTATTCTTGCAAGATAGATATACAAGAGTTATAAGCAAGAATAAGCAATATACAATATGATATATCCTAGCAAAGAGATATATAGCAATGTATATATGCAAGGATATATAAACACAAGGGTAAGCAATGTAAACAAGATAGTGGATGATATAGATAAAGAGCTAATGACAATGGCGATATAAGATATGAACATAAATATGAATGAACGCCAAAGCACACTCAAACAAGCAATATGATCACGGAGTTCGGACCTTCCGTCCTACGTCTCCGCTCCCCACTCCCGGGGAGAAATCCACTATCAACCGGGTTTTCTACGTTCACCCGAATAACGTTTACACCTCACAGTATCGGTTTTCAACGCTCACCGATCAACGTCACTCCTCACAATCGGTTTTCTAGTTCACCGAAAACTTTACAACACACTCGGTTTCTAGCTCACCGAAAACCTAACAACACACTCGGTTTCTAGCTCACCGAAAACCTAACAATCTCACAATGTAACAAATATAAATTTGTTTTCTAATATGGATGAGAACACAATTAAAGCACAACTCAAAGTTACAATCTCTCACCACCCAACTATACTATGTATGCAAATACTATAAGCTCAATGTGGGTGTGTGTAACAATGAGTAAAATAAAATCTAACTCAATTAACAAACTAGCAATAATAAGAATATGAAAATCAATAATGAAATTGCTAGAGAAAAGAGTTAGAAAACTTCTCTAAGAACACAAGAAGAGGATGAAGGGGATTGAGAATGAATCCTTCAATCTGCAGTGAAAACTTTCTCCTTTGTAAACAAAAACCCAAACTCAAAACAAACAGTAAAACCCTAAACCCTTGCTTAAATTTTTCTTTTCTTTTAAAACATTTCTAGGTTAGCTTGAGAGTTGAAGACAATGGGGTATTTATACCCTCTCACAACTCAGCCAAGAAACCAGAGCAAAAGACAAAACAGCCCCAAGGCAACGGTCAAAAAACTAGCCGTTGGAAGCTGAAGGAACACTCGTCGGTCGACCGAAAAATTCGTCGGTCGACCGAAAATTTTCATCGGTCGACCGGACCGGTCGACCGACAGACTTCTGTCGCCCAGGAAACTTTTCCCAAATGAGAAATATCATCATTTTACAAAATAGTCCAAAACATGAAAATGTAAACATATGAATCTTGACATTTTAGCTTAACCATGTTTTGAAACATTACAAAATGATTTTGTAGACTTAGTAAAAAATGTATATGATTATTGTTAAGTCTATAAACCAAGAAAACAATATTTTCACAAATACAATAGAAAGTAAAACGTATGAGTATGTATATGAAAATATATTTGTTTCATATCTATGAAATTAAACCAAAACAACTTATCCACATAGAAAACAAGCATGTATACATAATTTTTGGAATTTATTTGTAATAACTTTGTTTGTGGATAAAACTAAAAACCAAGATGTATATGTATATAACTATATATATATATACTAAGAAACTAATAAATGTGTGTGTGAATATAATATTGAGCTTAGAGTATATAACACACATAATATAAACCTATACTAAATATACCCAAGCTTGATCTTGATCTTCAATAAGCTTGACTTGGTACACTTTGCGGATGAAGCTTGAACTTGAATTGTATGTTGCTTCACTCCACAATTCCGCCAACCTCCATTTGATATCGTCGTTGAAGCGCTATTCCATCCATCCTCCAACAACGTTGTTTGTCTATAATAAATACGAAAACACAAATACTAGACAAACAACATTAGTGGTAAATTATTTGTTAAACATCATCAAAACAAGAAGGCCAACAGAACATAGAAGAAATATTTGAGGTTCTACATCCTTTACCTAGAAAAATATTTGGAAAGAAAAGATTCAACAAAGAAAACCCATTTGGGGTTAGAAGAAAAATATTGAAGCAAAAATGGAAGGGAAAGGTAAAGGGTAAGCGGTTTCTCAAGGGCAAATCGAAAGGAAATAAGCCTCGCAATGTCCTGCCGCATGGATGTGTATCTAAGGGCACTGAACTTCCACATGGATGGTCAAAATTTAGCATATTTTATAAGTTGCAATATTGGAGAATTTTAAAATTACATCACAACTTGGATGTCATGCACATCGAGAAGAACATATGCGAGAATCTCTTGAACACTTTGTTGCAGGACGGGAAAATCAAAAGATGACTTAAGGGCACGTCGAGACCTAGTAGAACAGAACATCCATCCTGAACTGCAATCTATAGATAATGGTGACGGAAAGTTTGAACTCTCAGCCTTCCGTGTCATACTATCGAAGGATGAGGTCCACAATATGTGTTTATTTCTAAAGTCCGTGAAGATACCGGATAGTTATGCTTCAAACATTTTAACAAATGTGCATATTGAGGACAGAAAGATTTTGGGACTCAAGACACATGACCATCATATTCTATTATATCAACTTCTCCCGGTTGTGTTGCGACATGCTGAGAAGGAACTCACAATAGTGGTAATAGAATTCTACAGTTCTTCAAGCAGCTATGCTCCAAGGTGATTGATGTCAAGAAGTTTGAAGAATTAGAGGGACGTGTTGCCAATACTGTGTAAAATGGAAATACTATTTCCACCCTCATTCTTCACGGTAATGGTGCATCTCACAATACATTTAGCATACGAAGCCCACATCACAGGACCAGTTCAATATCGCTGGATGTACCCTGTGGAGAGGTATTTATTATTATAATATTCATTTAATATTTGTAAAATTACATTTTTTTTAGTTCCATTCTATCACAAATCATGAAACTATATGCTTATAGGTATTTGGGTTTCATGAAACAACTGATGCATAACCATGCACATCCTGAAGGGTCGATCGCAGAGAACTACATAACTAACGAGAGTTTGAATTTCATCTCTCATTACTTGTGAGCTGTGGAGATAAGGCTAAACCGTGTCTAATGAATAATTGACAGAACATTCTACAATGATCATGGGGAGGATACTAGATTCCCCAAAATGGAGCTAGATCAAGCCTACACATATATCCTGAGCAATGATACTACATTTAATATATACACGGCATAAGTATTTAACCATTTGAATCAGATCATATCACCTCATAATAATTATCTTTATTTAACTGTTATAAATGTTTCTATTCTAAGCTTCACATCCGATATGTCTAGACTACTCTTAAATGCAGAATAAAAAATAAGAGAGTTGTGGACACACACTCTAGACAATTCCATGCATGGCTAAAGGGTAAAGTAAGATCTTTTTACATTTCTGATTTGTATATCAAATATATATGCCTGTCACCAGATATGTAAACTATTTGCTTCTTTTCTTAAAGGTTGATAAACGGATTACGAATGAGGTTAACCTGTCTGAGAAAGTTTGTTTATATGCCAGAGGTCCTTCTAACGTGGTTAAACATTATAGAGGCTACTGTGTCAGTGGCTTTAGGTTTAACACCGTCGTCTCGAAGAGAGACGACAAACACAAAACATCGGTGTGTTCTGCTCCTTCTTGCAACTGTCATACGCTAGTTCAAAAGATCTAAATCCAATACAAAGGAAATCTATTGCTACGATCAGGTAGAAGACATCATGGATATTTTCTATGGGATTAATAAGAAAGTCAGACATTTGATGTTTAAGGCTCGTTGGTGTGAGCATAAAAAGACGAAGGATGATAGAAAAAATAAAAACAAAAATATATCTTTAGCAAAGGATTTTCCGTCGTTAAAGATATATGTAGTGATGGAAAATGGACACGAAAAAAATTTAAAAAAATAAATATGTCTTTAGCGATAGATTAGTCGTCGCTAAAGATACTTTTAGCGACGGATACACTGTCGCTAATATTATTTTCATTTTTTTGAAAAAAAAGTACGACAAAAAATCCGTCGCTATTTTACCGTCGCTAAAATTTAGCAATGAAAATTCTGTCACCAAAAGACCAATTAGGGACCCTTAATGCACGGACGGCTATTTAGTGATAGAATTTGTTTTTTTTCATCGCTAAAAGTTATAGCGATGGAATTTCAACCTTTAGCGACAAATTTGTCCGTCGCTAAAGGTCAAAAATCCAGTAGTGAGATTTATTAAATATAGACTATCAAACCACTTAAAGAAAGCATAAGGTATCAAATTATCATTCAAGTAAAATTAATACTCATGAAAAGAATAATAACTAAATAGTAATTCTAGAATTCCTTTTACCAATTAGTTCGTTAGTTGAATTTCCTAAACATGAACATTTTAATTATAAGAGAATGATTAACAAATTATAAAAGAAATAAAGATAGTTTCATATAATTTCTAGAGTTCCCACGAGTATTAATTCCACATCTTAGAAAAAAAGGCAATTCCCAAGAGGTTCAAGCCTCAAGGTGAATCAAAAAAAAGAAAAATAAACAAAATAAAAACTAATCCCGAGAGGGTTCTAGACTCAAGGCGAATAGTGTAAGAAAATAAAATCTAAACTATAAAATAAATTACAAAAAATAAATACAAGAATTTAAAATAAGAAAATAAATACATGAAAGTAAATCTACTCTAATACGCATGAAAATAAATCTAAGACAAGAGGGTTCTAGCCTCTTAGCTATTTAAATAAGAAAAGAAAGCAAAAGATAAATTTAATTACAAAAAGAAAATTTACATCCCAAGAGGGTTCTAGCCTCAAGGTGATAGCAAACCTCTATCTTGATCTTTATTTTCATCTTCATCTTCATCGATCATCAAACAAAGAGAAGAAAAGAAAAATATGAAGAGGTGAAAAAATCTTTTATTAATTGCAATAAAAAGTTACAAATTTGAAAGACCTTCTCAATTAAGAGTAATCCTCCTATAAAATTTTTCACACACTAACTTCTCACTCTCTACCCCTATTTATAGCCTCCAGCAATGAATGAGAGCCCTTAGATTAAACTTGATTCACAAGTTAATTAATTTTAGCCTTTAAATGGTCACTGCAAATTTGGTATCGATACCCCTATCGACACATGTACCGATACCCTTATCGATACCCCTATTGAAACCTGTATCGATACTGGTAAGGATACTGATATCGATACTTGTATCAAAAATCTGACTTCATAGATAGCTTTGTCTCGTCGAGATAGACGATTTTTATAAATTATATGTTAAATTCTGCCTTCCGGGTTAGGAGATATCGTTGTTTCTTTGTGGCCAACCATCTTCAATATGATTTCTTTTCATATTGGATTTTTTTGACTTCTATAGGCTACTTGGCTTGATCACGGGCTTCAATAAAATGTTACAAAATGAGGAAGTTAGAGTCTCTTGGGCTTTTATTCAATATTTCTTCATTAACCTGCAATTAAGATAAAGCATGTTTATTAGTAACAAATTTATTTAAATTAAATAGATAATGAAGGTATAAAATATAATAAAAATATGATTATCATCTATGATGAAGCAAATTTATCCAGGAGATCCGAAATAAGATTGTACAACACAAGAAAAGCAATTCAGGTTTAAAAATGTCTCTTTATTCATTTATAAGGAGTATCTACAAGGTACATAGACACATGTATACAACACAAAAGCGAGAGATAGGAGATTCCTAGGAGACTAAGAGAGGTCCATTCCTACTCCCAGAGTCAAAGGCAAAGGGCCGCTAGTAGCAGTCAGTAGAGGAGTCGAGCAATCACCTCCTTCGTCGGTCCTCCCACCTATAGCCCTAGGAGCGTCGTCTGACTCCCTCTCCTCCATACTAAGATCGAGTCCCCCTCCAAGTGCTTCCACTTCCACTAACTCATCTAAACACTTGGCTACAATGGGAGGATAGTGGAAGTGGTTAGGTGGGTTCCTCATCTCAACTGGAAGTTGTGCGTGAGGTAGTCATACCTAGCCTTGCAGGCTATCGCCACTTCTATTTTCCTAATGAGACCCTGGCGATACCCCTCTATAATTTCCTCACGGTAGGATTCAGGATCGAGGTAGGCATTGTGGCTTTAGGCTACTTCCAAGAACTCCTATAGGTGGGCGACCTCCCCCTAAAATATGACGAGTGCTACATGCTCCTCGTCTAGCTAACGCTTCGCATGCACCGTCGCCTGCTTCTCGGCCTCGACCTGCACCTTAGCATGGTCCTTCTCTTAGAGGGCCTCATCCAGTCTCCTATCCTTCCTATTACTCTCATCTAGCTCTCAGCTGAGCTTATTAACCTTAGAAGCTCTTGGGGATGGCATCTCTGCAGCTCGTTCTGAGTCAACCGCTCTAATAGCCCTTAGGGAAGCTACCTCCCATAAAAGCTTGAGATATAAAGTTTGGATCTACTCCATCAAGCCAAATATCTCTTGCTCCACTAACGCCCCTCAAACCAAGTAGCTCTGAAGGCTTTGATGGAGGCCGGCAATAGGAATGCCCTTCAAGAGCTCCTCATCTTGAGGAAGCCAGAACTGATCGACCGCCCTCAACTGAGTCAGGCGAGAACCAAAGACCGACCCCCTTACATCAAGATGGTGAGCAAGCTAGTAGCAATGCTCTGGGTCGGACTCTTGTACATATCGAGGGCCACACCCAAAGACCCAATGTGGTACCGCCTCATTCTCTCCCATTCTTCCTCCTAAGTATCAGCCACGCGGTGAGGATAGGGATACTCCAACCCTACGGGAGGCGTCATATCCTCCACAACTGTCTCTTTCCCCCAGCGGGATGACCCGGTATGGTGGACGAATGAGTTTCCTTCATCAGTAAAGGCTCTGGTTCGGCTCTCGTCTAGACAGGATAACGTCGCTTCTCGACCATCTCGGTTGTTGCCCGATGTTCTTGTTCCTCATCCCTCCGGGGCCTCCTCCTTCATCTATGAACAAGGTGTTAGACCCTAGAGGGGGGGTGATTAGGGTCGTATGCTAATCTAATCCGATTTTATACCAATTAAAATTAATTAACAAGTTATCCTAGCAAGTATGAAATACAACAATGTATATGAGCTAGGATAAGCAATATGAACAACAAGATATAAACTAACAAAGAGATATAGGCAATGTATGTGCAAGGATATATAAACCCAAGGGTAAACAATCTAAATTAGATAGTGGGCAATATAATCAACAAGCAATATACAAAGACGATATAAGATAAGAACATAAAATTAAGTGCACCAATGCAATCACAAACAAACAATATGATTACGGAGTTCGGTCCCCACGACCTACGTCTCTGCTCCTCACCTCGAGGAGATCTCCACTATCACAACCGGGTTTTCTACGTTCACCCGAACAACGTTTACACCTCACAATACAATCACTATGCAATCACACCTCACACACTAAGTGTTGGTCCTAGCCCGTGTCCTCCTCCTCAAGTGCTCGGTTACAACCTCTCCCTAGGCACGTCAACCGACGCCACTCCTCTTGGATTCGACCCCGTCTCTCACCACACACTTCTCTCGGTGTACAAGTGTATTACAAGTGAATCCTCACAATTAGGCTCAATACAAAGTGTTTGTTCTCTACAATGAATGAGAACGAATTATAAGCTCACTCTCTAAGTTACACAATCCCACAACCCAATTATACTATGAATGTAAATACAATAAGCTCAAATGGTTGTAAGCTTTTTAAACAAACACTAAACCCTTAAACAAAACTTGTAAACCTCTTAAAAACTTTTCTCTTGTTTAAAAACTTCTTGGCTTCAATTGAAAGAGAGAGGCAATAGGGTATTTATACCCTCTCAAAAACTCAGCCAAAACCCAAACAAAAGACAGAAACAGCCCCAGCAAAACAGCTCAAGAAATAGCCGTTGGGAAAGCAATGGTCATATTGGCGGTCGACCGGAAATTCTATCGGTCGACCGACGGAGAGCAAAAACCCGAAGAAATGATCTGGACCATCGTCGGTCGACCGGTGCGGTCGACCGATGGAGCTCTTAGTCGACCGGACTAGTCGACCAACCAACTCTCTGCTGCCCAGTGAGAAATGAATATATGAGCGGTCGACCGGATCGGTCGACCGAAAACTGATATGTAGAAAATCTGATTTGCTGATTTTAAAATGCTGTTTAAAACTATCAAATAAATTCCAAAAAATGTAAAACTATGGGGAATGATTGTAAACATGATAATAAACATGCTACAATGACTGGTTTCCAAAAAGGACTTCCCAAATGAAAAATATTATCATTTTACAAAATAGTCCAAAACATGAAAATATGAGATACTTGAATTTTGATGTTTTGACATAAACCAACTTTTGAAACTTTGTGAAATGTTTTTATAGACTTAGTAAAACATGTATAAACTAATATTCAAGTCTACAAACTAAGAATACAATATTTTCACAAAATTGCATATTCTATGCAATGTTTTCAAAAACACAATAGAAAATATGAAATATATAATTTCATATATATAAGCATGAAAACCCAAAACATATGCATGTATATATATAACTATGTATATACATAGAAACCAAAACTTATGTATATATATATAACTATATATATATACAAAGAAACCAATAAATGTGTGTGTAGATATTGAGGTTAGAGTATCTAACACACATAATATAAAATCTAAACTAGATATACCCAAGCTTGATCTTGATCTTCAATAAGCTCGACTTGGTAATCTCGCGGATGAAGCTTGAACTTGATCTTTAACTTGAATTGCAAGGCTTCAACCCGACATTCCGCCAACCTCCTTTGGATATCATCGTTGAAGCGCAATCCATCCAACCTCCAACTACGTTGTTTGTCTACAATACATAGGAATGCACAAACACTAGACAAACAACATTAGTAGTAAATTGTTTGTAAATCATCATCAAAACAAGAAGGCCAACACAAGGGCGGCGGAAGGCTCCTCCGTGGTCATCTCAGCCTCCATCGGATCATAGTCGTGCGCGGAGACACTTTTTGAGCCTAGTTGATGGCCCTTCCTGCGGGTCCAGCCAGAGTCTATCGCCGCCTCCGTCTTTCCTAAAATCAGGGGTGAAGCCCTCTCCTAATTCTTAGCGGATGGAGGCACGACAGACACATTGGCAACCCACAAGATCAAGTTGTCAAGTAGGTGCTCGACTCAGCGAGAGCCAGCATACGCCTTGATCTAATCCAGCATCCCTCTCAGTATCAAGAAGATCACCAGCCATCAGTGCTTCCCTCCTTATCTCAAGCAAGTTCGAGCAGCCCAGCTACAAGTCGTCCCCATGACCCAGACAAATTTCTCCTTCCAATCCTTGTTCGAGTCTAGAAGGCCAGTGATGAGCTTGTACTTCCTCACCATCTGAAAATAGAAGTGGGGCTCGATCTGATTTGCTTTTTCTCTCACCAAATGGCCCAAGACTCACAAAGATGGCTTTATTGCCAACCAATAACAAACCACCATGAACCCCACCAAGGTGGCAATGGCGTTCAGCTTTATCTGGACCGACGATACCCCTAGAGCCGTGAAAACTTGTTGTAGAAAGGGGTGTAGAGGTAGCAGCAGGCCAAACTCCAAGTGCTTCAAGTAGAGTGGACCCCGATCTGGCCCATTATAATCATAGACTACCTCCAACCTCGTCGAGGCCATCAGCTCATACTCTCGGGGGAGATCAAATCTCTTGTCGAGCATCCTCTTTTGTGCGTAGGTCACCTTGGAGCGGAACTCTACCAGAAGAGCTTATCAGTCTACGAGATCTGATGCTATCCTAGAAAGGAGAAATGATAGCTGGAAAAGATGGGTGCGAAAGATGTTCTCTCATAAGGTAATTTCAAAAGAAAATAACCACCATCTCCATCGCCTTGGCTCTATATATAAGTATTTGGATCTGCAGCTGTCGGAATCTGAATGGTCGGATCAAGCTTTGGCCTACGGCCAATATTAATTATCAGAATCCAAAGCGACACCTCAAGGATCGAGGTGCAGCCTACTAACCTCGAATAACCTGCAATCTGACATGTAAAGCGAAGCTATAGTAATCATAAGGAATGTGTGGTGAAGTCAGCCATGTAAAATCTAAAAATATTTTTCAGTTACCTCATTTAATACACACCCACGTCCATCCAAGAGCTGCTCTCATTTTACTCGGACCTGGCACAAGCCGACTCAAAGTGAAAGGGGCTAAGTGTTATGGTGTTTTTAGTCATCAAAGTATAGCTCTTGCCAGCAACGGACAAGTGTCCCCCTACAAGCACCGTTCAAATCAAATTGACGGTCAGGACCACCAAGAATCCCGACTTAGCCGACTCACCGAGTCGACATCTCCTTAGGTCGACTCGAACGGTGGTACTTGTCAGTTCTCTTATCAAAGACGACTCACCATGAGCTCACTTGACCAGTTATTCGATACACTGCGAGGGCAACTCGAAAGGCGCTACTTCTCGGTCAAGCTAAAGGATGACTTCAACCTCGAACTTCTCCCACTAACAGCGCATCAGCGTCACATTAAATTCTTGGTAGGCATCATCATGCCTATAGCCTTAGTCTTTATGACTCATCGGACCACGTCAGCACCGTCATGCCCCCAGTCACTTCGTATTAAATACCGATATGACCTCTCCACTCGTTGGTCGACACCTGTAAAGTATATGTTGACGTAGCTGTCAGGCCATACTTGTTTGCCGCTATCCTATACTCGGTCAAGATTACCATTCTACCATTTTTCCACCACTATAAATAGAGGTACTGGAGGGGGGGATATTTCCAAGCTATTTCCAAGCAATTTTCTAAGAAATATCTGAGAATTATACTGCACTAAACTTTAAAACTCACACAGTTTATCATTTTCTCACTCAAGTCCATCAACTGACTTGATCGTCCGAGGAACCGTGGGGGAACTAATCCGCGTCCACTCAGCAGTTGCTATTTGTGCAGGCTAAAGCTACTTAACTCAAAACCAGATATTCGAATAATTGAGCGGCCCCTTAATCAAACTCACCCCCAATATATTATCTGTTTTATTATTAATATTAAAAATTACATTATCCATAATTAAAAAAGTTTCATAATCATATCCTTCCTCTATATATAAACTAGTGAACTTCTCCTAAAGGCTCCAAAACATGCCATGTGCTAAAAAAATCTGGCACGTGCCCATCTATCTTATTAGAAATTGACCTGTTGACACCAAGTACTATTTTCACCTAGGAATCCCTATAAAATTAAAATTATTCATAATTTGAAAATTTTAAAAATCAAAATCCTCCTTTATGCAAAAGAATTTTTCAATATTAGAAAATTATCGATACCCCCTAGAAAATAAAAAACACAAACAACCTTCTAAAAGTTCAAAAATTATAAACTAACCCCTGAGATCAAAAAAATCAGAAATAACATTATGACAAATCTAATAAGCCAAAAAGATAACCCCTTAAGATTCACAATTATAAATATATCCTAAAGTTTTTAAAAATTACAAATAATCACATAAATTCAAAAAATAATAAACTACCCCTTTCAAAGTTCATAAATTACAAATAATCCCTAAAAAATTTAAAAATTACAAAATGTCCTATGAAAAGTTAAAAAAATTACAAATAGCTACCTAAAATTTTATAAACAACCTCTTGAAAAATTTACAACTAGCATCTTAAAAGTTTTATAAATTATAAATATCCCCTTAAAAATTTTACAAACAGCTTTTGAAATTTTACAACTAGCCACATAAAAGTTGTGAAAATAATAAACATTCTACTGAAATTTTTGAAATAATACAAATAACTCCTAAATTTTTTACAATGACCCCTTGAATGTTTTAAACATTATAAATAGCCCAAAAATCTAAATGGTACAAATTGTCACATGAAGGGTGCAAGCAACCCCTTAATATTCAAATTTTACAAATATACTCTTGAGTAATGTGAGAATCACAAATTGTAATGTAAAATTCAAAAAATTATAAATTGTCATGAAAATTCAAAATTTATGAACAATCCTCTATAAAGTTAAAAAATTACAAATGCCCCCCTAAAGTTTCACAAACAAACCTCTAAAAATTTTATAATCAGCACCTTGAAATTTTAAAAACTGCATATATCACCTTAAAAATTGGACAACTAGCTTAAAAATTTTAAAATACTACAAACATCTCCTTAAAGGTTCAACAAACAACCCCATGAAGTTTTCAAAATTACGAACACCCCTGAAGAATTTACAAAAAGCCTCTAAAAGTTTTATAAATTATAAATAACCCACAAAAATTTTACAAAGCACCCAAAAATTTCCAACCAAGCCCTTCAAAGTTTTAAAAATTATAAACAACCCTCAAAACTTTATAAATAGCACCTAAAAAATTCTAAATTATAAATGGCCATCAAATTTAAAATATTATAATATATTATTGGTATGGGGAATGCATGATATGGGATGTTATAATGGTCTGGAAAGTCATATGCTCTTAATACTATGGCATTAAGGAACTTCTTACCATCCATTTTGGAGATTAGAGGACATATCTCATTCATATCATAATATCAAGGGAACCAAATATGAGAATTGGTTAAAATTTTGAGACATTGAAATCCCAGTCATTTTTTAGTTTATAAAATCATAAATTTATTTTTAAATTTGTAAAGGAGATTGATGGTTAAGCTATCTAATTTTGAATTTCAAACTTAAAATTATAATTTATTTAAGAAAAATCCTAGCACTCAAATTATCTACTTTAGCTGATAAAAAAAGGCAATACTGTTTTTCTCATAGCATAGCAAAAAGAGATACTATTTGTCTCTTTCTTCATAAGCATTTAATGTACTAGTCAATGGATGACATGTATGTTACACTTTACAAAGAAATATAATTAACCATCAATCTTATTACACTAAGGTAGCTTAAAATTTTTGAAGAACATATAAAACAACATATATAAACGAACGCAATCAAAAGAATTTTTGCTAGCATGGGCTTAATACTAGTATATCATAATTTTTAATGGACAAGTTTAGCTTAAGGCCTCGTTTGGTAGGCGGGAATGAGGTGGAATGGAATGACATTCTCACTTCTCATTTCTTCATACCAAACAAACCTATTTTTTAGATGTTGGAATGACCATTTCCAGGGAATGACCATTCCTATTTTTTGTGGGAATGAGCATTCCAAGTGAGAAGATAGGGAATGATCATTCTCATTCAAGGGAGAATCAAATCAGTTAGGTATTTTTCAATTATACCCCTATTAATAATAAGTTAATTTATACCCCTATGCAAGGGAGAAGATAGGTATTTTTCAATTAGACCCCTATTTTTCAATTACACCCCTATTATGATATGGGTGATTTTGATACTTTATCAAATGAGTTAATTTTTATATCTAGAACTATGGATATCATTCTTTATATTTTTTTGGTCCGGAAAGATGTGATAATCTTTTATTTATTTTTCTTTAATTTTTTAAGACTAAGAAATAGTGAGTATTGTTTAAAAAATATAAAAAGAACATACACTTAATAGATAACATGCGCATTAGTATAACATGCACCAAAATTAATATAACCTATGCATTAATAAAATTGTTTAGTTATTATCATTAATGTTTATTTTTATCTTATTAAAAATATATGTTGTTGTAAGGACATTATTAGAAAATGTGATTCCATTCTCACTTGTGAACTAGTGATACCAAACATGGGAATGAGAATGAGATTTGTATTCTAGCTTCATTTTACAAACGTACCCAAACATGAGAATGGGAATGACCATTCCATTCCCACATACAATCCATTCCATTCCTTCTTCCATTCCATTCTTATTTCTGTCCATTCCCACGTTCCAAACGAGGCGTAAGTGGACATCTAATGAACATGACTCAAAGGAGAGGAAGCTACATTGAAAGAATCAATTAAGGTTTTGCTATTGTCAACCTGATATTAAACTTCTGTTGATGGTAGCAAAATTTTGACATTCCAGTGATAAAGGCTTAAGTAAAATGAATTAAGGAGAAGGTTAATCTAATTATCCCATTTAGAATTGGAAAATTGTTAAAATAGTTAAGCCAATCAACACAGCTTCCAAATGTTGCTTTCGAATGTAGAATTCCTGCCAAAATGTGGATTCTGCGTTTGACTCGTTCAAACACGAACTGAACGATTTCAAAACCATTTTCCACAATTTGAGGGGATCACTCCCCCACTTAGGAGCAATTTTAGGGGTCAGTTACACCCCTTAACCCCCCTATAAATCTTAACAAACTCAACCTAGTTAGGGGCTGGTTTTTTGATCGGAGAAGATCTTTTGGCAGATCATCAAAAAGAGGACTTTTGATCAGGGGGAGATATTTGGTTATCTTAGAGCTTCGGCAATCTTGAGTAATCATCCTTAGAAATTCTGAAGCTTTGGAGCAACTTCTTGGCTATAAACCGATTTTCAGTTAAATCAATTAACTCTTTTAGAGAGTTTTGAACTCGTTCTGAGTTCTTAAACTCGTTAAGAATTATTCTTAAACTTGCCACGCAAGTTCTTCTCCTCAACATTCAACAAAGAGGAATCAACCTTATTCCACAAAGCAACACGTTCGGATTGTCAACGACAAGCAAACTCAACACGAGTTTCGAGGGAGGTATCCCATCGCTACCGTGAAGAACCTAGCTTTAAACAAAGGGAAGGATCTCTGTCGACCCTTCTTTCTTTTATAAATCGGGAAACTAATTGAGAAGATTTGTAATTTATTTTTTAAGTCTGTTAGAAAGAAGTTGTATCGAGAGAATTGTAATTAATTCTTTTTCTGAGTTTGCCAGAAAGAATAATACAAAAATTTAATTCTCTATTTTCTTCTCCAATTTTCCCACCAAACGCCTACTCATGGTTAAACTGCATGGGATCATACTACAACTGTATATATGTTTGCATCTCTACTTGTAATAGCGATACTCTTATAAGGTTCTTACTCAATCGATCTGCGGTAATAAGTTTTATCTTCCTATTCCGGCTACATGAAATAATGATACTCTTGTAAGATTTGCATAATGATATGTGGGTTCAACTTTCTTACTCAATCATTCTATGATAATAGGTTTTATCTCCCTATTCTAGATATACTTCCAGATGATCGTACAACGGTAAATAGACACATCAGCCCAACCTGAAAAAAATACACCGATCACCTTCGAGTATTTGGTATAACCGAGGTCTTATTACGGGAAAAATAATCAAATACTCCTAGTATGTTATAACTAAGGTCTCATTATGGGATAAACAACCACACTGAGCATCCATAACCGATGAGCAATGCTTTATCATATATTATTTCACTTTCATCTACTTAACATGTGTCAAGTATCTCGACAATGCATGTCAATTCAATATATACTAGGCGTACATACACAAATATCGATGTACATGTCAATATCTGGTGTTCACCAACATCTCAGGTGTTAAACAAGTCATAAACATTATATTACATCTCAGATAGATCGAGAAAATCCCTTAAAAACATCAAATGTGAGTCGAAACATGCACAGGCTTCTGCCTGACTAGCGGTCGACCGGACCGCGTTCAGCAGCTGCTCAGGCTTTTGTCTGGCAGGCGGTTGACCGCACATATGCGACAGTCAACCGAACCACAAACAGCAGCGTGCTCTGTAGGTTTGTGATTTTTGTGTTCGTGCGTGTTTTTCATGATCTAACTTGTTTGATTCAGCATAAAACTTGTGTAGAACATTATAAACATTAGATTAACATCTATGGAGATCATTTAACACGTGAATCATGATTAATTGCATAAGATATCATAGACAAATCCTAAACATGCACGAGTGAAAACATCAAACTCAGTTAAACCACACTGTTATTTACTTTTAGATCTTAAAACATCTCTGGAAATTCGTTCTTAATCTTTTAAACACGGAAAGATCTGATATTTATTCATATAATATAAAAGGATTGCTTTTATACTCAAATTAGTCGATTAGGCTCAATGAAATCACATTAAAACTCATTAAAAACATTTAAAAATTTGGGAGTAGGGTTAGCAGAGATAAATTTTGCCTTAGACTTGTTAAAAATGTGCAAGATGCAAAGCTAAGGTAGATCCCTAAGCTACAAGCCCAAAATAAACAGAAATCTCACTCTGAAAGCTCTTAAACACCCTCAAAAGAGATCTAGTGTTTAGGAGAGGGTTTGGTGACTGCTAGTGTTTTTAGAATACTGAAATAATATGTAAAAACTTGTGATCGTGATATATATATGGTAGAGAAAACGACCTGGGCCTGAAAATGCCCGAAACCAACTCAAACCAGGAAACTGGATTTTCGATCGGTGGTCGACCGCGCCTAAGCGGCGGTCGATCGGACCGCAGAAAAACAGATATGCAGGAATTTTGCATGTGTGCATGTTTTCGACTCGTTTCTTTCTCACGTATGAACTTGTTTATACTCAAAACACTTGTTAGTCTACTCCTACACTATTTAATGAGATTTATCTTAATAAATATCCACTTATAATAGTTAATCACATATTAATTCAATTTATCAATCATTAACTCAAATTTTCCTGGGTTTTACAAATCTTAACCTCTCTCTCCCCCTTTTGTTTTCATCGGAAGTGTATAAAGCAATAGAAATAGTCACATGAGAAGAAAACTTTGTACGTATGATCAAGAGATAACATAAAGACACATATGATTAATCAAAGCATACGTCAAATCATGAATCAAAATCTCCATGTGCTCAAAAGGTGTAGGTGAGAGATATAAAATGATAGGAAGCATGATTAGAATCACAATGAGGTTTTTAAAAGAAAGAATTTCCAACCAAGCTACCACTTTTCCCGCAAAAGATTCAAAACATGTACTTATATAAGAATAACATGTCCTCAACTTATTAAAAATGAGATCAAGATACTCACATCCAAGTATAGCCATATAGGACACATAGATGTGGATGGAGTAGAGCTTAATGGATATATATACACTGACTCTAAATATTTACAATTCTTAGTAAGGTCAGATATCCTTGAGTTATATCACACCCTATAGACCGCATCCATTTTTCATGCGAAACAATTTAATATAGTTTTTCTTTAACTCCATTGCCTTTTCTTTTTATTGAAGTTCATGCTTTTATTTTCATCTAAAGGGTGTACATCACACATTCTCTAAGTAAGCATGTTATAAAATCTATGTCAACCATATTCAAACTTCTTTTCCTAATTCTATTCCTTTTGTACCATACGAGCAAAAATAATTAAGATTCTATCAAAACTATCTTGTGGTAAGCAGGAGATGTAAGAATCATGAAACGACTATTATGTAATATGCCTAAGAAATCATAAAACAACTATTATGTAATATGCCTAAGAAATCATAAAAATCAAAGTATGACATTTATTGATCATGGCATAAAATTCAAATCTCACACTCCTATTTTATAGTTTAAATGTTTTCAATAAAAATTAAAAGTTCATCTCAGTCACTTCCAGAAAGTTTTTTTTTAACAAGCACACAAAAGAAAAAGCATCAAGCACACCAAAAAACACAAAAAGAGAAAATTAATCACAAAGTTTCCAAAAAAATATGTACAAGGGAAATATCATATTCTCGTACCAATTATTTGTCAATAATTCCTAAATCTAGATGGAGACGACAAAATCGATCAGCAGTTAGGGGTTTCATAAAGATATCAGCAAGTTAAGATTCTGTGGGAATAAACTCAATGCAAATGTTACTTTTAGCTACGTGATCTCTCAAAAAGTAATGTCTAACGTCTATGTGTTTGTTACGAGAGTGATGAACATGATTATTTGAAAGATCAATGGCATATTTACTATCACAGTTTAATGGAACATTCGTGTAAGTTAAGCCATAATTAGAAAGCATTTGCATCATCCACAAGACCTGAGCGCAACAACTGCTTAACGCAATATATTCCGCTTCGGTCATGGACAGAGCAATATTGTTTTGCTTACGACTTGACCATGCAGCTAAGGAATGTCCCAATATAAAACAAGTGTCACTTGTACTTTTCCTATCTACGTGACTACTCACATAATCAGCATCAGAATAAGCAGAAAGTGCAAATCTATCACAAGATAGGTACCACAAACCAAAGTTTTGTGTGTGTATCAAATACCTAAAGATTCTTTTTATCTCCTTAACATGTGACTCCTTAGGTTTGGTTTGAAAGCATGCACACAGACATACATCAAACATGATATCAGGTCTAGAGGTTGTAAGATAAAGAAGAGATCCAATCATACCTCTATACTTATTTTGATCGTAGTCGGTTCCATTTTCGTCATTGGTGAGCTTCGTTCTTAGACTCATAGGCATGTCACTAGGCTTCAATTTTCTCCATCCCAAATCGCTTGAGCATCTCTTTCATGTACTTTGATTGGGATATGAAAATTCCATCATCACTTTAGCGCACTTAAAAACCTAAGAAAAACTTTAGCTCCCCCACTAAGCTCATCTCGAACTCATCCTGCATAACCTTTTCAAACTTTTGGCAGAGAAGATCATTAGTAGCACCATATATAATAGCATCCACATAAATTTGTATTACCAAGAAACCATCACGATCATGTAGAAAGAACAAAGTATTATCAGTACACCCCTTTTAAAATTATTTTCCAAAAGATATGAATATAAACGATCATACCAAGCCCTAGGAGCATGCTTAAGATCATACAATGCCTTTTTAAGTTCAAAAACATGATTTGGAAATTCAAGACTCTCAAAACCTGGGGGTTGCTCAATAAAAACCTTTTCTTTCAGAAATCTATTTAAGAAAGCACTTTTTACATTCATTTGCTTAAGCTTAAAACCCTTCAAAGATACAACGGCAAGCAATATCCTAATAGCTTCTAGCCTAGCAACTGGAGCAAAAGTTTTATCAAAATCAATTCCCTCAATTTGATTTTACCCCTTAGCTACCAATCTAGCTTTGTTCCTAATCACATTACCGTTATCATCCAACTTATTTTTGAACATCCACTTTGTACCAACCACAGGATAATCCTTTGGTCGAGGAATGAGTGTCCAAACCTCATTTCTATCAAACTAGTTTAGTTCTTCTTACATGGCCTTGACCCAACAACTATCATTAAGTGGGGTTTCTACATCTTTTGGTTCTATTTCAAAAATAAATCCACCATAAATGCAGAGTGCACACAAGTTATTATTAAAGGATGGACGTGTATGAATATCTACCGTTAGGTCGCCGATAACCAGTTCTGGTGGATGATTTGGGTTGTAGCTCAAGTCTTCTAGTCTTAAATTCTCTTTTGAAGTATTTTGTTGCCTTTGTCATTGTTCATGGAATCTGTAGGCACCTGCAAACCTTCAGCATTGGTTCCTTCCTTTTCTCCATCGATATCTTCTTTGGTCATGCGAGGCAAAGATGGATTATTAGATTCATCAAATTTCACATGAATATATTCAGTAATTGAGAGAGCTTGTTTAAGAAAAATCATATACGCTTTGCTTCTTGCAGAATATCCTACGAATACTCCTTCTATGCCTTTTGACTCAAAAGTCTGGGTTGATCACCGTTCTCGTATGTTTGATGTAGGAGACCATGAACTAGCCGTTTACTTTTCAATTTTTGTAACAATTCCATGCTAGCGTATGCCAACCTTCTATGCCATAGGGCCGCTTCCTCTTCCCTCCCAACGAGACATTTTTCCAAGGTTAGTTCCTCAAAGGAGAGTATATAAACATTGTTTTTCCTATTAGCCGTAAGAATGACTTTACATGAAGTGTTTTTAATAATAGTACAACGATTAATATCAAAAATAACATTCATACCTTTATCGCATAGCTGGCTAATAGAAATGAGATTGTGCTTGAGGTTTTCTACTAGGAGAACATCATGAAGCTGAAAAGTGTCATTGCCAATAATACTTTTTCCAATCACGTTACACTTACCATTACCATTATCTCTCACAGTGACACAACCTCCAGTCTGTTTGACTAGGCTAAGGAATTTTTCTTTACTTTCCGTCATGTGCCTCGAGCAGCCAAAATCCTAGTACCACTCGCACCTGAGTTCCTTAGCAGTGCAACAGACCTATGCAAAAGAAGAAAAAGACATTTGTGACCTAGGCATCCATATAGGTCCATAGGGTTAGCATATGTAACTGTAGGAACCCAAATTTATTTGAACTTTATATTCTTGTTCCTGTTGGTACAGTTGTTATATAAATGCCCCACAAACCCACAACCAAAACATCTAGGAAAGACACTTTCACCTCTAGCCGTCTCATTGTGAACATGTTTTCTTTTAGGCTTTTCTACTTTATTAGTACCATATCCTAATCCATGTCTATTATTGTTAGGTAGTTGGTAACCTAGAAACATGTTTAATGATTTTTTACCAACTTTAAAATTTTCAATCATCAATTCTAGATCGTGGACTATGGATTTCAAAAGGATATTTTTGTTAACTATTAAGGTACAACGACTAGCAAAAGTTTTCTGATTTTGTATCTCACCTTTCAAAAGATCATCCTTTTGTTTTTCAAACGTTTTTTTTTCTTCAAAAACTTTTATTTTTCTTTCTCTAATTCCTTTTCAACCATTGGGCATTTTTCGTAAACAGATTTTGTTTTCAAATCATTTTTTAGTTTATCTACTTCACATTCCAAATTTTTCTTCGAAGTTTTGATTTCTAATTCAAGCATAGGGCACCTCTCACAAATTCTGCTTTCTTGTGAAGCATGTTTTCCTTGATTTTAGCAAGAAGTGTTTTCAATGTTTTATTTTCATTTTCTAGCTTTTTATTTCTTATTTTTAAATTATAATCATATTCTTGCAATTTGTAATTTATTTCTTGAAACTCCTTTATGCTAGCTTCTTGTTGTTCTATCCTAGTGTACATGTTATCACAAATCACAATAATGTTAGACTTGGACAAGGATTGTACCTCATCGTCATTGTTGTTCTTAACGACGTCTCCCATTAAGCACAATGTCGAGAAAGCCTCCTCCATCTCGGGATCATTCTCACCATCATCATCCTAGGTCACCATCATTGATTTTCCATGATTCTTTAGCAATGGACATTCAGCTTTCAAATGGCCTGGTTTTCTGCAATTGAAACAATTAGATTGATCAGTTTCATATGACTCCAAAGATTTTGTAGGAAAAATTGTTTAAATTGACTGAGGTTCTTAGCCATTTCTGCTCTGCCCCTTAAGGTTCTGATAATCTTCTTAAAGCCCCGAACCATCATGACCTGCTCTTAATCAAAATCATTTTCACTGTCATCCTCTGCCTTTAAAGCAAGCGGCTTCTTGCCTTTGTTCTCCTCTAAGTCTTGTATCTCACGCGCTTTGAGCTCCATCTCATGAGTCATCAAGTTCCCAATGAGCTCCTCTAAGTTTTCACGGTTGAGATCTTTTGCTTCTTAGATGGCGGTGACCTTCGACTCGAAGCATCACAGAAGTACCCGCAAGATCTTCCTTACCAACTCAACTTCTATATATGACCTGCCAAGCGCCTTTGAGTTGTACACGATGTGGCTGAATCTTGCATACGTATCCTTTATACTCACGTTTGGCTGCATTTGGAATGCCTCGTACTCATGACTTAGTAGCACCAACCAGGATTCCTTGACTTGTGAAGTGCCTCGTGTGTAACCTCCAGGGTGTGTCAGATTTCCTACGCAGTAGAACAATAAGATATGCGATTAAATTCAGTACGATCTAAAGCACATATAATGGCATTCGTTGCTTTATTATTTAAAGAATAGAACTTTTTATCATCTATGTCCCACTTATCCTATGGTTTCACAATGTCTGTGCCCTGAATATGTGTAACAAGTGGTGTGTAACCTTTAACGACTATATCCCACACTTCAAAGTTAACTGACGCTAAGCAGATTCTCATTCTAGCTTTCTAGTAAGCATAATCTATCCCATTAAATCTGGGTGGCCTAGCAGTTGACTGTCCCTCGGCAAAAGCACTATCATTAGTGTCCATGGTAATTCTAGGCTTTCCTAATCTTGAATCAGAATATGGTCACGAGTCTGAACCTAGCTCTGATACCACTTATTGGATCGAGGAATAGCCTAGGGGGGTGAATAGGCTATGACCAATTTATAAATTTTCAATTTAGTTAAACAACCAAACAACCACACAGATATATCAAATCACAAATGCAGGCAGTTATAATATACAGAATGTAAACTACACACAGATGTACCCAGGTTCGGCCTCCACGCCTACATTCTGCAACCAGAATCACTAGCAAAATAGTTTCACAACCCCTTACACCCAGTAAGATTGGCTACCTATCGCAATCGTCCTCCCCGAATGATTCATTGGTTACCGCCACTATGTAAACTGAATCTACTAACAATTCCTACGGACTACAACCTCGTAGTCTGCAACCCAACCTAAAATAGATCTAGGGTCCAAAATAAGTGTAAAAGATAATACAGATCGACAATGAATAAAAATAAAAGGAACAAAGTTTAGAGAAGCTTAATGTTATCTTTGTTGTGTCGATCTGGAATTTTTTTTATCTATAAAACTAGTTTTGACGTGTATGTCTCTAAGTCTACTTGGTAAAGCTTCAGACGGATCACAAAACGGAGAATTTTGCTAATTTCTACAAATTTTTTAGCGAAGTCTATGCAAGGAGGAGGATATGCTTATTCTGTTGTCTTTGTCGCATCGATCTGTAATTTTATAAAGCAGCACTCACTGTAAAACTAGTATTGGCATGTCCGACTCTGAGTCTTTGTAAGATCATGAATTTTGATACTAGTTAAATTAATTTTCTAGTATTTTAAAATATTTAACTATGATTTTTAAAAGAGTATTTATATTTTTCTCGAATTTCTACAATTTTCTAGGATTTAAAATCTAAGTTTTATATTTATTTGAATGATTTAAATATTTATAAATTTATTTAGTGTAGTAAAAATTTTTGGAATTTATCCGTTGTGTTACCGATACTATTACGTATTATTTTGAATAATATGTGATATCATTATTATTATTATGTATATTTTTGTATAACATGTTGTATTATTAATTACGTATTATTTGTATAATTTATTGTATTATTTCTACTGTTACATGTTATCTATCGTATTACTATAACTGATATGTTTTACTGTGTGGATAATTAACCCATAATTATTTGATTTTAAATATAAGTAAATATATTTTATTTATTAATTATTCTTGTTTAATTGTACAATCTTGGTATATTTTAACTATTTCGTATTAATTGTTGTATTAGCACAACATGTTCATTTTTATTTATAGATAATTTTTCTATAATTAGTTTAATTTTAAGTATCTGTAATTATTTTATTTTAATTACTTTCATTTAAATCCCTAATACACATCTAACGCTAATATTAAATATAATATAATATATATATATATATATATATATATATATATATATATATATATATATATATATATATATATATTATATATATATATTAATAACTCTCCTCTCTCTCTCTCTCGCTGTTCATCTCTATCCGCCGCACCCCATCTTTGTTCCCGCACCCATCGCGAGCTCGCCCCCCACCATCGGCCCGAAATCGCCGACCGCCGCCTCTCCCTCGAGTCGTCGACCACTACGTCCTACGCCGCCGACCCTTGCCGCCGTTGAACTCCTAACACTACTTCCCTCTCTCCCTTCTTCTTCCCGACGACTTCACCGTCGGAGCCCTCACCGAGCGCGCTGCCGCTCCGCCTCCAGACTCTTCCCCATAGCTCTACCGGCCTGCAGACCAGCAGCCGCCCTGCCATCTCGCCGCCCTGAGCAGCTACACCATGCCCAAACTCACAGGTAACTCCCCCAACTCCTCTCCTCCACTCTCCCCTTGCCATCACCACCGTCTCATCGACACCCTACAGCCGTCGGCAAGCCCTCCGACGTCCGAACCCACTACTGCCACGTCGTCGACCCCGACACCTCGATCTCCAGCGCCTCCCAGAGCTCATCGTCGAAGTCCCCTCTAACTCCCCTAACTCCTCTCCTCCTCTCTCTGCTTGCCGTCACCGTTGACTCATAGACCCCCTGCAGCCGTCGGCAAGTCCTCTGACGCCCGAACGCGCTGCTGCCACGTCGTCGACCCCGACACCTCGATCTCCAGCGCCTCCCAGAGCTCGTCACCAAAGTCCCCTC
>NC_033795.1:22680684-22694117 GCF_001876935.1 Asparagus officinalis
CCGACAGTCCCGAGTCCGTCCTTCTCGCCACCATGCCGCTTTCCGCTCCCTCGTTGCCCTCGTCGAAGTCCCCTCCGACACCACGCTCTCCACGTCAGATCCGACCTGTACCGCTCTATAGACCTATGCTCAGATCAGACCCCGCGGACACGCACGTCGACGTCGATCCGTTCGACAAAACCCTGAGGCAGGATTCCTCTTGCTCATTGTCTCGTTAACTTAATTTTTTTTATCTCTTATGAATTTATTACATATATACATAGATTAGTTTGTGCTGATATGATATTGATTTTGTGGTTGTTGATAATATTACGGTGAATATATTCTGTGAAACGATGCTATAAATAATAAATAAGTATGTTAAAAAAATAGTTATAGTTAATTTCGTGTTGTTTGAAAGGAAGAATATATTTATAGAGTATTTTTTAGAATTATTTATATGAGGAAAATATTTTAAAAGGAATTATTTTGAGAAAATAATTTATTTTGGATAAGGAGTATTTTTGAATAATTGTTATGATTAAAAGAATTTTATTTTAAGAAAAAGAGTATTTTAGATTATTTTATAAAATATCATAGAAATTATTTATAAAATTAAGAAGTATTATTATTCATAAATAATAATAAAAATATATTTTTAAGAAGATTATTTTAGAATTTTTGTAATGAGAGATAATTTTAAAGGAAATTATTCTTAGAATTAATAACTGAGATTTTGATTTTCGTGTGCAAAACATCTATTAATGATAGTTTCATCTTGCATTATTATTAGTAGCTTTACTCTTGTATGTTTCTTGCATGTGATCACAACCCCTGTTCACACTTCATGATATTAACACTTAATATAATTGCATTTATTATTCCATGTTGAGAATCATGAGAAGTACATGACTATAGTGACATGTATGACACAGTTGGGATCTAGAACCTCGTGTGTAGTTGACTTAGAATTAGGAGAATTGGGGTGAGAAGTCTTGGTCCATGTGAGCGGTTGGGATTGTTGATGTATTTTCCAGGCTCGCGCCGATGAAGTTTGTGTAGTCACCGGGGTGAGTCTGAGGAGCTGAGATATTTGTGATTATGGTTGTATTCCGGACTCACGCCGGTGAAGTTTGTGTAGTCACCAGGGTGGGTCTGAGGAGCTAAGATATTTGTGATTGTGGTTGTTTTCCGAGCTCGCGCCGGTGAAGTTTGTGTAGTCATCGGAGTGGGTCTAAGAAGCTGAGATATTTGTGATTATGGTTGTATTCCGGACTCGCGCCGGTGAAGTTTGTGTAGTCACCGGGGTGGGTCTGAGGAGTTAGGATATTTATGATTTGTGATCAGTCAGTTACCGAGGATATGAGCGTTGACTCTATGTGAGATGTGAACCAGTGACATGTTATTAGTATAGCTAGTTACATGACTTCGATTTTTTTTATTAAGTATAATTCTTGTGAGATGTAGCCTAGTTGTAATTCTCTTCATACATAGATCGGGATTAATATTTAATTATCTACAATTCGAGACATATGGTATATACATGAGGGTTTTATTTAATTATCTACAATTCGAGACATATGGTATATACATGAGGGTTTCCTTGTTTGGATTATTTCACTCGACGTACTACGTCTCTTGTTGTAGATTTTTAAGTATTAATTCCATCTAGATGTATGACTTTGTTATTCGGATGTTTATGGATTCTTTAGATTGTTATCTTTAGTAGTGGATTGCATGTTGTTTTGGTTATATTCCCAGTTGCATGCTCCTTTTGTTATTTCCGTTATTGCATCAGCTTTTGCATTGGTCATACGACCGTTATATTTTCCCATGTGGGGTCTTGTCGTGTGCCATATGTTAGACTCTAGAGGGGGGTGATTATGGTCTTATGCTAATCTAATCCTAATTAAAAGCTAATTAAAATTATGTTGATCAATTTGTTCTTGTAAGAAGAAATATGATATGGATATGAACAATAATGATGAATAAAAAATACGCTAAGCAAAACACAAACACACGATATGTTTACGAGGTTCGGTCACCACGACCTACGTCCCTGCTTCTCACCTCGAGGAGATATCCACTATCACAATCCAGTTTGGAAGCCAGAACTTCTACACACTCGGTTTACAAGATCACCGAAAACTCTCACACTACACAAAAACACTATGTAATCACACTTTACACACTAAGTGTAAGAACCTAGCCCGTGTCCTCCTCCTCAAGTGCTCGATTACAACCTCTCCCTAGGTTCGACCCTATCTCTCGCCTCACACTTCTCTCGGTGTACAAGTGTATTACAAGTGATTCTCACAAATAAAAGTTAAATACAATGATTTGTTCTCAAATAACAAGTGAGAACACAATGAAGCTCACACTCACTAAATCACACCATACAACTCATACTATATGGTATGAAAATATCAAGCTCAATAAGTGTGTGTGATAATAGTGAATGAAACTCAATAAATATAGCTAAATAAAATGAAAATAAAATAACAAGCTATATAAGAGTTTAGAAGACTTCTCAAACAAGAAGAACAGTAGATGATGATCCCAATAGGATTTGAAGGCTACTTCTTGTTGTAGAAAAACTTCTCTTGAAAACAGATTGATAAAATCAACTTTAAACAGCTCTTAAACACACTTAGGATTTTGTTAAACACAAAACTTGGATTTCTTAGATGTATTGAAGGAGAGCAGCAATGGGGTATATATTGCACCCCAATACAACAGCAAAAACATAAGTAAAAGACCAAAAACCCAATTTGAAACCAGCTATAAAAACTAGCCATTGTAAAAGTTCTGACAGTTCGGCGGGCGGCCCGGGTTCGGCGGTCGACCGGTCCGGTCGACCGCGAAGCTCAAAAACTCAGAGAATGAAAAATCAAAGCTGGCGGTCGACCGCGGCGGTCGATCGGAAAAGTCTCTGGATATTTTCTCGGTTGACCGGTGCGGTCGACCGTGAGCACAAAACAAATGAGCTCAGAAAAATTCAACTGGCGGTTGACCGCATCGGTCGACCGAAATCTGATATATGGCATATTGACAGGTTTTAGGGCTGTTTTGAAAATTCATTAAAAATATCAAATCAAATCCAAAAATAGTGAAACTTTAGGAAAAGTTTCTAAATGATAAAATAAACATGTTTGAAAAGGAATTTTTGGAAAATTAATTTTCATTTGTGAAAACTCCCTATTTTTGAAAAGTGTTCAGAAAACTTGTTTTTCGTGAACATGAAAATTAACATAAGGCGTGTAAATATGTATATATATATTATGCATGTATTATATGTATATAATGAAGTATGAAAGAGCTGTAAACATGAGATAAAAGTTATTGTAACAACGTTTGATGAAAAATCATTTATATGATAGAAAACGTCAAAAATCGTGTTAAGTGTACATATATTGAGCTTAGATATAATCATACAATATATGTAAGTAAACCAAACATATACCTAGGTAAATCCACACATATGAACTTGAATCTTTAACGCTTGATTGACGTGTGTTGAAATACCTGAAAAGAGAAACATAAACACAAAAACTAGAGATATAAATTGTTTGACAAATCATTATCAAAACCAAAGAGCCAACAATCTCCCCCTTTTTGATGATGGCAAACAATTTATTTATTTATATGAACTTTCATATGAATGATGAAAGATGGAAATAGATTAAGTAGTTACATGTGAACAAACCACATATGACCACATACATAATGAACTGAGAAAAACATATCTTTCATCAACATTAAACACATAATCATAGCCACATAAACATATATGAATAAACCAATAAACCACATAAGATTTTCTCCCCCTTTGACAACATCAAAAAGGGAAAAAGAAACAAATTAGGAGCAACGCTCCCCCTGCATATAAGCACAGATAATAAAAATGTATACCAAAAGCTCCCCTGTCAAATTGAATAAATGACATCTATTGAACATATATAGGAGCTAAACAACAATTATCCATCAAAAAACAATCATAAACAGTATATAAATCAAAGAACTCATCATTAGCAACTTATTTTCCACAAACAAAACATGAACATTGTTTCAACCATGCATTGATCACAGAAAAGATCTCCTCAGAACCAGACTCGGAGCTGGAAGAGGGATCCGGGATCCCAAGAGACTGACGTTGATAGGATAGAATAGTCCTAACATCCCTCTGAATAGATGAGACATGCTTCTGAACACTTGAGAACTGAGTCTCAAGACGATCCAGACGGTCACAAATATCAGAAGAGGAAGAGGTGGAAGCTCTAGATCGAGAAGATGATGGCACAACGGGATCAGATATGGAGCTCGAAGTTGCATACGAGAGAGAGAGAGACCCTATCAAAGAAATCTCTTAGATTCAATCTTGGGTTCATTGGTGAGGTCAACATCGAAGTGTTGAAAGATGAGGGTGAGAAAGGAGCCAAATGGTAGAAATTTGGTATGCTTCGATGCCAAACAACAGAAAATCTTCATAATGAGAAGCTTTGGTAGAGGAGGAACTAGATTCAGGTTTTGATCTCTTTTTAGGAGGCATGATAGATTAGGGTTTAGAAAAGATATGAGATATAACAGAAATTATAAACTTCCTGGAAACAACAAGAAAATTTTAGAGCAAATTAAGAACTTCCCTAAAACAGAAACCCTAGATTGAGAAAATAAACATTAGATTAAGGAAAAGAAATCAAGAGTGGAGAGAGTGATTACCTAGCAAGTAAGTTCAATAGACATGAGGTCAACGTCACCTGTTGGGATTTTAAGAATCCCCGCAAGTTCGTTGGCAAAAAAAGAAATTGGAACTCCTGTTTGAGAGATGAAACAAGAGGCTAGGATTAACTCAATGATTAGATCAATGGTGGTGAAGAGTTCGGGTCCAAAACAGTTATCCATAAAAAACCAAAACCCGATAAAATAAAAAATCGATGCTGAAAACTTTCTTGCAGTCGACCGACGCGGTCGACCGAAACAAATTACAGAGACTTCTTCGGTCGACCAGGTCGGTCGACCGCGAGAAGATAAAATGCACAGGCAATGTAAAAACTTGATTTTGAGAGATTTTTAATTTAAACCTTTAAGAAATTTGTTTTATAATATACCACATGTTTTATAAAATGTATATAATGGTTTTTAGCTATAAGATCATACAAAAAATTCTTTTTAGCAAAAAAATACAATTTGTCATTAAAACTCAAAAAACCAATTATTCAAAATAAAGACAAAACAAAACACCAAAAACAAAAAAAATCATTTTGGTACCCAAATCATTTTGGTACCACTAGAGCTTGGGACATGACCCCTATCATTTAAATCCAAGGCCCTAGGGTTATGAACCCGCTTGGTCGTATTTTGTGCACCGATACGATCAAAGCAAAAATTATAAATGGGACCCATACGATTGCAATTTGTGCAATGTAGAGGTTTGAATGATTTGCGTTGACCGAAATGAAATGCACATGGTTCATTTGCAAAAATAGATTTTTCTTTGTAATTGTTTTGCAAGCAAGAATTTCTTTTCAAATCGAAACAAAACATGACCAAATGACCAAAACGACCACAATAATCACATTTATACACATGAGCATGTTTATGATTTACACTATGTGTGTGTACATGTGTTTGTGATGAAGAATCTTGATGGGATGCACAATCATGAATGGGCTTGTCAATTTTTGGTGCATTATGACAAAATTAAGCTAAATGGCCTTTAAGACCGCAAATAGAACATTTGTAAATTTTGTCATACATATGTGCATAGTGAATAGGTTTTTTAGAAGAATTAACATTGAACTTTGCACATAAGTCCATAAGCTTTTTATTATTAGCAATACAAGTGTTTAGTGTTGAATCTAAGGTAGATATTCGTTTTCTTATTTGATTCAACTCATCATTGTGCATACAAGCATTGCTACTAGAAGTAGGATAAACAAGATTACTCATCATAGATTTCAACTTATCTACTTCTAACATAGCATCACATTTTTCATGAAGCAAACTAGCATTTTCAATTTTT
This sequence comes from Asparagus officinalis, assembly GCF_001876935.1. NCBI lineage: Eukaryota > Viridiplantae > Streptophyta > Magnoliopsida > Asparagales > Asparagaceae > Asparagus > Asparagus officinalis. The sequence continues at coordinate 22,686,686 of NC_033795.1, forward strand.
TTTCATTGCATTCTTTAAGAATTATATTTTCATTTGCAATAAAATTAAATTTAGTGGCTAGTGTTTCATGAGTGGATTTCATATTAACATACTTACTCTTTACATCAATATAATAATTGTGTAATTTTTCAAACTCAAGAGCAAGTTCATCAAAAGTAATAATATCATCGTTATCACATACCTCACTAGGGTTATCACCTAGTGGAATTATACATGGAGATGAGGCTTCCTTAGAACTCAAAACGGGATTTTCCAACGCTTGTTGAATAGCCTCCAATTTCCCTTCATGTGCTTCAATAAGTTTCCATAAAGCGTAAGCACTATCAAAATTAGCAAATTTGTTAGAAAATGATGAGTGAAAAGCGTTAATCAAATATTCTAACAAAAGCTTATTCATGTTAAACAATCTTTTATCATTTTCACACCATTTGGATTTTTCCAAAATGGGAACAACATAGGCTTCCTCAATAATTTCCCATAAATCAAATTGTTTAGATTGAACGAAAAGTTTGAATCTAATACGCCATTGAGTATAGGAAAAAATATCCAAACGAGAAGCAATATTAATAGCATATCCTAAACAAGATGAATCATACATATCCATAAAGATGAAATGTAAAAAGCACAATGTAATTAAAATTAGACTAGCACAAATACAATAACTTGGATCTTTAACTAAAGGCGGTTAGTCCTTAAATCAAAGAGTACCAAGCTTTGATACCAATTGTTAGACCCTAGAGGGGGGGTGATTAGGGTCTTATGCTAATCTAATCCCAATTAAAAGATAATTAAAATTATGTTGATCAATTTGTTCTTGCAAGAAGAAATATGATATGGATATGAACAATAATGATGAATAAAAAATACGCTAAGCAAAACACAAACACACGATATGTTTACGTGGTTTGGTCACCACGACCTACGTCCCCGCTCCTCACCTCGAGGAGATATCCACTATCACAATCCGGTTTGGAAGCTGGAACTTCTACACACTCGGTTTACAAGATCACCGAAAACTCTCACTACACAAAAACACTATGTAATCACACTTTACACACTAAGTGTAGGAACCTAGCCCGTGTCCTCCTCCTCAAGTGCTCGATTACAACCTCTCCCTAGGTTCGTCAATCGACGCCACTCTTATTAGATTCGACCCCGTCTCTCACCTCACACTTCTCTCGGTGTACAAGTGTATTACAAGTGATTCTCACAAATAAAAGTTAAATATAATAATTTGTTCTCAAATAACAAGTGAGAACACAATGAATCTCACACTCACTAAATCACACCCCACAACCCACACTATATGGTATGAAAATATCAAGCTCAATAAGTGTGTGTGATAATAGTGAATGAAACTCAATAAATATAGCTAAATAAAATGAAAATGAAATAATGAAAGTGAAATAATTCAAACAAGAAGAACAGTAGATGATGATCCCAATAGGATTTGAAGGCTACTTCTTGTTGTAGAAAAACTTCTCTTAAAAACAGATTGATGAAATCAACTTTAAACAGCTCTTAAACACACTTAGGGTTTTGTTAAACACAAAACTTGGATTTCTTAGATGTATAGAAGGAGAGCAGCAATGGGGTATATATTGCAACCCAATACAACAGCAAAAACATAAGTAAAAGACCAAAAACCAAATTTGAAACCAGCTATAAAAACTAGCCGTTGTAAAAGTTCTGACAGTTCGGCGGGCGACCGGTCAGAAAAATCAAAGCTGGCGGTCGACCACGGCGGTCGACCGAAAAAGTCTCTGGATGTTTTCTCGGTCGACCGGTGCGGTCGACCACGAGCACAAAACAAATTAGCTCAGAAAAATTCAACTGGCGGTTGACCGCATCGGTCGACCGAAATCTGATATATGGCATATTGACAGGTTTTAGGGCTGTTTTGAAAATTCATTAAAAATATCAAATCAAATCCAAAAATAGTGAAACTTTAGGAAAAGTTTCTAAATGATAAAATAAACATGTTTGAAAAGGAATTTTTGGAAAATTAATTTTCATTTGTGAAAACTCCCTGTTTTTGAAAAGTGTTCAGAAAACTTGTTTTTCGTGAACATGAAAATTGACATAGAGCTTGTAAACATGTATATATATATTGTGCATGTATTATATGTATATAATGAAGTATGAAAGAGCTGTAAACATGAGATAAAAGTTATTGTAACAACGTTTGATGAAAAATCATTTATATGATAGAAAACGTCAAAAATCGTGTTAAGTGTACATATATTGAGCTTAGATATAATCATACAATATATGTAAGTAAACCAAACATATACCTAGGTAAATCCACACATATAAACTTGAATCTTTAACGCTTGATTGACGTGTGTTGAAATACCTGAAAAGAGAAACATAAACACAAAAACTAGAGAATATATTAGCGATAAATTGTTTGACAAATCATCATCAAAACTATAGGGTCAACAATCTCCCCCTTTTTGATGATGGCAAACAATTTATACATGAATATGAATTATAAACTGATAACCCACATATAAGCCAAACATGAATAAATCATACATAAATCATACATGAATGATCACATAAACCATATATGAATATGAATGAGATTGTAAACCATATGTGAATTTTTCTCCCCCTTTGACAACATCAAAAAGAAAGAAAAGATGAAAGATAGGAGCATTTCTCCCCCTGCTTATAAGCACAGATATATAAAAGTAAAGAAATGTATGCCAAAAGCTCCCCCTGTCAAATAGAATAAATGACACTAAAGAGTATGAAAAGGAGCTAATCACACTAAACAATCATAAACATTATATAAAACAAAGAATTCATTAAAAGCAACTTATTTTCCACACACCAAAACATGAATATTGTTTCAACTATGCATTGATCATAGAAGAAATAAACTAAACATAATAAGTCACAAATCATCACATAAGCATTAGAAAGATAAACTAACACAATAAATCATAAATCATCACTTAAGGATTTAGAAATTACATAGTTTTGCATAAACATAGTTTGTTCCACATGACAACAAACCATACATAAAAAGTCACATAGTTCCACACTAATATAGAGTTATTACACTCAAACAAAAAAACATAGATATCAGGTTTTACAACTCGGAATGGAACATCACCATAAGCATAGAAATCAATTAAAAGAACTCCAATAATCAGCAAGATCAATCATCACCATCACCATCATCATCACCATCACCATCACCATCAGAAGCAGGATCAGAGCCAGAACCATCGTCAGAGCCAGAGCCATCAGCAGGACCCTCCTCAGAACCAGACTCGGAGCTGGAAGAGGGATCCGGGATCCCAAGAGACTGACGTTGATAGGATAGAATAGTCCTAACATCCCTCTGAATAGATGAGACATGCTTCTGAACACTTGAGAACTGAGTCTCAAGACGATCCAGACGGTCACAAATATCAGAAGAGGAAGAGGTGGAAGCTCTAGATCGAGAAGATGATGGCACAACGGGATCAGATAGGGAGCTCGAAGTTGCATACGAGAGAGAGAGAGACCCTATCAAAGAAATCTTTCTTAGATTTAATTTTGGGTTCAAGGGTGAGATCAACACCGAAATGTTGAAGGATAAGAGTGATGAAGGAGCCGAATGGTAGAAATTTGACATGCTTCGATGCCATGTTATTGAGAAAAACATTTGCCCAATCTACTTTTATTTTGGCAAATATGGCATATACAACATTGATCTTGTCAGAAGCAAAATGATCGAAACTACCGGTTTTAGGAATCAAATTTTGAGCAATAATTCTAGCAATGAGTTTGGCATTTGGATTAAGAGAATTATTGTTCATAGGATAAGTGCAACCGGGTTTAAACAAGAGTTGGTTCACAGCTGGATCAGTAAGTTCAATAGACATGAGGTCAACGTCACCTGTTGGGATTTTAAGAATCCCCGCAAGTTCGTTGGCAAAAAAAGAAATTGGAACTCCTGTTTGAGAGATGAAACAAGAGGCTAGGATTAACTCAATGATTAGATCAATGGTGGTGAAGAGTTCGGGTCCAAAACAGTATATGGCATATTGACAGGTTTTAGGGCTGTTTTGAAAATTCAACTGGCGGTCGACCGCACCGGTCGACCAAAATCTGATATATGGCATATTGACAGGTTTTAGGGCTGTTTTAAAAATTTATTAAAAATATCAAATCAAATCCAAAAATAGTGAAACTTTGGGAAAAGTTTTTAAATAATAAAATAAACATGTTTGAAAAGGAATTTTTGGAAAATTAATTTTCGTTTGTGAAAACTCCCTGTTTTTGAAAAGTGTTTAGAAAACCTGTTTTTCGTGAACATGAAAATTGACATAAGGCTTGTAAATATGTATATATATATTATGCATGTATTATATGTATATAATGAAGTATGAAAGAGCTGTAAACATGAGATAAAAGTTATTATAACAACGTTTGATGAAAAATCATTTATATGATAGAAAACGTCAAAAATCGTGTTAAGTGTACATATATTGAGCTTAGATATAATCATACAATATATGTAAGTAAGCCAAACATATACCTAGGTAAATCCACACATATAAACTTGAATTTTTAACGCTTGATTGACGTGTGTTGAAATACCTGAAAAGAGAAACACAAAGACTAGAAAATAGATTAGATATAAATTGTTTGACAAATCATCATCAAAACCAAAGGGCCAATACCATGCACGCTGACGTAGACCTGTTTCCTCTGGTGTACGTCAGACTTAGAGGAAGAACAGGTTCAACAGGAGCTAGAGGATTCTCAATAGGAGTGTCTTGTAGACGGAGCAGAAGAAGGAGTCGAAGCATATTCTTTCCATTTATTAGTTGATGGTTCCGTTTACTCTTGTAGTACATCCCATTTCAGTTTGAACGATGTAGTTTACATTTTCTTCAGTATTCATTATTCAATTTGTATAAGGGCATGTTTGGCCCGTATTTTTATGTCTTAGATAATATTTCTTTTATGATATGGATTATTTTGTTCTGATTTTGTCTATTATATTCTTGCTATCTGTGATCGAGGACCTGTGACTTCGTGTTGTATTTATTTTCAGATGCTTAGCGTATTGGATTGAGAAGAAAAGAAAAAAATGATAATGTATATTTCTTCTCAATCTAATACGTCGCAGACTTGTTCACGTTCCGATTCTCGGGTATTTCAAAAAGTGGGACGTGACAGTCTTAATTCGTATAGCTTCTGACGGATCACAAAACGGAGATTTCTGTGAATTTCTATGAATTTTTGAGCAAAGCCTACGCAAGGAGGAGTATCTGCTATATTCTGCTCTTTTTTTTGTTAATCTCTCTCCCTATCGTCATTAACAGCCTTTAAGTAGGCTTTACTAACCCTAATCTGCTTAAGATTTAATTTTGCCCCTTGGATATGACATGTGACACTATCTGGGGCCCTAGAAAAGTCAAAACACCCATAAAACACTCTGTACAGATACAGTATAGGACTCTATATTTGTACCGATTTTTCTGCACTCCATATGCCATGTGGCATGCAATTATTAGCTGAAATATCCTCCCATGATGAGATATGCCCAGTAAATCTTAGTTGGGCCTGTTTGTATGGGTTTTTTCTTGCAGACTTTGAACTAGGCCTTGTGGAAATCTTGTAAAACAAATTTTCTTGGGCTTTGGAAATAGTATATATATATATATATATATATATATATATATATATATACAATCCTTTTCCGTTCAACCTATGCAACCTACATAACTCAACATACAGATTAGAACGCTCATAAGGGTTTTTTGTTATCAAACAAGGTTCATAGATGGTCATACCCAACATGGGTAATGAAGGTATTATGTTGTCATTTAATATTCTATTCATTGGTTTTATTTGGTGACTTATTCACTTTTAGACAATGATGATTGTCAAAATAACTGAGATTAGTAACCTGCAATGCTTTTTAACATGGCATCAGATGGTTAACAATAATGATATTGACAAAATTCTAAGCTCTCAGTCATAAATTTCATATACATATGGCTGATATACTTTATGTGATATCAACAAATATTTCGGATGTTTTTTAGCTGTAAATTTCATTCAAATTTCAATATGAAGAATAGCAAAGTAGTGCATGGTTTTTTTAGCTCGTTGCTTTCCTTTCAACCATTATAAATAAATTTCTAGTCCATGATGCTCGCAATGTCCTCCTTATTAATATTAGCAATAGTTTCATTGTGGCCCACTTCATGTGCATGTGTTAGGAGATTATTTTTATTCTAGTTCATGTTGGGCATATTAATGTAATAGGGACACTTCCAACATCAGTTTTGGTATCTAACTTTCAAAGCATTAGCTTTTAGCATTATCCATGCTACGTGAATTAAATCATTTATCTCATCATGCTCTCGGTCTTCATCTGTATAGGAAATCCATTCCTCAAAAGCGCGTGGTTTAGGTTTAGTTATCCTTCCATGCTAAGATTAAAAAAAAAACAAAGTACATTGACATTAGAAAAAATAGCTACCAGATCTTATAAAATTTCAAGATTCTTACCTTTAATATTGGTGCAAATGAAGATTCACTAGTATCCCTGCCTTTCTTTCTTATCTTTTTTTCTTGGTAATATTTGGTATGTAAACATTGGTTTTTATAGATGGATATGGACTAGTACACTTAGTTGGTGGTGGGATATCAAATCTGACAGTGTTTATCTTGCTCACTAATTTTGATCTTAGTTTTGCTATTGATTTTTAAGCGCTCGTATTTTTGAAACCTAAACCACTTTTGTTTCTTTTATTTGACTCAACTACTCAGTCTCAATTATTTGCAGGTTTTGTGTGATTTTCCATTTCATACATGTATTTATGATTAATCAAGTCAGTTATAGGTTTCATATATTATTTATGATTGTCCATGGTGATTTGTTCGGTTATAAGGTGATGATGAAGGTCCAAAAATATGAATAGCAACCTACATCTTTTAATAAGATGTATTGGATGGCTTTCCGTGGTGATAATGACCTACAGATATATGTATCCTGAGCTTTTTTTTTATTTTCATGTCATATGAGTAGTTATTATGAATCAGGTTATTTACAGATTTCACATGAAATTTCTGCTAATTCACGTGCATAGTTCATATGAGTTATGTTCAATCATGTTATTTACAGGTTTAGATTCAAGATTTTTCATGTCATACGGGTTGTTATGATGAATGAGGTTTTTTATAGGTTTCATATGAATTTTCTGCTAACGCAGGTGTGTAGTTTATATGGGTTATGTGCAATCATGTTATTTATAGGTTACATATAATTTTCAAAGTCAATAGGTATTTACAATGAATCAAGTTATTTATAGGCTTCATATGTTATTTTAGCATTTTTTTTGGTAAAATTACCACCCATAACAGTCACAAATAAATTTATCTTTAGTGAGAAGTAAACTTACCATGGCGACCGTAT
>NC_033795.1:22694127-22704438 GCF_001876935.1 Asparagus officinalis
CAAAATTCAACACTAAGCAAACACAAGAAAAGTAAAAAAAAAGTCTAATCAACCAAAAGTTTTCCCCGTTTTTAGATACCAACCAAACAAAGGAAAAGTGCGTAAATTAATTTCCCACCATATTTTATTTTGTGAATCAAACACCAAACTTTAAAAACTTAAAAAATGGAATTTTCACATCGAATGAGGTTTCCCAACAAAATGGGCAACAAACCAAACAACGCCTTATATATAAAGAAGAGATAAAGAGAAATTGGTAAACTATTCCTAAAATTATCAAAACATGTCATGCGTTAAAAAATGATCACGTGTCTATGTATCTATCTATCTATCTATCTACCCTTTAAAAGTGCCAGTTCTTGAAAAACTTTTCCATCCCCAAATTAACCTTTACCTCTTTTAAATATACCCAATTTAACCCGTCTAAGCGAAATCTGCCTGCTTCTCTACCGAAGCCGAAGAGATCTTCTGTTTACCTAAGCGCCTCCGCTGAAGCCAAAGAGTTCAACGCTTACTGTTATCGCCGTCCCGCGAACTTCCAATCATCAATTTGCCAAGATGACTATTAATGCCCAAATGATCAACTCGACGCCTCAGCATTCATCTACACAGTTTTCAGAATTTTGGCATTCAGAAAGGTATGCAATCTTCGTCTTCATTCCTCTATACTAAATCCTAGATCTAAGATTTAGTTATGCTTAATTCACCCTATCACCTTTCAGATCTTCATCCCTCTCATTTTGTTCTAATAATTTTGACCTAATTCTCAATTTTCTACAGATTCAAGCGACAAACCTTCAGCAGCTGTATCGCGACTATAAAGTAAGTTTATTTTAATTGAGTTTTTTTATTTTTCAGTTTTTGATTTCGCCTGTAATTTTTTTTAATTTTTTTTATATGATTCTGATTTGGTTCAGAATCACAAATGTCAACGAACCATTGGATGATTGGAAATTATGCAACCATAGATTTTATTTATTTAGTTGATATTTTATACGTGCAAAGAATTTCTCTTGGATGACTGCAAACTATGAATTATTGTTTAATTTCAAATAATTTAGAAAATAAACATAGATTATCTACTTTGTTCACTTTAGCTAAAATTGAAATTATGCACATTATGCATGAATGGAAAATTTTGAATACTTGTTTTAAGTTCAGATGCTTCTTTTAATTCTATGATTAATTACTTATTTGACACCTAATGCTACTCTTTTTTAATTTGCAATATGTATTTTCTGAAACTTTATTCAATGTCATGCAGTCCTCTTCTGAAAATTAAATTTAATCTTTACTTTTCTCCTTTTTGAATTTAAAATATATATATAACCTATTGCTCGTGTTTTTAGTTTAAAAGATTTTACAGATACGGAAATAGAGTGAATTACTTCTTTTGATCAGAAATGTGTGTGAGATTCAGACAGATTTACCTTCGCAGTTTTAGTTACAATAAATCTTCTTTAGTGTTTGATTAACTGTTTATGGAGAAGCACGAGTAGTGTGCGTGTCAAATGTTGGAGTAGTTGGAGCATGATTCTTATCAGAACCTTAGAGTTGGAGTCAATAATATCCAAATCCGAGTCTTTACACTCGCTTTACCACTAATTTTTAATATACATGTATGGATGGATCACATTATTGCTCTGGTGCGCTCCAAAAATTACTACAAAAACAAATATCTTTAAAAAAGAAAAATGAATTGCTATTGCATCTAGATTGAAAAGTGTTCAAATAGAACAGAAAGTAACTGCATGATTTCGTAGACGCAATGCACATGATTTAAATAGAAGATCTATTTAAAAAATTTCATGCAGTTTAAACTCATGTCACAGTAAACTCCTTGATTTGAATGTAAAGGCAACTCCTATTTTTGAAATTAGTTCACGTTTTGTAAATGACATAAAGCTCCAACAACTTCTATCCAATCACACACTTACCAAGTGAGGAATTGGATTATATATAAAGGTTTTTTGATTCAAGGTAGTTGATCTTTTATGGTGGGAGGGAAATCATGAAGATATAATTCAGATCTCATACGTACGTAGACACGTGTGTATCTATATTTGACAACATATTAAACCTAAATGCTTGCAATACCCTTGAAATTAACACACAATGGAATTTTCTGAACCAATTAAACACCAAAATATATCAGGGGGCCTAAACTTTTATAATTCTCCAGTGTAAGGAAGTACAGACAAAAGACACGTATTATTATTTAGTTGAAGTGCTCTCAGGTTTGGTAACTTAAACCTAGAAATTACCTAACTGAACCAAACTTTCTTATATGATGAATTAACAGAAAAATATAAACAGGTCAACTCATTTAACAATAGAATTGTTAAAATTAGTATCATCGACACAGTGTTCTATATTTGTAAAGACAAACAATTGACATATAGAGTACAGATATATATATATATATATATAGTCAGTAAATCATCATGTCACAGTTAGTCATAAATATGTTTTAATATACAAAACAATATATATATAGTCAGTAAATCATCATGTCACAGTTAGTCATAAATATGTTTTAATATACAAAACACGCACAAACATAAGTGTATATATGTATCATCATACATGATATAAATATAATATGTATTGCATGTATCTTTTGATCTAGCGTACATACTATACGTCCAAATAGTATAGTACACTGTATGTGATATTTGAATCATGTATCTAATATAATATATGCAATACATATGTAATGTGTCAAATATATGTTATAGATGTATTACAGTCAAATATATGATTAAAATATATGCAATACATATGTAATGTGTCAAATATATGTTATAGATGTATTACAGTCAAATATATGATTATGCTCCAAAGGATTATCTGATATAAGCTATAAAGTAAGTTTAGTTTAATTGAGTTCTTTTATTTTTCAGTTTTTGATTTCGCTTGTGTTTTCTTTTAATTTTTTTTATATGATTCTGATTTGGTTCAGAATCACAAATAACAACGACTACCTATAAATTACCTAACTGAACCAAACTTACTTATATGATGAATTAGGTCAACTCATTTACCAATAGAATTGTTTAAATTAGTATCATCAACACAATGTTCTTGTGACGCCCATGGGTTCACACAAGGCTGCAGTCCGAGGTGAAACCAAGAATGTCAAACCTGCCATGCACCACACCGTGCAATAACATGTTTCACCATCACAATTCTATCACTCTAGTGAGTCAATAACAGGTGTAGGTACAAGGCAAGTGAAAGATACTACAAGAGATAACTGATGAAAATAATAGAGATAAAAATAGTATTTCATCATCCGACATACAGGAATATAAAGTCAATGTCTGAAATGAACAAACTGGAGTTCTTAATACATCCCAAATACAACAAGTCTGAGTAAAGGAAATAAGGCACACAGCCTTTACAACATCTAGAAATAAAGTCCTCAACTGTCTAAACAAAGTCTATAGTAGAGCTCCAAAATAAAACATAGCTAGAATAGATAGTCGAACACTAAAGTGTGTCGCCATCACCCTGCGACTCTCCGGGCTCCTGGCTCGTGACCTGAAAGGGGGAGGGACAACGAGCGTCAAAGCGCTAGCGAGCAACATCACAAACAACCCCAAGGGAGAGGGCTTGTTGTATAAGAAAATACAGTTATCACAAAGTATATATATATGCAATTATCCAGAAGAAATGAACAATGGGCTTAAAAAAACAAATACAACATGTCTCCGAACATAAATATATTGTATTATGTGACGTCCCACATAATTACTATGTCGAATTTGACATAAGTGTCATATCCTACTCTCAATATATGTGGTGTCATATTCTTCATAAGTGTCATGTCATAACTCCGGTGATATATCGCATGCAGGGTTAAGAGAGATGTCCAAATGCATGAATTAGATATAGAGATTTCCCAACTCATGAGATAAATGGATAATTGTCCAACACGAGGACTGAAATGGATTATAGTCCAACACGAGGACTTCTATGGATTATAGTCCAACACGAGGACTGTGCAACTGAGCGGGTATTAGTGATATACAAAGCATGGTTCTCTTATGCAAAACTCCCACTCAACTCGTCGCGTGATTCTAGGCAAGTATTTCAGGCCATCTATCATGCATAGATGCTTAGTACAACTGAAGATCAAAGTTAGGTGATCGAGGCAAGCGCTCTAACGAGTGTACTATACAGCAGAAATAAACAGGGCAGGAAAACTGTGCGGCGGTCGACCGCAGAACCCACTCCGGTCGACCGCTCGCAGGCCCGAGAACTACTGGGCTCAGAAGCTGAGCGGCGGTCGACCGCAGAGGTCATGCCGGTCGACCGCCCAAAGTGCAGAAGCAATTCTGCTGGCAGAAAAACACGACGGTCGACCGCTGAGTCCTCTGCGGTCGACCGCTGGGCGGACAGAACCCCATTCTGGGTTCTGTCAGCTACCGAACTCATATAAACACTTGGGGATTTCTATACCCATTATACTATAACCTTTTAATAGTGAACTATGGCAATAACCACCAGATTAAATAGTTAAGACTTTATTATCAAAAATCCCAAACCTTAAATAACATGATTTTTAAAAGTTCTTAAATAGTAAAAAAATGAGTTTAACTCTCATAAAAGCGTTTCAGATCAAAAACTCATTAATTAAGCATCATTAGTGAACTTTTTAAGACTGGAAAATATGATTCTTGCATCCCATGCCATAAGATCTACTTATCTATACAAAAATACGATTTCGGGCTCAATAGAAACCGAATAAAACTCAAATCTAAGCATAAAAACGAAAAGGGATGAAGTTGGGCGAGATGTTACTCGCCTACGACGAAAACGAAGCCCTAGATCTGGAGGAAGATGATCCCTCTCACTGAATCCACCAAAAATCCGCTGAAAAACCCTGTCGACCGCCGCGCCTTGCGCGGTCGACCGCACAGCAGGAGAAAAGTCTCCTGTGTGCCCGACTGCTGTGCGGTCGACCGCCGCGCACATCGCGGTCGACCGCACAGCAGAACAACTGCCTGCTATGCCTTCTATCACATGCTGATCAATCCCCTTGATTTCTCTAACGTAGAAATTCTTGCTAGGCTCCCAAATACTATTTATCACATTTATTTAACATATATATGGTTATTCATCGCAAAAGAAATGTTTACCACTAATAACTCAATATATTCATTAATAAATTTACGAGGTTCTACAGTTCTACATTTGTAAAGACAAACAATTGACATATAGAGTATATATATATATATAGTCAGTAAATCATCATGTCACAATTAGTCATAAATATGTTTTAATATACAAAACACGCACAAACATAAGTGTATATATGTATCATCATACATGATATAAATATAATATGTATTGCATGTATCTTATGTTCCAGCGGATTTTTTTCCTGGTTCTGAAAAGAGATTGTTTGATTTTTTTTTTTATGTGGGGATATTTTTAGGAATTAATTAAAATTTGTAGAAATTAATGAAGTTCATAACTGTCCAGAATATACCTCTTATATGTCAGTTCATCATGTATCTATCGGTCCGTTTTTTTCCATAAAATTCTTAAAACTTCGTATGAATACATATACAAGTGTTTAAATATTCCAACAACAGCTGGCTAGACATTAGAAAGTAAGTTGAGTTGAGTTGAGTTCTTTAAATTTTCAGATTTTGATTTTGGTTGTGATTTATTTCCTAAATTAGTTCTGTTTTCCAGTTATAACTACAAAAATAAGATGATAAATATTTCGATATTCCTTCGTGATCTTTGGTTTAGATGCTCGAGACCGGATGTTTTTATAGTTGAAATTTGATGATTGCGAACTTACCTCGAATCTCTGTTCTTATGCTGATGTAGTTTTCTTTTAAATTATGAAGTAAGACCAGATAATATTTAATAGATTGCCAAACCAGTATGTGTGAAGTATTTACGAAGATGTCAGATGCATTGTAGAAATTTTCAATTTAGAATACATTGCGGACTCATTTGATAACTGTCAGTCATGCATTATAAACCTCAGCTCATATCCTCGATGCTCCAAGAGTGATATGATATTTGTTAGGATATGTGAAGCCTAACTATCAGACATGCCCTATGCTTCAGAAGAGAGGAGGAACAAAGTTTATTACTACGTATCCCTCTAATCTACCATAATCAATTGCGTGTAAATATAGGACCACTCAATACGAAGTTTACTTCCTCATGCAAGAATCATCGTCTCACATACGATGATGACAGACATATAAATACATGTTACTCGATGAATAGACCAAATCAAAACATGGAGATAAATTAGCCACAGACTACCTATATGGACCAAACAAATCAACAAAAGGCTGAAATATACACACAAACAATGGATAAAATAGACCCATATATCCTAGGGATTTCGATCTCAGATAAACTAGTCTATCAATCAATAAAATCATCTATTCTGAGGTATTGGGCATGATTATCTCACACTCTCTGAAGCAACACCCAACGATCAGCATCTTTGCTCTCCAACGATACAGATTTAGGTGCATCATCTGATCTCCTAGAGGCCGTTCGCTTCAGCTTCTCCTTGTCTTTCTTGGTCTCTGTGCGGCAACTTAATTTTCATTAGTGGCCAAACTTGCCACAATGCAGCAAGTCTATTTCCTTCTCGCGCCTTCCGGCGGTCCTGTACTTTGCTTCCGTTCTCGAGTTATTTATCTTTCCTTCTTGTTCTATTCCCCTTCTATTTCTGTTTCTGTTTCTTCACTGCCACTCAAGGTTCAACGCCGGACCCTCACGGGAATTAGAAAATCGCCTTCTCCATTCTTCTATTCCTCAGTCATAATCATCGTCACCCACCTTCTTGAAAACTTCAGCTTTGATTTTGCCATATGAACCGCTGATCGATGATAACAAGTCACCGGGTAGTCTCCTTCCAGACGTCGGCCAATTGACCAATGTAGTCCAAGAGGCCCTTGATTTCATCGCAACTAGGAATATTGACCGAGTTTAGCTTAATCCGTGATCGCACTCCGTTAAACTCGTTCACGTGTTCTCTTGAATTTCTGCCTCTCGGACATCCTCAATTATTAAACCAGCTTTTGAAGTGAGACGTCCTTATTCCCGCCGCAGAGGGCTACTATACGATCCAGATGGAGCCAACGCCGCCAATGCAATTCGCCTGTCTATTGATATCGTTGATGTTGCAACCGGCTACTGATTTAGACACTAGTCAACCCTACTCGCTCAAGGCCTTTCGATCAAATAGCCTTCCAATCGCGCATCTTTTCATATTCCGTCCTTCTCTCTCCAATGTCAGGTATAAATCCTTCTGCATCAGAGGTAGTCTCTCATCTGCATCTTCCAGAACGCGCGACACGTGTTGTTCCAGTCAAACTCTCCATCTTGATGTCCTTCTCAGCCACTCACCACCTTCGTAATCTGCAACCTCCCGGAACGGCGACCTCGCCTCGCCCGCCGAAGCCATGGTCGGCCTCTGATCACACCACGCCTTGCTCGGGATCGCCACACCACATCACGCCACACTCGAAGTCCCGGCCCACTTCTTCCCACACACCTGACCGACGCACCGTCCAGGAGAGACCCAAGCAGAGAGAAATAACACAGCTACACAACTCCGTCAAATCACAGACAACACCTGGGCACAGGACAACAAACTTTTTTTTATCTTCTGTCTACGCGGCTCGTTCCCTGTCAACCGTGCTGACCACACTGACGTCCACCCACCCCCGTCCCCGCGCCGGCGGCCACCGTGCCCGCCGTCCTGGCCCCGGCCGGGCGCCGCGCGGCCCACACCCGCGGACGAAGTGGAACGAAAACAGCTTCAAACATAATTGTCTCGGTCATCTCAACCACACTGCACTGGCGCGCACTCCACCGGCGCAGCCGCGGACGACACCATCTGTTATAGACGCTCCAGGTTTCACCCAATAAAGGAGAGAGGAAAGACACGCATGGAGACAACGCCCACCAACCTCCGCGAGCCTCTCGCGCCCTCAAAACCGACTCGTCACCGCCGAACAACATCGTCGACTGCGACAATCCTATTCCTGATCGACTCTCGTGGACTTTGGGTCGGTCGACGCAGCGCCGCAATGTGCGGTCGACGCCGAGCGACGAACAAAATTCGGCTGCTCTCCTGGACTTTGAGCGGTCGACCGCGCAGCTGCCACGTGGCGGTCGACCGCGATGAGCTCCCTGCCGCGCTGTGCACCAGCTGTGCACATGAGGGCGGCTCGACCCGCCGTCCCGGCTCCATCGGCCGGTCGACCGGCAAACGGCTGTAAAATCCTCCTTCTTCGTCGTTTGTGCTTGAACTTCGTTCGTCGTGCGATCATCGTTCCTCGCTATTCCAACTTTGTTCTCCTTCCTTCTGAAACATAGGCAGTGTCTGATGACGTTAGGACCCTTCATATCCTAACAATAGTCATCATCGATTCTTGGGAGCATCCCGAGGATATGAGCTAGCGTTTTTCAATGCATGATGACAGTGCTATCAAATGAGTCCGCAATGTATATCCTACAATTGAAATTCTCTACAACTGGCAGTCTGACATCTCGTAAGATAGCTTCACACATACTGGTTCTGGGCATCTATTAACATATTTATCTGGTCTTACTTCATAATCTAAGAAAGAAAACTAACACAGCATAGTTAGTAAACAGAGAATTTCGAGTAAGTTCGCATCATCAAATTTCAACTATACAACAACTCATCCGGTCTTCGAGCATTGCTAAACCAAAGATCAGCGAAGGATATTCGAAATAGTTATCATATCTTTATTTCGTATCTATGAACTGGAAAAACAGAACCTAATTAAGGAAAATCATCAATCTACAACAATGATCAAAAAATCTGAAAATTTACAAAGAACTCCAACTCAAACTCAAACTCTACTTCTACTGTTTACCGCCAGCTGTTGTTGGAATTTTACAACACCTTGATATGTATCTCATTCACATCATTTTAAGAACTTTAATGGAAAGAAAACGACCGACTAGATACATGATGACACTGACATATACCCAGGAGTCATTATTACTGGACAGCTTATCGACTGTCATCCGTAATTTCTACAAATTTAATTAATTCCTAAAAATACATCCACCATAGAAAAAAAAAATCAAACATGCTCACCTTTTCAGAACGGAAAAATGCCGCTGGAAGCCATAAGGAGACATGTGCCAAACCATAATATTATCATATTTATATCATGGTATCGATGGAAGCCATACGACTACACTCTATGTTATAGTCGTTGTAATGTTCAAAACATATTTATGCGCACTAATGTGTACATGATGATTTACTGACTATATACTACTTTACTGCGCTATATACTGGCGTATAAGCTGTCAAATTGTTTTGTCTTACAAACTGGTCGAACTCGTAGAACCTCCCGTAAATTTATTAATGTATATATTGACGTCTTAACTAGTGTAAACATTTCTTTTGCGATGAACTAAGTCCATATAAGTTAAAAACGAATGTGATCAAATATATTTGGAAGTCCTAGCATAATTTCTAACGTTAAGAAAACTCAAGGGATTCGGATCAGACAGCTGATAGAAGGCATAGCCAGGCAGTTGTTCTCTGTGCGGCTGTCGACCGGATGTGCGCCGGCGGTCCGAGCCGGCACACCGCAGCTCGGCACGACATGATGACTCGTCTTTTACTCCTGCTGTGCGGATCGACCGCCCCCAAGGCGGGCGCGCATCTCACCCGCACAAGCAGGCAGAAGAGTTTTTCTGTGTTGGGCTCTTAATGGGAGCCCTCCTTTCGGGTCGGGTTTCGGGGTCGGAGTTCCGGGTTCGGTGTGGGTAGCATAGTGATATCTCATCATTTACCGGCTAGAAGACCCCCATTACTCCTCATCTGTGACGAATCAGTAACCCTACGCGCCCCTCCCCTCCCTCCCCCTCAAGACCCTAAAGTTTCCTCGGTCTCCCTTGTGGTGCCCTCGATTGGCCCAGGGTGCGTTGTGGAGGGCTTGGTTCAGCGGACTTTTGGTGGCAGGTCGTTATTTGTCACGCGCACAGGCCCGATCATCTTCTCGCTCTCAACGATCCTGGGGCTTATTTTCTCGGCTGAGTAACATGCCGCCAACTTTCCATGCCCTTTCGGTTTTGCTTAGATTTGAATTTATCCCTTTCTATTGAGACCCCCGAAATCCTGTATTCTGTATAGATAGTAGATCTTATGGCATCGGGAATGCAAGAATCCTATTTCCATCTTAAAAAGTTCACCCCTAATCGATGTTAATTATAGTTTTTCTTGAAATCTCGAAGACTCCTTTTTTTGAGATTTAACTCATTCTTTATTAC
>NC_033795.1:22705438-22710429 GCF_001876935.1 Asparagus officinalis
TTTGTGGGCTAAGGAAAGGGTGATGAAATCCCTTACCTTATCTTGATTGGGGTTTTGCCCTTAAGAATTATTTAAGCGTGTGCCAAATCAAGTGCTACAATCACTTTGGTGAATTCCTACACTATATGAAATGCAACCCTAGAATTAAAAAGCGACTAAAAAGGATGATAAAAAGAAAATTTTTTTTTTTTAATTATGGTCAACAACAATCAAATGTGAGAAGATGGCTCATGTTTGAATTTATTATATTGTTAGTTAATGTCCAAGTGAAAGGTGGATTTTAATTATGGTCAACAAAAATAAAATCTTTTTTTTTAATCTTAATTGTCTCTAATTGTGAAGCTAGCTAAAGAGGGTGGAATTGAAAACTAGAAAGAAGACTTACCCGAAAGCAATGCTCCAAATTCTTGATCTTCAATCCAAGATTTTCAAGCTCCAAGCGGTTCCTTCACAAGAAAAATAAACAAGTTAAAGAATCAAGTTAATAAAATCCTATTTTAGCACATTCCCCGGCAACGGTGCCAAAAACTTGATGCGGCATAATTATGTACCAAAATTGCAAGTGCACAACTTATCAAGTTATAGTATAAAAAGATATTGATCCCACGAAGAAGGTGATTTTAAGAGATTATTAAACTTGGTTCTTATATTTTGTGCGTGACAATTAGGAATAAAGAATAAGTGTGATTTTGTTGAGTGATTGTTATGAATATATGCAAAAGATAATAAATTGAATTTTAGAGGAGAGAAAGAAGAATCAAAGAATAAACCAAAAAGGAAAAGAAAATTTAAGAAAGTTAAGATGAAGGATTCAAAAGAGGTAAGAAATCTAGAATATAATCCACTAACCAATTTCAATTACAAAATATAAACTATTCTCTTTTTATCATATTTCAACTTAGATTTATTAAGCATAGATTATCAAACCATTTAAGGAAAGTGTAACCTATCAAATTATCATCTAAGCTAAAATTACTATTCATGATAAGAACAACAACATGATAATAATCCTAGAATTCATAAGCATAACCTATCAAACCATTTAAGATAAGCATAGATTATCAAATTCTTCTTCTACCGATTAGTTCTCCAGTTGATTATCCTAAACATGAACATTTTAAGTACAAGAGAATAATTCATACAATATAAAAGAAATTAGACTAGTTTCATACAATTCTAAGATTCTTACAAGAATTAAATTCACATCTTAAGAAATAAAAACAAGAAAAAGAAGACTAATTACAAAATTAAAAAGAAAAGAAAAATCTAAACTATGAACAAGAAATAAATCTAATTACAAAGAAAATAAAAATCTAAACTACAAAATAAATTGCAGAAATTAAATGCAAGAAAAATAAATCTACTCTACAAATTAAAGTGCAAAAAGAAAATAAAAAAGACAAGAAAGTAAATCTATACTACAAGCATGAATTTAAATCTAACTAATAAGCAATAATAAAGAAATTACTAAAAAGAAATAAAAGAGAAAAGAAATGCAAACCTTCAAATTGCTCTTCATCTCCATCCTCATCATTCAACAAAGAGGAGAAAGAACAAATTTAAAGAGGAAAAAATTATTTTTATTAATTGCAACTAAAGTTACAATTTTTGGAAGGCCTTCTCAATTAAGAGTAGCCCTCCTCTCCAAAAGGAGTTTACAAAATTTTCACACCTCTAACCCCTCACTCTCTACCCCTATTTATAGTAATCTTCAATGAATATGAGCCATTGGATTTGTCTTGAGCCCCAAGCAACAATCTCCACCTTTGATTTATTTGATTTTCAAAAGAAAAATAATTTCAAAATTAAATCAAGTCCATCTAAGTCTTTGGCCCATTCATGATTTCCATTTCATTTTCAAAAAAACCGAAAACAGCAAGCAATCAAGTCTCCATTTGATTTTCAAAATCAATTGTCTTCAGCCCATGTTCGGTCCACTGCAGCAGCTAAGCAAATCCGGCCCATAGCAAATGAAAATCTAAACTGCAGCAATGCTTCACTTGATTTTTCAAAAGAAATTGAACATTTAAATCTCCTGGTCAAGCCTATCACCGTCTGGCCCATTTATTTGTTTGATTTAAATCAAGTCCGGTCATTTGAGAAACCAAAATCTCAACTGCACAATCATTTTCTTGTCCAAGCCATAAGTCTTGAATTTCGAATTTAAGCCCATGAAATGATCAATGACCGGCCCATCCAATGCATTTGGTCTTCATTTGATTTCACCTTCCCATTTGATTTTTTCAGCCCAAATGAAGACTGCAGCAGCTTGTCCAGCAATCAACTCCAAAGTTCGGTCATTTGATGAGTTCGGTCACTGTAGCAAGACTGCAGCAGCTTGTCCAGCAATCAACTCCAAAGTTCGGTCATTTGATGAGTTCGGTCACTGTAGCAATTCGTAATTTTTTGCATAAAAGCCCAACTCATTTCACTCTTTGCATCCAAGTCCATTTCATTCCAACTTTGCATAAAAATCAAATCTTGTTTGCATCCGGTCTTGTTTCCCTTGTATAATCTTTTTGCTTTGGGCATTCACAAATTCGAAAATTTCACTTTGGCTTCTTGAATCATTTCTTCATTTAATCAATGGGTTTTTTTTGTTCAGAGATGGGAAGTTGAGATTTATTCTTCATTAACCTGTAATTAAAGATAAAAACAGTTATTAGTGATATATTTATTCATATAAAATAGATAATAAGGGTATAAAATCGTAATAAAATATGATTATCAGGTGGTTGAGGGGTGAACGGACAGGTTGCTGAGTCATCCTTTCCCTTCCATATGACGACTGCTGATTGGAAGGGAAGTCACTCGGGTATAGAAGAGAAAGGTCTTCTTAGTATCCTGGATTTGACAAATGAGGTAGGGCAAAGGATAGGCCAGCCACTTGGTCATCCTCCTCCCTCTAGATGGTGGTTGGTGATTGGAGGGGAAACTATTAGAGCCCAGGAGAGCATCATGGCGATCTCTGGGAAGTGACTTGTGAGGAAAATAAACGGCTTATACTTGAGATTTGTCAGAGCGAAGATCTCGATGGGACTGATCAATGCTGTAGTGCTGATTGACATCTGAAGTGAGCTTAGTCGGATCTTATCCCCTTAGTCGAGGCAGGTTGATTTTGTGAGTCATTATTATGATTTGCCAACTCGATAGTCGAGTGAGCTTTAGGCTGAGTGTATGGTCGAGACGTCTGCTCGAGGAGTAGTCTTAATTACCAGGGATCGACTAGTCCCGCACTTCGAGTCGGTAATGAGGATCCTTGGTCAAAAGATAACTCGTATGCTTAGCTGGCCGATAGACTTTCCCTTGACTGGGCTTTTGGGCTTCTAAGCTGGTTTGGACCATGCCCTTTTTAAGCCTATGCAGTCAATCTCTCGACATTTTTATCTGTAGATGGTAAATTACCATAACAACATTATATAAGTAAAATACGGTAACAACAATCTAAATTCTTGTAGGTCATTTTCATAGCTACCAGTGTCGTACTGATACCCTGATGGACCAATGCTTGCTTAAATAGAGGTGAATGAAATTGGAATCAAATGCTGGGTAGTGGACAAAATGATTAAAGATGAGATGAGATTGGGATAAACAAGTGCTACATGACATCATGACTTCTTGTGTAATACTACACAATATGGAGGATGAACATGAAGAAGAACTAGATAATGTTGATTCCAACTCAACCTTCAAATGCCGACGAGATGGATGATGATGAGATGAAAGATTAAGACGATTGCTCGCTCGACATAGGAAAATCCAAGATCGGGAGGCTCACTTTGAACTTCTGAATGCACTCATTGAACATTTATGGCAGAGATATGGTAATGGAATAATGTAATTTTTTAAGCATGATGTATTTTAAATTCTCTGTACTTCAACATTTCATAATGATAAATTTGAAATTAATATTAAAAGTATTAAATATTAGTCTTATTTTGAAGGTTTCAGCAAGACAATTTTAATGATATAATTTTTATTTAAAATAGAAGAGTAAATTTAAAATTATATTAAGTTAAATAATTAGTTTACTTATATTCAAGGATACAATTGGTATTTATAAAAAGTTATAAATGAGATGGGAAGGCAAAATTAAATTAAATTATATGAATAGTGTTTTAGAGGGATCCCTCTATATAAGCACAAACCCTTCAAATATGGAGGGTTACTGTAGAACTCTCTTAATATAGAGGATGCTACAGTTCCCCATTGGAGCCAATGGTAAGACATTTTGGCGTACCATTAGAGCAACTCCAACCATTGGCTCTATTTTGGAGTCCCCACTAAAGCATATTCTAAGGAATATGCCAAAATAGAGCTTTGCAACTCCAACCACACTCCTCTATTTCCAACTCCATTTCAATTTTTCTCAATTTAACAATTCTTTTACTTATTTTTAAAATATATAAAAATTATAAACTAATAATTAAATAGGACATAAGTGGAATATCTAAAAGTAATTTTGAATGTATTATCATTTCTAATTACTTGTTTTGTAATTTTATATTTCGATATTAGTCTCATTTTGAAGGTATTGACGAGACATTTCCAATGATATTATTTTTATTAAAAAATATTTAATATATTTATATATATATATACAGATTTTAAGTAAGTACAAAAAATAATAGGATACAGTGGGAATAATAAAATGTTGTTAAGAAGATTTGAGGGTTAATATTGTCTTTTTTGGGGGGAATAGTAAAATGGAGGAGGCTGCATATTTGGAGAAAAAACTCCAAATATGCAGCTGGTGGGTTGATGCTAATTTCTCCGCCATCCAGACCTTTGACCTTTGGAAAGAAAGTCAGGGGCTTTCATTTACTACCTCTCTACCTGATCAATCGAGTACCCCCAGGTTCTGTTCCTTCGATTTTAAGTGAGAACAAGAGAAACTAAGAAATTGAAAGAAATGTACTAAATGAAACCTCTGACTTTCTTTCCAATTCCTCAAAGTCGAATCCCATCAAACAATTGAGTACATCCTCAGT
>NC_033795.1:22710440-22726454 GCF_001876935.1 Asparagus officinalis
CGCTCTCTCTCTTTTTCTTCTTCTTTTTAATAAGTAGAACAACTCGAATTTAGACCTTTTATGCTCAACTATTGGAATCGTGTAGATTATAAAAACTCAAAATTTACAATTTGTACTTCACCAATCGGAATTATGCATACGAAAAAATTTTCAAAATTTGATAGCTCTTGTTAATAGCAATAAAATAATAATAATAATAATAATAAAGGAGACTGAGAAGAGAAGTGGGAGGAAGGAAAAAGAAGATGGGGAAAGGAAAATGAACAGCTGGAGAAGAGAGATTTTAATCTAAGATTTCCGAAACAGCCCCTAATTGCTTGTTTCACGATATCCCGCTTTGAGGCTTTAGAATAAGGGGCTGTTTGGTTCGCTTTTAATCCCCGTGAAAAACTTTTTTAACTCATCCACATTGGTTTTTCCCCTTCCACGTCGGTTATTTCATTTTCGTTGTTTTTCTTTCCCAGCTTTGTTTCGCTAGGGCTGAAGAGAGAAACGAAAGAGGAAATCGTTGCCACCTAGGTTTTTTCTCCCCCAATTCCTTCCCCAACCGAGTAAAATCGGCGGAAACCCTAGCCACATCAGATTTTGGTCTTCCTTGTTGTTTTCTTCGGTGAGCTATTGTTACCTCCTTGCTCTTCTCCCGCCATAAACTCTCGCGACCTTCTTTGTGGTTGTATTCAAAGAAATTTGGGGAGGGGCATCTGATCTTGTGCTAACGCTATTCAGATCTAATCTTTGCCGATGTTGTTGCTTCATAAATCAAGGTAAAAATTACTTTTTTAATTTTCGGATTATTACTTTAATTTATATTAATTTTTTGAGAAATTAGGGGAGGAGTATCTGATCTTTGTTGACGGTATTCATATTTGAGCTTTGTATTTGATTAAACTAGTTTTTACACACGTGCAATGCACGTGATTTAATACCATGATTAAGTATTTTTGGCAGTTTGTGCTCATTTTTTTTCTTTAAACTCTTACATCCCGATTATTTTTTTATGTTTGTTTAAATGGGATACACCCAATTTAAATTTTCATGTTGATATTTGAATTGACAAAAAACAAATATAATTTAAAAATAATTTGAATTTTCATATTATTTTTGACCGATATGAAACTAAGCTTTATTTGAGAAAGTATAGCATTGCAAAGTGAAAAATATTAAAATAGTGTTATACAAGGAAGGTGAATATTTAAAACCAATATGACAAAATGATTGATTTAAAGTATGTTAAAACGATGCAAAAGAGAATATGAAGTTCATTCCTAATCATTGATAGACTTCATAAAAAAATATAAATTAAAGATTAATACTAACTCTAGTATACTTTTATATGATAAAAACACCCACATAAGAATATAAAAGTACTGAAAAAAATTCATAAAACTCCCTTCTAAAGATTCCTAATTTCACTTAAAATAATTAAACTATTCTATAAAATATTCATAAAATATTGTTTTTATTTCTTCTATTCTATTTTTTATTGAGGTAAGATCAATCCTTCTTCAGGTTTATCATTTATCATTTTTCGGACAATTCTAGAGTATTATCTTCATCATCTACATCAATTATGACATCAGGCTAATTTTGTATTTTTTATGCTATTATCTTTCCTGGGGTCTTCATCATCTACATCAATTATGACATCAGGCTAATTTTGTATTTTTTATGCTATTATCTTTCCTGGGCTCGTTAATTTTTTATCATCTCATTTAACTTTACAAAGAAGTCAAATGTACTTATGATGTTCAACACAAACTGCTCAAAATACAGACTTTGATTTTTTTTATTTCAATGAGAATAAATATTAATTTCATATATATAAAATTCTTTGTGTTCCTAATTTATTACTTAAATAAATTAGAAGTTATCTCTTTATTTTCCTCTAAAATTAATTCTTCTAATGTGCATCCAATAAGAATTTCTGTTATTTCAATAATATTACCTTTACTCTATCTCTGTCATTTTCCATAAAGATCTAAACTAAATACCTGCATTATTCATTACTAATTTATCTTAGATTTTAATATTAATATTTAATTTGAAGAACACAGTATGGAATTTATGAATACTTACTAATTTTTCTTATGTCTTCCATGGAGATTTTTTTCTTTGATTAGGATAAAGTTATTAAATTATCTTTTAATGTAACTCATTCAGTGCTTCATTAATAGATATGTCTTATGTTAATGCCAATTCAAGTGATTCATTGACGTTTTCTGAATTTTAGATTTATTTCCATCACTTTCTCATTTGCAATGGAAATAACTCAATTCCTTTAAAGTTATCTCTAAATATTCTAATAGTTTCTCCATATGTAATTCCTTGTATTCTTTTACCCTATAAATATTATTAACGTCAAAGATTAAAGTTTCTAAATTAAAATCAATTAATGCTAATGTATAATATTATAGTGTTTTATCATTTCTATGGATTTAAATATCTATCAATTAATGTTACGAATGTATTTTGGCTACCCTAACTTATTACTAAAATTATATGAAATTACTTTAATTTATATAGTGCCGATAATTTTTAATCTATAATATTTTTTAAAATTTTATCCATTACCGGATGTTTTTAATCAATTCTTATTGTTTTGTTTACCAGTATCAACTTAGACTGTTCTTAGATGCTGAAAATGGATAGTAAATCCCTAAATTAGAAATTTTAATATATATATATATATATATAACAATTACACTTTTCTTTGACAAGTTTTAAAATTTTAGCCCATTTTTGTGGTTTTGAACTTTGAGGGTGTGATTTATAATTTTGAAAAAGTTTTTAAAAAAATTTCCTTTTAAGTTTGGTAGTTGTAAATTCTATGTTTCATGTGTTGGTGGTAATTTTTTAAATGTTAGTATATTTCTTGTAACTCTAAAATTTTGAGGGTGTCTTTTGCAATTATTAAAACTATAGATTAGTTTTAAAAAATATTAAATTTCAGCGGTCTACCAATCGACGAATTTGATGTGTGCTAGTTTAAAATTTTGAAAATTTAGAGTTTTTTTACGATTTTTAAATTTTGAAGGAGTTTTTAAAAAAATTTGAGGTTAATTTTGGCAAATTTTAATTTTTAGGTGTCTAAGGGTAATATCTTGAATTTATCTTATTTTATTTACAAATTTTAGAATTTTAGGGTGGCTTTTTATAATTTGAACTTTTGAAGGTGTTTCTATAATTTTTGAGATATTGAGGGTGTTAATTAAAAAAATTAAATTTAAATGTCAAAAATTTTAGGTGTATCATGGTAATCTCTTGAATTCATCTGTGTTGTTTGTAAGTTTTAAAATTTTAGAATTTTAATGTGCTTGTCTGTAATTTAAACTTTTGAGGGTGTTTCTATAATTTTTGAGACATTGAGGTGTTAACTGTAAATTTTAAATTCTTTGCAAACTGATGTTAATTTTTTAATTTCATGTTTTTTATTTTAAGTTTTGAAACATTGGGATGATTTTTATAATTTTAAACTTTTTAGGGTCTTTTCTGTAATTTTAAAACTTTTTATGGTTTTTTACAATACTTCATGTATTATAATATGTTATCTACTTGTAATTTCTTTATCTTAACAAACTAATATCATTTTTATGTTTTATATATTTTATTAATATTAGTTTTTTAAATTGTTAAGCTAAACGTGGTTCACATAGGATTAGGATAAGATATGATTATGATTAGGATAGATTAAGATATAAATAAAATATTCAAAATAGTGAAGGGTAATATTGACCATTGAAAATTAGAATTTGATTATAGATAAGGTAGTTCAAACTATAAAGGGGTATATTTGTCTAAAAAAGATTTTCCGAACTCGTGCTTTTAAAGGGAGTATGATTTTGAGATTTTAGAGTAACAAAATTTTTTTTAGCAGATCTGAACTTTTACTTGTTTAATAGTATGAAGACATTTTGTAGTTTTATAATGTATATATAATCCATGCCTACATTTTTATACCTGCTTAAAATTTATGACTCGTCCTTTCTGACTGAATTAAACTATATATGTAACTTCATCAAATTGTTAACCCTAAAAATTGAGGAAATTTATGGGGGTAAACAAATAGTAAATAAAAAAACTATATGGTATCACTAGATGTATGGTGTATGATATGAATATTAAATATCTATATCAAGTAGGATATAGAAACATATATTGTTGGAATAATTAGGATTTTTTTCTAGCTTTTTGTTGGATACTACTGATTTATGTATGTAGTAGATAACGTTTCTGGCTCATCAAATTAAGTTTCATTATGTTCTGTGCAATAAAGAATGTTCCTATATGACTTCTTGAAGTATTTTTCATGCAATTAATTGCCTATTTTTTATGAATTTATTATTGCAATAAAGAAGTATATTTAGCAGATTTTGAGAAAAAAATATTTTTTGTTAATTGCCAATTTTGTGCAAACTGTTTGTAGCTCTTATACTTAATGACTCATTGTTAAAGAAAACTGAGAATTGAGTCTCACGTTCTCAGTTTCTTTGTTTGAGAGATTTCTTAAATTAATGGGTAATTATGCAATTGGGTTGCTTTAGGTGGTACAATCATTCATTTAACTTTTAATTCTTTAAGCTAGTATTTTATTTTATTTTGATGCGTAAGCGTTAGATTCTAAGTACTTTAATCTTCCTAGGTTTAACTTTTTCGGGATATTGTGTGATGGATCTAGAATTTTGATAGCCATATTAGTGATTTGGATAGGTGGATTGAGGTAAATAAAATATTTTTGTATTTTTATTGACTAATTATCTTATTTTCTTGTTTTTAATGAATTAATTCAATTGTACTTTCCAGGACAAGAGCTTTAAGAATGTTAAGCTTACACAATACGTCACCAAACTCTTGAGGTATTATGATGATCTTGCCCTTATCATCGGGGATTATCAAGCTAGAGGAGATTTTGCTAGTGATGCTTGGAAAAAATTTAGTCGTAGCGAGTCCATAAATCTTGGAGACGATGCTGACTCTCCTTTGCTTGTCTCATAATCCCCTCAAGTACACATTTTAGATGGTTGGTGTTTGTTGTTGGATGGCTGGTTGGTGTTATTGGATGACTGTTTGTGAGCCTGGTTGTTTTTAGGTTTGTGAGCCTGGCTGTTTGTGGATGCTCTTTTGTTCAAATTCTATTTGTCCTATGTTTTGTGGATGTTGTTTTGTTCAGGTACGTTCTCAGCTAGGTTTGTGCACAACAGCCTTCTTATCATCAGGTTCTATTCATGTTTATGCAAAACAGTCCAGGATGTTTTGTGTTCATGTTTGTGCACACCAGATTTCCTGATGCTTAGGTCTGTGTTATGTTTGTGTTCAATCACTTAGAGTTCTATTTTTGTTTAGGTTTTTCGCACTGTTTATGCTTAATTTTGTGTTCGTGGATTTGTTGATTTTGATACTGTTTGTGGGTGTTCAATTGAGGCTATGATGATTGTTAATTTTTCTGAGATTAGCAACTTGCAATATCTGTTGATATTACACTAGATGGCTAACAATGATGAAATGAACAAGTTCGGAGCTCACAACCATAATATGCATATACATGTGGCTAATTTATTTGACATGATGCCAAGAAATGTTTTCAATTGATTTTTGCACATAAAGTTCATCAACATGCATAAATTATCAAGTTTGATGCCTCGTTAATTCTAATTTATGTCTCGTTAGTTCTAATTTGTACCATGTTAGTTCTAATGTGTACCATGTTAGTTCTAATTTATTTCATGTTAGTTCTAATTTGTATCATATTAGTTCTAATTTGTATTATGTTAGTTCTAATTTATACCATGTTAGTTCTAATTTATATCATCTTAGTTCTAATTTGTACCATGTTAGTTCTAATTTATGTCATGTTAGTTCTAATTTATACCATGTTAGTTCTAATTTGTACCATGTTAGTTCTAATTTATGTCATGTTAGTTCTAATTTTTGTCATGTTAGTTCTAATTTATACCATGTTAGTTCTAATTTGTACCATGTTAGTTCTAATTTATATCATTTTAGTTCAAATTAATACTATGTTAGTTCTAATTTGTACCATGTTAGTTCTAACCATGTTAGTTTTAATTTATGTCATGTTAGTTCTAATTTGTACCAGTTAGTTCTAATTTGTATCATGTTAATCCTAATTTATATACCATATTAGTCCTAATTTATGTCATATTAGTTCTAATTTGTACCATGTTAGTTCTAATTTATGTCATGTTAGTTTTAATTTGTACCATATTAGTTCTAATTTATGTTATGTTAGTTATAATTTGTACCATGTTAGTTATAATTTATGCCATATTAGTTCTAATTTGTACTATGTTAGTTCCAATTTGTACCACATTAGTTGTAATTTGTATCATGTTAGTTCTAATTTATATCATGTTAGTTCTAATGTGTACCATGTTAGTTCTAATTTATGTCATATTAGTTCTAACTTGTACCATGTTAGTTCTAATTTATGTCATGTTAGTTCTAATTTGTATCATCTAATTTGTACCATGTTAGTTCTAATTTGTACCATAGTTAGTCCTAATTTATACCATGTTAGTTCTAATTTATACAATGTTAATTCTAATTTGTACCATGCTAGTTCTAATTTGTACCATGTTAGTTCTAATTTATGTAATATTAGTTCTAATTTATGCAATGTTAGTTCTAATTTATAACATATTGGTTCGAATTTATACCATGTTAGTTCTAATTTATGTTATGTTAGTTCTAATTTGTACCATGTTAGTTTTAATTTGTACCATGTTAGCTCTAATTTGTACCATGTTAGTTCTAATTTATGTAATATTAGTTCTAATTTATGCAATGTTAGTTCTAATTTATACCATATTTGTTCGAATTTATACCATGTTAGTTCTAATTTATGTTATGTTAGTTCTAATTTGTACCATGTTAGTTTTAATTTGTACCATGTTGGCTCTAATTTGTACCATGTTAGTTCTAATTTATGCCATGTTAGTTCTAATTTATACCATGTTATAGTGGAGGGTAATCTTACCATGATGACCATAAACACTTTTCTCTGCCCACTTCAAAACCAACCAAACACAAGAAAAGTAGAAAATGTCAAATCAACAAAAGTTTTTTCTTTTTTCCATGCAAACCAAACACAAGAAAAGTAAATACACTATTTTTCCACCATATTTTACATGCGAACCAAAACAAAACAATCTATTTCTTGGAAAAGTTTGGAAAACTCAAAACTTGAGTTTCTTTACATGGAATTGCATTTTCTATTTCTTGGAAAAGTTTGGAAAACTCAAAACTTGAGTTTCTTTACATGGAATTGCATTTCCCTATATCTAGGAAACAGTTTGGAAAACTCAAAACTTGAGTTTCTTTACATGGAATTGCATTTCCCTATATCTAGGAAACGAACCTAACAACCCCTAAGAAAAAACTTCAATCTAGCTTCCAGGTCAGCTTTCCCATAGACTGGTCCCATTTTTCAGATCCAAAAGAATTACATTTTGAAGTAACGATATCATGAGATTTTCTTTGAGAAAAGTCAATAGACTGGGGGGATTTCATCAGACAATCCATAGTTGATGGGTTTTATGCCAAATTTTTTTAAGTTAAGGGGGTTATCTACAGTATCCTAAAACTGAGACACCCCCAGTAGTTGATGGAGGTTTTCTAAAATTAACCCTATATATTGCTTCATTGTCCTACTTTTATATACTATTATTTGTTTAAAATTTGTTAAACATAGAACTATAAAATATATACTATTTAGTTATTAAAAAAGTTTCATTTGACTAAATTTAATATGAAATACAAAAATATGTCTTAATTGATCAAATTTCAGGAATCTATTTATTAAACATAATGATGAAAATAAATGAAAATGTTTACATATAAACACTTATAAACAATGTTAGTGAATACATATCAAAATTGTAAAAAATCACATACTTTTGTATTATTAGTATAGCACACGTGCTTTGCACGTGTATCCATTTTCATGTTTAATTTAACTGCCATATGTACAATAATTTCTTACAAAGTTGGACTTATAAAAATTTGGACTTCAAAGTAAATTTTTATATAAAAGTATATTGTACTAAATAATAATTTTCCTAAAATGTATGGACTAAATGATAAGATTCTAGATAACCGATAATTTGTAAATTTCTAATTGGGGCTTCAAAGTAAAGGTTGTCAGATTTTGATAGGTAACTTAAAAGTTTCTCCAGCCCTCAATCTTTCATGTCATTTTTTATTTTAAAGATAAAGAAGATTTTCCTCAAATTATAATATTTTGGAGTGGACAAAATTTTTTTAGAGACCAAGGATAAATTTTTTTTTTTTAATACTAGTACTTTTTAATTTTTTGGGAGTAAATATTAATCTATTGAAAATCAGGGGTTAATAAATTTTGAAAAATTATGTAGACTTTTGACAAATGGTACTAAGCTGAATTACAATGAAATGATCAGAGAACAATTCTAATCCAAAAAAAGGTTCATACGGTTACTTATAAGAAGCATGAATTTAAAAAAAAAATTATAATAGCAAATATCATTTACTTATACTTGTATAGTGCACGTGTGTTGCACATGGATATATTTTATGCAATTTCTTATAAAATTTATCCAAAAGTTTGATTTTAAATGTAATCATAGCAATTCTTGAGGACTTATTTGTGATGTTCTCATCATTAAAACCACTAGTAGAAAACTGAGCATTGGCGACGGGGTATTGGCGACGGATTTGAAATCCGTCGCCAATACAAACATTGGCGAAGGAACATTGGCAACGGGGTGATTCCCGTCGCCAATGTTTGTATTGGTGACAAATTTCAATCCGTCGCCAATGATTTTCCGTCGCCAATAAGTATTGGCGACGGAAAACATTGGCGACGGATCAAATCCGTCACCAATAAGTATTGGCGACGGATTCGATCCGTCGTCAATACTTATTGGCGACGGATTTGATCCGTCGCCAATGTTCTGTCACCAATACGTATTGGCGACGGATTAGATCCGTCGCTAATACTTGTCGCCGATCTATCGCCAATACTTATTTGTGACGCCTCTGGGTTCACACAAGGCTGCAGTCCAAGGTGAAACCAAGAATGTCAAACCTGCCATGCACCACACCGTGCAATAACATGTTTCACCATCACAATTAACATCTATCTAGTAGAGTCAACAACTGGTGTAGGTACAAAACAGGTAAAAGATAATACAAGATATATTAATGGAATGATAACAGTCACATAAATATCTCATCATCCCACATACAGAAATACATAGCCAAGATCTGAGTAGATAAACTGGAATACTCAACAAGTCTCAAATACAAATATCTGACGAAAAGGAAATAAGGCACACAGCCTTTACAACTTCTAGAACAAGACTCTCAAATGTCTAAATAAAAATCTACTGTGGAACTCCAAAAGAAAATATAACTAAAGAGACGGCTGAAGCTAAAATGCATCGCCATCAGTCTACGACTCTCCGGGCTCCTGGTTCGTTACCTGAAAGGGGGAGGGACAACGAGCGTCAAAGCGCTAGCGAGTAACATCACAACCAACCCCAAGGGAACAAGGCTCGTTGTATAAGAAAAAATAAGAAAAATACAGTTAATATATAAGAGATCAAAAATCATTGATCTTACTAAAGAGGGTTTTAGTATTTAGAAATTTACAACACGAGCATAGGTACGTCGAGCGAAATAATCCAAACAAGGAAACCCTCATGTATATACCTTACATCTCAAATTGTAAACTCCTAAATACCAAACCCAAGGTTCTAGTGCAGTAATAATAATAAAAGAAATACGACGAACACCAGAGCATGAAAACAGTGTTGTGACATAGCCCACATGAGTATCATGTTATTACTTACATGAATATCATGTCAAAATCTACATAAGTGTCATGTCAAACTCACATGAGTGACATGTCAGAAAACGATTAAGTGTCCAAAACATAGACTATATAAATTAAACGTCCAACCCATAGACTGCATGAAGTAAACGTCCAACTCATGAACTGAAAATAACCGTTGTCCAACGCATGGACCGGATGTGACCGTTGTCCAACGCATGGACCGGATGGTAATGCATATCCAACACGAGGATTAAATAGCAATGCATGTCCAACACGAGGACTAAGTGGGAAGGGTGTCCAACACGAGGACTAAAAGGTAATGCTTGTCCAACACGAGGACTGAGATATACAGAAAAACCTACTTATATCAATCCACACTCAAATCAGTGTGTAAGTCCCCAATTTATACCCTCAGGTCATCTATCATGCATGGATACATAATAAGACTAAAACCAATGTCAGATAATCCAGACGAACTCTCGCACATGAGTAAAATACCCCAGAATACACAAAACAGGGGTTATACAACAGACAGAGCGGCGGTCGACCGCACCGGTCGACCGCTCTCTGATACGCGGCTGGCGGTCGACCGCTGCGGCTTCGCGGTCGACCGACAGAGCGTCGCGGTCGACCGCAGCCCTAAAGCGAGCCCGGCGGTCGACCGCTCCGGTCGACCGCCAAGCGGACAGAAACCCAATTCTGGGTTTCTGTCAGCTCGAAACCTGAAACAAGATTTGATATTCTACGATAACAAGAGTTTTAACGATTCAAAAATCATACTAAAGATAAACAACTAACCCCAAGCTTGAAATCTACATTTTTAATATTCTAAATCCATGAGAAACAAACCAAAAACGTTTTAATAACTGTAAAAAAATGATTTAACTCTTGTTTAGGCAATTTCAGATCTAGATCTTATTGATAAAAGTCCTTTGGTGAGCTTTTAAAGTTGAAAACATGATTCTCATAACATGTACCATATAGATCTACTATCTCTACAAGAAAATACGATTTTTGGCCCAATAAATTCAATAAAAACTCAAACTTTGCATGAAAACAAAAGGGGTGGAGTTGGGCGAGAAGTTACTCACCTGAGGGGTGTAGATGAACTCCCAAAAACAAGTGAGAATGATCCTCCTTCGCTGAACACCGATGGATCTCGCGTCGACTCCTCCAAAATCCTCCAAGAACGGATCTAGGGTTTGGGAGAGAAGAGGGGGGGCTGCTAGGGTTTGTAAAACAGAAGAAAAGAGGTGATTTTCGTGATATAACATGTATATATATAGCAGCAAACCCGAAACCCGAAACCCGAAACCCGAAACTGGAAATTCAGTCTGACTAGGAACATTCTCTTCCGTATTTTGGCTATAACTTTCTCATACGACCTAGGAATAAGGTGATCTAAGATTTGTTGGAAAGATCTTGAAGAGACCTACAACTTTGGTATTATACACGTTTCCAGATTCTTAATGAATCAGTGTAAAAAATATAGAAACTCTCAACTGGTCAAAATTCCCAGATTCTCACTCTTGGCCTTTGTGCATGATTTGTGTATTTGTACTCACATATATACATATATACATTGAATTGATCTCAAATCAGTTCCTAGCATACTCAAACATCATAATATATTATTTATAAATGTATAACATATTTATTATTATTTATCATAAAGTATTCAAATTTTCGGGGTTTTACATTCTTCCCCCCTTAAAAGAATTTCGTCCTCGAAATTCAGAAATCATACTTAAGCAAATAATAATACTAGAAAAACACATAGTGGGTCTAATTCAACCCGCAACCAGAAACATTTAGAATTTTACTCTTGATAAGCATATATGGATATTTATATTTAACAGTCCAGGATGACTATATTCCCACTCAACCCTTAATCAAATGGAACTAATACGTCGGGCGAAAAATCCAAACAAGGAACCCCCCATATATATACCATGTGTTCCGAAAGATTAAGAATTAAGTGAAAATATCCTCATTCTAGCGTTAAATCAAAATATAACCACACAAATAATCGTACACATAAATCAATGCACTTCCTCAATAGGTTCAGGAAGTCGCGCGGCATAACATCTTCGGTAAAAAAACAAATAATCTTAGATCTTAAATAGTCTTAATCAAATAACCATTTCTACTTAAGTTTTATATACCGATTTTAAGACTCAAATAATCTTAAATCTATTTTCTAATTAAAATTTGATTTAAATATATACACATCATATATATAATATAAAGGAATAATTTTTATTTATAAATTTTAATAATACTTTAAAATTAAATTCTTTAGCAGAATAAATATATTTTGATATTCGATAAGTATTCGTGAGTTTTTGGCTTCGACTGTGATTAGTTTAGAGAAAATGATGTGAAAAGTGAAAATGATGAGAAAATGGTGAGTGTAGGCTGTCTAAAAATCACAATGGATAGCTGATCCCTATCAAGCTCCTACAATGGAAGTCACAATCAGATGGCTGTCTAATCACTGTATTCGCAATCCTACAGTCGCTACAAACACGGCCTCATTTCTGAGATGATTGATCTTGATGGTTGCGACAACAACATGACTAATATTATATTAGACAACGAAAGCTACAATCAAATAGCTTTCGGGCCGACAATCGAAAGCGGCAAATAGAGGACTTTTCACATAGATCGAGAAGAGTTACAATTCAACGACACTTCCGACAACTGATGAAAACTCTATTCAGCAGTCTTTACATTCTACAGTGAAAGTTACAATCTGACGACTTTCACACCCCACAATAGCTAAAGCTAGGATTATTGAACAACGGTCCTCGCAACGCTCCACAGAAGAAGTTACAAGTCAAAAAGCTCTTTCTGAAACGCGGATGTCATCCCCGCGTTACAATTCTGGAAATGCAGGCGACCCCCGCGTTTCCAAGTCACCCTCGCGTTCGTAGGGGTCCAACCAACGCCGACCCCCGCGTTTCCAAGCCACAGACCAAACGTGAGCGACCCTCGCGTTCGTAGGGGTCCAGCCAACACCGACTCCCGCGTTTCTAAGCTACAACAAACCAAAACGCGAGCGACCCTCGCGTTCATCAATGTTCAGCCAACACCCAACTTCGCGTCTCAATTCTAAGACACGAAGTTGGGTTCTGAACGCCAGATTGGGCCAGATTGGGCGTTTGACTCGTTCAAATACGAGCTGAACGGTTTCAGAACTGTTTCCCCACGATCTGAGGAAATCACGCCCACTTAGGAGCGGGATTTAGAGGGCAGTTACAACCTCTTATCCCCTATAAAAACTCAACAAACCCAACGGAGCAAAGGGTTGGATTCGGAGGACCAAAACCGCACAGGTTGGAGATTTTCCAATTATCAAAAACCAGGGGCTGGCTTTTTGGAGCGGAAGAGTTAGCAGCAGGGGCGAATTCTGGAGGATCTTAACCACTCAGTTCGGTGATTCAACAGCAGCAGCATTAAAATCCTTGGAGATAGGATTTTTGTATTAAGTCAGAAGATCAAATCTGAGAAGATTCTTCAACAACAGAATATCAGCTTGGTCATTAACCGAATTTTCGGTTCTAACAACTCTATTAACAGAGTTCTAACTCGTTCGGAGTTCTTAAACTCGTTGAAGAGTTACTTATAAAACTTTCCACATAAGTTCATCGTTCCCACGAGATAGAAGACGGTCGGATCTTCAACGGAGAGCAAATTTGACGCGAGCAATCGATGGAGGCATTCCATCGCCACTGAGAAGAACCCAGTTTTAAACAAAGGAGAGAATCAAATTTGTTCTCTTCTCTTTTGTAATCAAATTGTAATCATAAACAAAGGAATACAAATCAATTTTCTTTATTCTTTTCTTTGCAATTTTCCCTACTTTCCCTATATACAAAAGATGGCGACTCCGCTGGGGACTAGCTTTTCCGACGAAGAAGTGGTGGCGCAGTCCGACGTCCACCTCATGGGAACCACTGTAGAAACTCTTGTCGTGGAGTTTGATCAAGCGAAATATGAGGAAGCCTTATCCTCTGGATCGCTTAGCCCCAACGCTAAGCACGGTGTCCGCAAGATCTCCAAGGAGATCAATTCTGTTGTTGAAGTGCCGAAGAAAGCCCTCTCCTTCGGCCAGGAACTCAAACTGGCTCTGTTAGCTGAAGATCCCACCTCCGCGTTAGCCAAACACGCTTCGGGCCACAAACGGCCTCTGGAGGAGACGAGTCCTGTAAGCGTCAACGACGCTACTGCTAAGGCTTTGAAACAAGCCAAGAAGAACGCCGCTCGCCGACGGAGAAGATCCATACGACGAGCACATCTACGTGAAAGCCGATTGTTGGCCCAACGCGAAGATCGCGTTTCTGAAAATCCAACCGAGCCTAGCGTTCCCAAAGAAGAACACTCACTTCGCGGGAACGAGCCCAACTATGAGCCTCGGCTTATACAGCTGAAACGCGACCCTGAATGACGTGTTGTTCCCTCCAAACACAGCCCTCAGAGGGAAGCTGCCAAAACCAAACGCGACCCTCAGGTGCGCGTTCCAATAGAACATGACTCTCAAGAGTCTGTTTCACCAATTAAACGCGACCCTCAAGGGCGCGTTCAAACTAAACGCGACCCTCAAGGGCGCGTTCAAACCTAACGCGACCCTCAAAGGCGCGTTCAAACAAAACATGACCCTCAGAGGTCTGTTTCATCAAAACGAAGGCCTCGGCCTAATGTTTACAAATCCCAACGCGACCCTCGCGTTATTTCTCAAGAACGCGACCTTCAAGAGGTCTGCCAAGTTCAGAGAAGTCAACGTGGCTTCAAAATCCACGTTCAACAAGAACCAATCTCACTCACCCAAGGGCAGGGGGTTCCATCTCCGCCTCCGTGCCCGGGGAAAGTTTCTCCCAAGTTCCTGATCTGCGGGAATTATTGTCGAGAGGAAAACCAGCAGCACAAGCAGCTCACTCATGTTAATGTGAGAGACTTATATCTGCTGTCCTGTCAGAATGCCATTGTTGCGCATCCACACCTCGGCAGTCTGTATTCGACAGGTTGACGAACATCGTTAGACCTGCCAAACGACAACGCCGATACAAAAAGAAGACAACTGAAGTGGAATACCCTCAGGTCACTATTAATATGATCGGCCGAGGGAAAACCTCGCATACTGATTCCGATGAGTCACAGAAAAGTCACTCCCCAACTGTTAGGGAAATTTGTGACCAGTTCGAAGGAGTATATCAGAATACTCGGACGCGGACAGGAGCTATTCGCCCGGTTAACTATCAAAAGTTAGCCAAAGGCATTACAACAAGTGAAGAACATTCGGCAATAGCCGAATCTCAATCTTCAAGCTCTGTCGGAGTACAGGAGGTTTCTGCTTACATGACAGGAAACCCTGAGGACATAGCCAAAAGAGTGGACGAACATCATGTCATACTCCAGGCACAGCAGGAGACACTTCTCCAATTAAAGAATATGTTGGCCCAACTTCTCGCTGAAAAAGGCCACAAACCTGAATCTTCCCGGCGGACTACGTCAAAGGGAAAGAAAAAAGCAACCGAACATTCGGATCGTGAGACTCACCATCTGGAATCCTCTTCCGAAGGTGAGAGGGAGATAGAAAAAGAACTGCACCCTCAATCCACCAAGGTGGATGAACTGGAGGCTCGCCTCAACGCAATCGCCAACCGAAGCGAGCTCCGCGAAGAGGGAGTAGTGCGGCCTTACCCTGCCGAGTGGGATACAGCTCCATACCCTGTAGGCATCGAAAATTGCCTATAGGTCTCTACGAACAGCTCAGTGTTAAGGAATGATGATGAACGTCACTATCCGGTTCACAGGAGTTCGATTGACATCGGTGAATGCTTGAAGTGAATCGACGAACTACGTGAGCTGACAGAATTCCGGAATAACGAAGGTGCGGGCTAATCGGGAGCCCCGCAATGTTTACAAAAGGAACAACGCCCTTCGTGTCTCATTCATTCAACAGATGATCCAACCATCGGAGCTGATAGAACTCCTTGTCGGCTTTCCAACGCATTTGGAATCACTCAAATCCGAGTTCAGACGGAGAAGTTACAGCGAAAACAGTCAAACGGGCATTGAAAACGTCTCAAAGCTGAACTGAGGCACCTACGGTGTCTCGGCCAAGTCAAGACACCCCAAGGGTGTCTCGGCCAAGCCAAGACACCCCAAGGGTGTCTCGG
>NC_033795.1:22726956-22731054 GCF_001876935.1 Asparagus officinalis
TGCAGATCCAGATCTCCCTTCCGCCGCGAAGTCAACTGCTGAAGGTGTTCCAACCTTGTCAAAGAGGGCGCGCCAGAGACGGCGTCAGCGCCTTGCGCGACAACTGGCCAAGGCCGCAGAATCAATGGACGGGATCCGCTACAATGAGGATCTCAAGTCCAGACAGCGCCAAGAGCAACAACGGCGAACGACCCACTCCTCCTCCAAGACAGAAACGAACGAATGGGTTCGTGTCAAGAGGGCTCGCTCAACCCTCGAAGAGCGAATCAAGAAACGTCGCGCATTACTTGCGCATGCCCGAGCCCTTTTGCAGAAAGCAGAAGAGATGCAGAAAGAAGAGACGGTCAAGAAGCCGTCAAAACACAAGCAGATGTGGGTGCCAAAGGCAAAACCGGCGCCAAAGGCAAAAGTGGACGGAATTGTCGTCCAACCTTCATCAAATCCAGATCCCGTTTCCCTTGCCCCTCCGGCGGAGCCAGGTAAGAACGTGGGTCTTCCTAGATCCAAGGTTCCTTTGAAAGGTCGTCTCGGTCCTTTACCGGAAAACCGAGATAAAGCACCTGTCAAGGAGCGATTGGGACCGTTGAAAGGTTCCCAAACAACAAACCAGACTAGGGGTCGTACCAACCCCCCAAGAAAGATAACAGAGGGAAAGCCCCTGTTACCGACCGCATTGGATTGCGTGTCGAAGTTCAAGAGCCCGTTAGGTTTTCACGTTCGCAAAAGCGTAGACTTGAACGAGCGACTTTTGAAAATGCTAATAAAGCGTCGTATCCCCAGAGGAAAGCACATTCGTCTGATGATGATGGTGTTATACCTGGGAAGTCATGCCAACACTCTATGAGTTACTCCAGTTATCCAACTGATGAGTTGTACTATAGAGTCGGGAGTGCGGGTAAGTCTCGAAAGAGAGACGCTCAAGACACGGGATCTCACTGTCCGTGTGCCAACATAATCAAGGCGGTACTGTCAGAATGCTGCTGTGCTAAAGCCCCAAGGAGAATTTCGGTGTTCGAAAGAATTTCCACCAGAACGTCCGAGACCAAGCCAAGGCGTTTCCGTAGGAAGAAGCCTGTCCGCCAAGAGGATGAGTTCCTAGAGGTGTCTGCTAATATGACCGGCAGAGGGAAATCGACATGACACTCTAGCTCAGATCAACTTGCCGAAGCATCCCAACGCATGACTCGATTGCGGTCAGGGATCAATAGGCGAAAGAATTACCAAAGGATGCAAAAGGGACTTCCTTTGGAAGAGGAGGCGTCAGATGCTGGTTCAGACTCCTACTCGGCTATAGCATCCGATGACACAGCATCTAGTGCGGGACAGTCTTACGAATCACTTATGATCAGCGCCGAACAAGTAAACAAGATGCTTGAAGATGCCCTGACTAAGCAGAAGGAAGCTTTCAAGTTCGAGATGGAGATGGCCATGCAGCAGATGAGAGAGATGCATGACCAGCAAATCGCGGCTCTGACAACTCACCAAGGAGAACTCAGTCGTCGCAATAATCCAAATCAAGAGGAGAATGAACGGGAAGAGGATAATGTCAATATAACTATCCCTCCTGTCAACAATAATAACGGAGGCGGTCCCTCGGATGATAATGCAAAGGAGGACCACGTTACCTCTCCCAAAAGCCACTCGAAGACAGATACGAGTGAAGACAAGAAAATGAAGGACTTGGAGAGCAAAATCAACGCTTTGATGAATGCTCAAGAAGTGAAGAGGTCCGGCATACTATGTCCATACCCAAGGGAGTGGGAATCAATTCCATATCCGGCGAAGTTCAATTTAATCAACTTTACGCCATTTGATGGAAAGGGTTCCCCTACCCAACACTTAATATATTTTAAGTCCCACTTAGGAATAATCTCCGGGAATGAACCCTTAATGGTGCGGTCATTCGTTGGCACTCTTCGCGGAGCGGCCTTCGATTGGTATCGTCGCCTCAAGCCGGGGAGTATCAGCAGTTGGGACGACATGGCTAATAAACTTCTTCGACGACGACACTGAGGTCTCAATCGGCACTCTATTTGATGAGAAGCAGAAGAATGGTGAGACAGTCGAAAACTTCGTGAAGAGATTCCGAAATAAAGCAATGAATTGCAGGGATCCGGTCAGCGAAGATTTCATCCTCGAGACCTGTCATAATAATCTTTCATTGGACATCCTGGAAGCTATGGGAATGACACCGCCAAAGACCT
Source organism: Asparagus officinalis (assembly GCF_001876935.1). Taxonomy (NCBI): domain Eukaryota; kingdom Viridiplantae; phylum Streptophyta; class Magnoliopsida; order Asparagales; family Asparagaceae; genus Asparagus; species Asparagus officinalis. The sequence continues at coordinate 22,729,161 of NC_033795.1, forward strand.
GGAAGGATCTGAAGGTGCGAGGAGAACAAGCCGAACGATTCCTTAAAAGGAAGAAGGCGGAAATGGGCCAAATAGCAAATAACACTCCGCAACAGAACTTTGTCCCTAAGGGTAAGGGAAAAGCACATGCGAATGTTGTGGACGCGAATCAAACATTCGAGGTGCAAGCACAACCACAACAACAGCAACAAAAGGCACCTCAACAATCAAGATGGCAACAGCAGCCCCAGAAGCCAAAAGCCTCGGAGCCGAAGTTCCCAAAAGTCTATTCGTTCAAAGAGGATGAAGTTCCCGGTATCTTCAAGTACCTCATTGAGAATAACAAGATCAAATTGCCTCCGGTCCAGGATCAGGAAGATGCCAAGAGAATCAATGATCCAAAATACTACGCATTTCACAGAGCAGTACACCATCCTACCAAGGCATGCTATGCCCTTAAAGATAAGATCCAAGCTTTGATCGACGTCGGGGTCATTACTATAAAGCAGCCTAAGGAGAAGAAGGTGGGTGCAAATGCAGTATCGATTAGTTTTGTTATGGAGCTTCTGCTATTCCAGGAGAAGATGACGAAGAAATTCCCGCCTTCCCGCTTTCTGAAGATGAACAGGAGGCCTTTGCAACCCGAAGTGGGAATGAGTATCACTACAAGTACCCGGATGCTTCCGAGCAATTAGGTACCAAAACCGCTCCTTCCAAGACATTGGCAGAACTGGGAATTGCAGCAACTCCCCCAACGCCTGTAACTACGGAGAAAGTCCAGCAAAAGGAGAAAGGGAAAGAACCTCTACGCCAAGAAGTCCAAAACCCGAGGCAGTCTCGATTCAATCATCCGATTGGGAGAGACAGACCGGGAAATGCAAGCTCTCCGCCCCATTTTGACATCATGGCGCAGTTAGCTAATATACCAGCTAGGATAACCCTGTACGAATTACTGCGTCTTTCAAAGGACACAAGGAAAGCATTGCAGGAAGCCTTGAGCGACTCTGAAGCTTTCTTGACTTGAATTAAGTCGTCTTCTGGAGAACCGGAGCCATCAGTTCAACATTGTAATCTCGCGGCACACCATTTTCCTTGCATCTCTTTTACCAAAGAAGACATGCAGACGAAGAACTCAAATCATGATCGGCCTTTGTATTTCACCGGGCACATTGGCTCCAGCATGGTCAACCAGATCCAAGTTGATCCGGGTTCTGCTGTTAGCATCATGCCATTCCGACTGATGCATCACCTCGGAATTCCAACTAGCAAACTAGCCTCCACCAGCACTACGATTTATGGATTCAACACCAGCGGGTCCAGACCCTTGGGGAAGATTCGAATCAAATGCCAGATCGGGGATTTAAAATCAGAAGTTACCTGCTATGTGATTGACGCAGAAACGTCCTATAACTTACTATTGGGTCGACCTTGGATCCACGGTAACCTTATAGTCCCGTCAACTCTGCACCAATGCCTCAAGTATGTGGACACAAATAATGAAGTCAAGATGGTGGTCGCAGATAAGCAACCGTTTAAGGGATTAGAGAACTATTTCACCGATTCCCTTTTATACGGCGCCGAATCCGATACTGAATCATCGGCCCAAGGAACGGACAGCGGAGATGAAGCTGATACCGAAGCTGGGTTTGATTATGATGGTGGTTTTGTACTTAATGACATTGTACCCATTGTAATCAATCTTGACGATGAACAATCATCGGAAAGTAGTTGTAATTCGAAACTTGCCGAAGAACTATCAATAAACGATGATTTAGAGTACTCTATGTGTCTGGATAATATTACTAAAGAATTGTATGATAACCCTGAATATTATATGCCACTTCAATCATTTTGTATGACGAAAAAACAGTTACAAGATCCATGCGGAGCAACACTTGTCATCCCCGCGGGAATA
>NC_033795.1:22731480-22771527 GCF_001876935.1 Asparagus officinalis
GATGTCAAACCTGTCAAACAACAACAAAGACGGTTTCGTCCGCAAATGATGGAAGCAATCGAGACCGAAGTTAAAAAGCTTATTGACTCGGGCTTCGTTAGGGAAGAGCAGCATCCAGAGTGGCTTGCCAATATTGTCCCGGTCCTCAAGAAGAACGGGAAAATCAGGGTGTGTATCGACTTTAGAGACCTCAACGCTGTCTGCCCAAAAGATGATTTCCCCCTTCCCATCACAGATGTCATCATTGATAATACATGTGGGTTCGAGAGGATGTCTTTCATGGATGGTTTCTCTGGTTATAACCAAATAAAGATGCATCCAGATGATGAAAAACATACCGCGTTTAGAACACCCCTCGGTGTTTTCTGCTACACAGTCATGCCCTTCGGTTTAAAAAACGCGGGTGCCACGTACCAAAGAGCCATGCCGAAGATTTTTCAGGAGCATCTCCGGAAGACTGTCGAATGCTATGTGGATGATTTGGTCGTGAAAAGTCGTGATAAGAAAGACCACATTCAAGACTTGAAGACCATGTTCGACCTGATGCGAGCCCATCAATTGAAAATGAATCCTACCAAGTCTTTCCTCGGAATGTCCAGTGGTAAATTCCTGGGATTTGTCATCACTACCAAAGGTATTCACATCGACCCTGATAAGGTAAAGGCAATTAATGAATTGCAGCCTCCGAGAAACCTCAAGGAGCTCAGAGGATTGCAAGGCCGATTGGCTTACATCCGTCGGTTCATCTCGAACCTCTCAGGAAAATGTCAACCATTCTCCAAGCTCACAAAGAAGGGCGTGTCATTTGTATAGGATGATGCTTGTCAAAAGGCATTCGAGAGTATTAGAGAATATCTCTCAAAACCTCCTGTACTCGTCGCACCGAAATCGGGCAAACCGTTCTTGATTTATGTCAAGGCGACGAGCCACTCATTAAGTGCATTACTTGCACAGGATGATGATAACGGTCATGAGCAGGCAGTATATTATTTAAGCCGAACCATGGTAGGCGCTGAATCTTGATATCCCATGATCGAGAGAGAGTGCCTCGCTTTAGTGTTCGCTATTTAGAAGATGCGGCATTACCTGGTTGGACAGACCATTTATGTCATCTCTAAAGTTAACCCAGTCCGAGTATTCATGACTCAACCAGCTTTCATGAACTGGCGGTTAGCAAAATGGGCCTTACTCTTGTCCCAATATGACTTACATTTTAAACAACAGAAGTCAGTAAAAGGACAGGCCATCTGTGATCTCCTGGCAGCTAACCTAACTACGGACACCGCCGAGATATATGACGACCTACCCGATGAAACCCACGAAGTCAACACGACTTCGCACCAGCAAGTATGGCGTTTATACTTCGACGGCGCTTCACAAGCAACTAATGTAGCAAGTGCTCCTGGAAGTTCTAAGATTTCTTCCGGAGTGGAAGTTGTCTTAGTTTCCCCAGGAAAGCACGTGATGCCTCGAGCTTACTCGTTGACGGAACCGTGCTCAAATAACGTAGCCAAATATAATGCATTACTCATAGGACTCAGTTTCGCCAAAGAACTGGGGGTTGAGTACCTCGAAGCCTTCGGCGATTCTCAACTGATAGTTAAACAAGTTCAGGGAGAGTACGAGGTCCGAAGCCAAGATTTAATACCATACCATAAGATGGCAGTGGAGATGGCAGAATCATTCGAAGGATTCTTTATCGAACATATTCCACGGCTACAGAATACCTACGCAGACGCGTTAGCAGCATTAGCCGTATCACTGGCGCAGCCTCCTGAAACAGAACAGTTCGTTACGGTAAGGACCCACCAACTCCTAGTGCCGATCTATGATGAAGAGGACGAAGAGGAAGAGATTAAGGAAACACACTCAACCCAAATTGAGTTTGAACCCCGAGATTGGCTTTTCCCCATCATCGATTACGTCTTGCATGGAATCCTACCAGAGGATATGAAGGAAAGAGAGTCAATCCGACGAAGGGCACCAAGATTCTACTATAATACGGAGAATCGAACGCTATACCACATGGGGTACGATGGATTGCTGGCACACTGCTTATCGACTAAAGAAGCTGAGGAAGTCCTTAGAGAAGCACATGAAGGAGAGTGTGGTGCACACCAACCTGGTCCCAAACTTTATGACCGCATCAGAAGAATGGGATATTTTTGGCCTTCCATGATGAGTGATGCAATCGCGTATGCCCGAAAGTGTGATGCATGTCAAATACATGCGAATTATATCCACCAACCGCCGGAGCATCTGCATCCTTCGGTTACGTCATGGCCATTTGAAACCTGGGGAATGGACATTGTTGGTCCTATAAATCCCCCGTCAGTCAAAGGTGACCGGTTCATCCTAGCAATTACCGACTACTTCTCCAAATGGGCTGAGGTAGTTCCACTCAGAGAAGTTAAAACGAGCAATGTCATTACATTCATCAAGCACCATATCATCTACCGGCATGGTGTACCAAGACGAATCGTACATGACAACGGTCCTCAATTCGTCAGCAACACCTTTATCAGGTTTTGCGAAAAGTTTAAAATTCAGGACATCTCTTCGACAGCTTACAATCCCACAGCGAATGGACTGGCCGAAGCCTTCAATAAGACTATCATAAAGATTTTATCAAAACTCGTGAAAACTAATAAACGAGACTGGGATGACAAGCTTGGTGCGGCTCTATGGGCATATCGTACTATAGTGCGCACACCGACGGGAGAGACCCCATATTCACTAGTATACGGATGTGAAGCTGTTCTTCCATTGGAGATTCAAATCCCGTCACTTCGAATTGCCCTCGCGACTCAAATGACGACCGAAGAGCAACATCAGAAGCGCCTTGAAGAACTTGAAAGGCTAGATGAGAAGCGTTTAGAAGCTCAACAACATATCGAATTCTACCAAGCCAGAATCTCTCGAGCTTTCAACAAAAAGGTTCGACAACGGAGTTTCAAAGAAGGGGATTTGGTTGATGCCAATAAATGGCAAATTCCTGAAAAGATACTATCCTTAGTATCTTCAGGAAAATTGATGTATCGGGAAGTTCTCGGAAGAATACCACATGGGGTATTCTTAGGGATAACCCAGTCACTGTAGAAGTGATGAATAAGAAATCCACGTTCGAACTCTGAATGTCGGAATGTTTCTTCTTATTGTTAAATTTTCTAGCTCTCATGAGTTATTTTTGTGAGACGAGATTCAATCCTTGGATAGGTTAATCTTTCCTCACCAAACCATCCGCTGATCAAATTAATCGACGGTGGATTCACCAAAATTTCTACAATATGTTAGGTCCTAATCACCTAGCATTAAAGTCTTCCTTTGAGTGATAATACGAGTTGGCACTTTCTTTGCTACCTGTATTCCACTTTCTTTGCTTTCAGGTCAAACCTATAAAAGTTAGGGCCAAAGCCAAATTCCTCTCTCGATTCTTTCCATGAGCAAGAGGTCCACCTTCATTTCGGACAATCAAACCTATAAAAGTTAGGGTTGTTCCCAATCTCACTTAGTCAAGCCTATAAATAGTCAGGATTAAGACCAAGTCATTCCTTTTCGATAAACGAAAGTCTGCCTTTGTTCTTTTTCCACCAAACCTATAAAAGTTAGGGTCGAATTTGGGCGTTCTCCTCAATGAATGAGGGATTCTTTTGATTCAAATGACCAATCCTATAAAAGTTAGGGCCGTTTGAACTTTTCCGATTCTCGGAGATCCCACTCTTAGTTTCATCTCTTTGGATTCTGGGGGTGGAGATCCCACCTTGAGTTTCCTTTCCGACTGTAGATAGAATATAAAATTCTTCCTTTTCAGTCCCGATAGATAGAATATAAAATTCTTCCTCTCCCATTTTCCAGTCTGTCTTTGTTCTTAGAAAAGACACAATTCTTAACTTCCAATCCGCGCACTTGGTGCACGGGGAATTTTATCTCAACTCCTAAATAGAGATAAGTCTACGCCTAACACGCGTCGCCGGTTTAGTCTTTCACCGATTGAAAAAGACACTAAGGTCTAAACTTGGGGAATTTTATCCCGAAGCCTAAGTAGGGACGAGTCAACACCTAACACGTGTTGCCGGGTAGCCTGTTCCCGTAACAAAGGCGAAGCGTATGTATTCAAAATCATAGCACAAAGTCTAAGAAAAGCAATTCTCTTAGCACAACGTTACATGTGAAACGGGTTTTAATAATTCACATGCTAGCCCGATTCAAACGGTAATCGGTAAAGGCACATCAAACCCGTTGAAGGCTGGGGGTTTGCCAAAAATCCCAAAGTCTATGTCTAACACGCATTGCCGGTTTAGTCTTTCGCCGATTGAAAAAGACACCAGGGTCTAAACCTGGGGAATTTTATCCCGAAGCCTAAGAAGGGATAAGTCGTCGTCTAGTACACGGCGCGGGGTACCTTTTCCCTATAAAAAAAATGGTTAAGTCTATGTATTCAAAGTCATAGCATCAAGCCTAAGAAAAGCAATTCTCTTAGCACAACGTTACATGTGAGGCGGGTTTTAATAATTCACATGCTAGTCCGATTCAAACTGTAATCGGTAAAGACATATCAAACCCGTTGATGGCTGGGGGTTTGCCAAAAATCCTGTAAATCTTATCATCGCTGAGCTCAAAATAAATAAAGAAATACCATAAAGGAATCAAATGCGGAGTCTCTATTAATAGATCAAGTCAAAGTATACAATAAAAAGCTCGTTAGCCCGAAGGCAGCTGACGGCTAAGAACATGAGACTCTAAACTAGAAAGCCTATCTATATAACTCTGCTCAAGTTCTGCCTGCAGGCCAGCTCAGACGGATTCCTCAGAACTGCTCAAGATCTTCACGGCTTCATTCTTCAGCTTCATCAATCTCTCCTGTGTAGATCCTAGCTTCTCGAGGGCCTGTCCACGAGAATGCTCTACTCCAGCCAGGTCTTCTGCAATGATAGTAATGGACTCCTCGGCGTGCTTCAAGGCCTCCTTCAATCTAGCCACTTCCTCGCGGCCGGAATCCAAAGAGCGGAGTAGCTCGGACCTATCTGTATCCTTCCTCGCCACGCTAGCCATCAGCTGCGCAACTGAATGCTCATGTGACTGAAGCTCACTGCCGATGGAAGATCTCAGGTCGTGCCACTGTGCCAGCCTATGCTCCATCTGAGAGGACACGAAGGAAGAAGCTCCATTAGCCTTTAATTCCTTTAACTCTCGGATCTCCGACTCCAGAGCAGCAAAATCGGCAATGAAAGAATCAGCTAACCCCGGATACCCTTCTTCTATAAACATCATCATGTGACGAGAAAAGGAACGCCTGAACTGAACAAAACAATATCCTCGATGAAGCAGTTTCTCGATCATGCCGTTAAAAAGGTGGTAAAAAAGCCGAGGTCTGTACGGAAAATGTCTCTGTCAGGATCGGTATCGGCCAAGAGGGCGCGAACATGCTCATATAGAGATGATCGAGATCCTACAAACAACAGTATGGAAAGTTAAAAGATTATCGAATACGATAAGAAAATTTAAAGGCAAATTCCGAGCATACCAATGCCAACGGAGGTCCCCTCAGGCTGAGATCCGACAAGTTTCGAAATAACTGCAGGAGTAGTCGTGGAGGGTATATCAACTCCTGTAGGCAAATCAGTCATACCTCTTGGCTGTGGCGGGGAGACACCACTCTCAGGCAAACTATCAGTCCCAGAAACTGTAGTGGCATCAGGCACAACGGCTGGTCCTAGAGTTACATGTCTTTATTAGTCAAAATGAAAGTTTGGACAAATAAGGAAAATCGGGATGATAAGATCGTATGCATACCTGCAAATCCATCGTCCTCAGATGCAAGAGGGATGCCAGAAGTCATAAAGGTATCAGTCCCAGTGGCTGGTCCTATGATTACACCCCTCTATTAGTCAAAAAAAAATCATATAAATGAAAGGAAACACGACATCCAAAGGTCGTCTGCATACCTGCGAGTCCGTCACTCTGAGGTAAACTAGATGTGCTGGGGAGTCTTACTGAATCAGTCCCAATGACTGGCACTGTAATATTAATCCTTCCTTAGTCAGACAAAGGATCAGGCAAAATGAAAGAAAGCAGATATATACCTGTGAATGAATCACTCCCGAAGGGTGGTCCCACGGTGCTTCTGGTGGCCTGCTTAGCCAGCATATCGACTAATAATCCAGCATCGGGTCCCGAGAAACCTAGTGCAGAGGCACACCTCTGTTCCTTGAAACCCACATCATGAAAGGTCTGATCCTCAACTGGCTTTTCTATGTGCAGAGGCACACCTCTGTTCCTTGAAACCCACATCATGAAAGGTCTGATCCTCAACTGGCTTTTCTATCACGACATCTGCAGAATAATTTAAGTGAAAGGTCTGATCCTCAACTGGCTTTTCTATCACGACATCTGCAGAATAATTTAAGTGTTGGATATATTTACAAGAAGATGGGAAAGAAGGAAAAGCTCAGAAGTACCTGCAGCAGGAACAGAAGATTCTTGTTCCCTAATATCCATGCTTGAGTTCTTCAGGAAATCTGAAAGAATGCGAGGCACAAAAAAAAATAATGAATCCTGATTTCTCTAACTCCGCCAAATGCTACTCGATGAGGGTATCATCGGACTTAGATATACCTGGACATAGAGTGGTGGGCTTGACACTATTAGCCGCTCGGTGTCAATGTTCATATCAACACCCAGGGAACCACCCCGAATGGCGTCGCACATTTGCTGCACGAAGTTATCCATATTATCAGAATCAGGGAATACGGGGTCCGGTGGAAGCTCGCCCTCGTCATAGTACCCTGGAACATAAAACATGATTACAAATCCCAGAAGGTGAGACATCTTAAAGCAATGAAAATGACGAAATGTTACCTTCCTCTCCATCGGCGATGTCTCCTAAGTCCACTCCATAGGGACGCTGGCCGACGTGTGGTTTATGAGCAGTCTTCTTCTTCTTCGGAGTACCAGCCCTCATAAAACCAACAGGTCGTTCATGCATGGACTTGCCACGCGTCTCAACATGCGTGGGAGCTTGGCCATTAAGCCTAGATCTCGCATAACGAGAAGCGAGCGACTCGTGCTCATCGACTGTCCTACCTGGGGTGATAAGAGTCAGTTCGTTGATACCAATTGAAATGGAGAAAGAAGGTTAAAGAGCATGACAAACCTGCATCAAGTTCTTCTTGGTCAGTATCTATATCCACATACCCCCCTCAGAAATCTCATCCTCGTTGTCAGTAGGAGGGAGCTCTTCATCGTCCTTCGTCCTGTCTCCGTTCGAGGGAGAAGGTTTGGCAGGCTTCTTTCCCTGTCTCCTAGCAAGCTCAGCTTTACGAGCAGCCATCATAGCGATCTGGACCGAATGCTCAGACTGTAACTCTGAAAGACTCCTCACACCTATGGATTCATTGGCGGAAAGGAACCACTTGCAACTGAGGAAAGTAATCATCGGCTGGCGTCTATATGAAGGAAGAGCAAAGTGGGCTCCGGTGCAGCCCACCATAGTCCATAACCATGCTCGTACGCCGTCAATAAGCCCTCCCTCAACCTTCAAACCACGGCTCGGATTCCCAACATATAGTTGGTCATAGCCGAACTGACGAGCAAAACGGCAGGGAAGGTAAGGCTCTATGTGGCAACGGTTCTTCACCCGGAGAACGAGATACCCAACACGGATGTTCACTAACCAGCGGAAACAACCAACGATACGCATAAGGAAGCTCGACCTTCGGACAAATAAGCTCGGTCGATGGTTCAGAACCCACCTGTGTAAAACTACTGACCAGACACCTAAGCCCGCAATGGATGCCAGCAACCATCGCTGGAAGCAGAGAAAGCTCCCTCCCATAAGCCAGCTGAACTGCGGGAAAGAGCACCTCGAGAGGTAAGGCGTCTGAGAACTGGTACGGAACAACACATTTCTTCAACCAGAGGGCAAGATAGCCTGCTAGCAGAGTCCGGGGCTCAATGGACTTCTGTGCACGGCGGAGGAACGAACGAAACTTGGTTCCCGCAGGAAAAGCTCCCTCAGCACTGGCAATGGTGTAAGAACGAGCCTCAACCTTCTCCATCAACTCATTAATGGCGGTAGGGGTCAAGACGTCTAACTCACGAAGGGGCTCGCCGGAATCACCCTCCAAATTCGGGAACAAATAGACAGCAAACTGCTTCAAGCTGATCTGCTTTTTCCTCTTCGCTGGAGGAGAAATCTGGATCAGGGAGGTATGATAATGACAGGTGAGGTCCCAAAGAGTATCGTACATATCGGGAGTATCCTTCCTTCTCCCAGCGCCCCAAGACGTAACTGGTCATGCGTGTCCACCATCCCTTGGGTAGTGAGAAAGCCTAACCATAGCATCTATAATCTGGTGGAGGTAATCTTCTCCCAAGATGAGCCAGACGGTTCTTCACGGTAGGAGCGGCTGCTGATACCTCGCCTGGAGGTGCAGTATTAAGACCCGTAATCCCTGGTCGAAGATCACGGATGTAATGATACCCAGTAGAACCAGGAGTCTTATGATGAGAGGTATATCCACACTGAACTCGCTCAGCATCATCGGTAAGATGCCAAGACATCTGTCGCTCCACGGCCTGTCCCTCCAAATGAGTGAAAGAATACTGACGAGGAATGGAGGGAATATATAGGAGAGCTCCTTCGTCGAGAGTCAGCCAATGCTCCTCGATAAGAGTCAACGTAGCAGGATCCTCAGTGTGATCTCCGAACAGAAAACTGGGCTTCTTTAAAGCCTGAGTAGAAGTAGAATCTGCAGTAAAGGAAGCATCCGTAATCAGCTGGCGTAAGCAATGACGCCCTCCATCCCGTATCAAACGACAGGATTCATCGGAGCGGTCTCTATCGAACTGAGGGAGTGGAGCGATCTCTGGAACTGAGGGAGTGGACCAATGGCCTGCCTGATGGAAGCCGAAGAGAAAACTTCTCTGCTACAACCAGTAGGGGCATGATGAGGGAGGCTGCCCGAGGGGAACTCGACTGCAACAAAACACAAGGATGGAGTCAGAAAATCCATCTGATAAAAAAGCGAGACAAGATCATTCACGGGATAATTGGAGATACGATTTTGAGTGTCCTACACTGGAAATACGGTATGCATCACCACGTAGATAACATGGTAACATACACCGGCCTGTAAGGTGTAAGACGACACGAGATCGCCCCAATATACCAGAAGACTTGAATTGGCTAAGCAAAACAAGTCCGAAACCTCAACCCCCGCGAAGGAGGGTATCGGTTCTTCCTTAATGACCCGCGAAGGGATCAATCAGGGATACAGAAATAAAGATTCTCACCCCCAAAAAAGGAAGCCGCTGGAGGGGAGGATGCTGTAAGAACTTCTTCCTCGCTAGGCTGCGAACGGGAGTGACTCCTAGGAGGTCGAGTTCGACGTGGAGACATCGAAAATCTGCAATGAAAAGCAGTGAGTCAGGCACAATATGAATACACGAAATCTAAAAGGGAAATTAAGAACTTGAACTAAAGTCCTATGAATAAATAGGATTTTATAGTTGAAGTCTAATTAAACCTACAAATTTCGTGCATGCGAAACAATGATTGTCATTTTGCAAATTTCGTGCATGCGAAACAATGATTGTCATTTTCGCGGTAAATTTTGGTGAAATACCCAAAACATCCCTCGTGTTCAAGGCTAAATACAGGTCAAGGACACGCTCGAGTTGGGTCATGGTCATCATATCTGATCATATAGCACCCCCAATACCTCACAATTTTGGTTAATTTAGCAAATAAACCCTTTTTGTAAAATTTAGCCAATCTTGCAGATAGACCCCTCCACAAATTTCGGTTTAGTTTCCGCACACCTTTCTCAAAACTTTGGTCATAAGTTTGTGATCTAAACTTTTGGAATTTTAGTCCTGAAATTTCAGCCCTTTTGCAAATAAACCCCCCTATACTTTGTGGGTTGCTCTTTTGCAAATAAACCCCTCAAACAACATTGAATCTTTCGCATACAAACACCTCTCAATTTTCGACCAAATGAGCATGTAATCTAGATCCTAATTTCAGTCCTTTATTACATGAACACCACCTCAATTCTCCGGCCAATTTCACAAATAAGCCCCCAAAAGAATTTCGGCCCATATTTGCACATAAAACCCTCAATAATTTGTGGTCTTTTTGCATGAAACACCCCTCAAAGTTGTGGCCAAATGGGTCTAAAGTCCAAGCCTCAAAATTTCAGTCCCATTTTGCGTAAAGGCCCCTACAAATTTCAGCCCTCTTTTGCACAAAAGCCCCCCAATTTCGGCTATATTGCAAGTTTGCATAAAAAAACCCCAAATTTCGGTTCATACTCACAACCCATCATCATTAGAATAAAAAGTTATGATCTTGGCATGTGGGTTCATGTTGTATCCCCATTACAAGCATAAAGTTACAATCTTTCTTGAAAAAGAAAAGAGTTGTGAAGGGGAACTTACCAAATCAAGAAGCTTTCCTTGAGGTTGAAGATGATGAAACCCTAGCTTGGAGGAGAGATTAATTTCGGCCCAGAGGGGAACAAAAATCTGAAATTTTTTGTATAAGTTTGGGAGCCTTTAGAAGGAAACAATGGTGGAGGGGTAGAAGGAGGAAGAAAGAGTTTAAAAAAGGAAAGGATTCTCTTTTGAAAATTTGGAAAGAGGGGGAAAACAAAAGAGGAAATAACAAAAAGGAAAGTTCAAAAGGGAAAACAAAAGAAGAAACAAGAAAAGAAGGAAAGAAAAAAAAAAGAGAGGGAGGGGCAAAATCTCGGCCTTGGAACCGAGACACCCCAAGGGTGTCTCGGTTTGGCCGAGACACCCCAAGGGTCAACGCCAAGGGTGTCTCGGTTTCGTCGGTTGTTGGATATTTCGACAAGATCCATACTAATCAACACCGAACGATTTGAAACCCTAGGGTCAACGACGGTCGACGCGTAACCCTAGGTCAACGCCAGTTAACGCGTTGCGACCAAAAAGTCAACATTCGACGTTCGAAACCCTAGGGTCAACGCCGGTCAACACGTAACCCTAGGTCAACGCCAGTCAACGCGTTACGACCAAAAAGTCAACATTCGACGTTCGAAACCCTAGGATCAACACTGGTCAACGCGTAAACCTAGGTCAACGCCAGTCAACGCGTTGCGACCAAAAAAGTCAAAGTTTGACGTTCGAAACCCTAAGGTCAACGCCGGTCAACGCGTAACCCTAGGTCAACGCCAGTCAACGCGTTGCGACCAAAAAAAAGTTAAAGCTTGACGTTCGAAACCCTAAGGTCAACGCCGGTCAACGCGTAACCCTAGGTCAACGCCAGTCAACGCGTTGCGACCAAAAAAAGTCAAAGCTTGACGTTCGAAACCCTAAGGTCAACGCCGGTCAACGCATAACCCTAGGTCAACGCCAATCAACGCGTTGCGACCAAAAAGTCAATGTTCGACGCTCAAAACCCTAGGGTCAACGCCGGTCAACGCGTAACCCTAGGTCAACACCACTCAACGCGTTGCGACAAAAAGTCAACATATGGTGATCTGAAACCCTAAGTCAATACAATGTGACGGAGGTAGTCAATTCAAAGTCAACTCAATGACACGAGCCAAACTCAACTCACTAGTGGTAGACTCGAGACTCCGGCGACGGTCAGGCGATAAACGCAGCGTCAGAAGAACTTCGGCTATTCGTCAAAGCATTGAATAGACCGAAAATCGAAGGAGTCAAGAGTTGAAGCTAACTACAGGTTCTTTACGCCGACTGAAGGCTAGACCAATCACATCCAAAGTATTCCAGCCTCTTCTATAAAAGAAACGAGTCCGGAACGCTTTGGAGGGGGTATCTGTAGGCATCGAAAATTGCCTATAGGTCTCTACGAACAGCTCAGTGTTAAGGAATGATGATGAACGTCACTATCCGGTTCATAGGAGTTCAATTGACGTCGGTGAACGCTTGAAGTGAATCGACGAACTACGTGAGCTGACAGAATTCCGGAATAACGAAGGTGTGGGCTAATCGGGAGCCCCGCAATGTTTACAAAGGGAACAATGCCCTTCGTGTCTCATTCATTCTACAGATAATCCAACCATTGGAGCTGATAGAGCTCCTTGTCGGCTTTCCGACGCATTTGGAATCACTCAGATCCGGGTTCAGACAAAGAAGTTACAGCGAAAACAGTCAAACGGGCATTGAAAACCGTCTCAAAGCTGAACTGAGGCACCTACGGTGTCTCGTCCAAGCCAAGACACCCCAAGGGTGTCTCGGTTTAGCCGAGACACCCCAAGGGTGTCTCGGCCAGGCCAAGACCCCCCTAGGGTGTCTCAGCACGGATTTGACCCCTTTAAGTGGTTTTAACCGCTCCGCAACCCCTCATGCCTATAAATACAAGCCTTAGGCCTCATTTTTTTAGATCTGGAATTTTAGAGAATTGGCGAAGCCCTGTCGGAGTGAAGAGTGATCGAGCACTTCAACGCAAGAGAGTTTCTTCGTCAGATCTACATCACCCGTACCCGATCCTTAGTATTATCCCGTTGTGGTAATACTAAGAAGAGCAAATATCTTGCTTTTATCGAGATAGGCACTTCAAGTTTCTAGATATCCTCGCGGATCGACGAAGCTCTGGATCAGATCTGATTGCCAGGTAGTCCACGGATATCGACGTCCCCGTCATAGGCTAAAGACCCACGCAAGCAAGAGACAACGAACGGATCTTGTGTTTATTTTCAAGAAAGTTGTAATTTTTATTTCTTTGTTATTTGAATTCATTTGTAACATTTGAAGTTTAATGAAATCAATGATGAAGGCAACTATCGACGAAAACATACCCACCGAAATTTAAGGCCCCTACCTTACAACAGTTCGATGGTACAGGATCGCCGAATCAGCACATTTACTACTTCAAATCCCAAACTGGAGATGTAGTAGCGAACGACGTCATCCTGACCCGCTTGTTCATCAGCACCCTTAAAGGAGTCGCTTTCGAATGGTTCATGAAGCTGCCTGCTGGATCTATCCAGAAATGGGTAGACCTGGAAAGGCTATTCTTAGCCAGGTTCTTTGAGGACGATACCGAGGTCTCAGTCCTAACTCTTCTCGCCACTAAGCAAAGGAAAGGAGAGTCCATCAAAGCCTATGTGGAGAGATTCCGCAGCATGGCATTGCGATGCCCCTCAGGTATGACCCAATCAACTCTAGTTGAAACTTGTAGGCACAACCTGCAAACCCAGCTCCTTGCTCAGATGGGAGTAGTAGAATGTCGCTCCTGGAGACAACTAGTTTCACAAGGAGAACAAGCTGAAGAGATAGTGGCGCGAGTCAAAGCTGAAGAAGTGCCACAACCCAAGCCGCAGCAGCAACGCAATCAGCAAAATGCCCAGCGGTCTAAGGGAAAAGAGACTTTAGCAGCCGACTATACGCGAGTACCACCGCCGAATAAGCAGGGCAAGGCGCCAAATCAGCAAAGAGCGCACAAGCAGTATTCATTCAAGGAGGAGCATGTAGATACCTTATTCCAATTGCTTCGAAAGAACAACAAGCTGCAATTGCCTGAGATCAGGAAGCCGGATGAAGCAGGGAAAGTGGATGACCCTAATTATTGTCGTTATCACAGATTCCTTGGACATCCTACCAAAAAGTGCTATGTCTTCAAAGGCATCTTGCAGAATTTGGTGAATGCTAATGTGCTCACCTTGAAGCCAGAACAGAAGACCGTATCCACTAATATGATATCGGTCCAATTCGGTGACTTCCCCCAGTGGTAACTGCAAATGGTGTTGTGCCCATTCGTAAGGGAGAAATGCACCTGAAGAATGTTGACTTGCATAGTCAAAATGACAAGGGATTGGTACCCCTCACTGCCCCAAAAGGGGAAATCATGTGGGTCCACCCTGATCTGCTAAGAGATCATTAATGGACAAGCACCTCGTCCAAAAAAAAGGAGGCAATGCTAAGTCTTTCAACATGATTAGCCCCTCCATTACTGAGAATGATGACCACCTCAAACCTCTTACTGATTCAGAAGAGGAGAGGATCACCCTGGCAGCATACCCAGGAGACAACCCTGACACTCGGTCAGGAAAAGCCTACTTGAGGGATTACGGCCAGAATGCTCAAGAAGTTAAAGAGCATCCCCAAGACGCTGGGGGTTCTGTCCCGAAGAAGCCGGTCGATAAGGGGAAGCAAAAAGAGCTCCGGTTCAACAAAAATCTCCACCAGGAGCTTGGAGAGTCGAGCGCTCCCTTCCAATTCAATGTCATGGCGTAGTTGGCCAACATACCGGCCAGGATTACTTTATATGAGCTCCTAAGGTTGTCCAAATCTACCAAGGAAGCTCTGATCGAAGCCTTAAAGAATACGGAGAGCTTCATTACTCAAGTCACTCCGATTCCTGAAGCTTCTGAAGATCAACTTTGTCTGCAATGCCTACAAGCAGCGAGAAGTCTACCCTGCATATCATTCACTCAGGAAGATATGCAAGTCAAGCACGAGCATGACCGACCACTGTACTACACAGGGTATATTGGATCCTCCGAAATCAGTCGTGTTCAAGTTGACCCAGGCTCAGCGCTCAGCATCATGCCTTCCGATTGCACACCACCCAGACCACTATCTTCGGGTTCAATACAAACAGCACTCGACCCCTGGGAAAGATCAAGCTCAGATGCCAGATCGGAGATCTTAAGTCTGAAGTAGCATGCTACATTATAGATGCGGACACGTCCTACAATCTTTTGTTAGGACGACCATGGATACATGCAAACCGCATTGTCCCATCTACGTTGTATCAGGTCATGAAGTATGCCAATGACGAGGGTGAAGTCCGAACCTTGATTGCAGAAAAATACCCCTTCCGAGGGGTGGAAAACTTCCATACCGACTCCGTCTTCTATTTGGAATCCCAAGAGAAAGAAGATGTGGACAGCGGTAACGAAGCTGACATCGAACCAGATCCTGATGAAGATTATCCTTGGGAGTTAAACTTTGATGTAATGGGTCAGGGTGAGAGTAATAATGATGTATCGAGTGAGGGCGAGTGGTGCATTAATGAAGATTTCATTTTAGCGTACTTATCTGATGTCTCTCCTAAAAATGAACAAATAGAGAATGATTCTAGTGCAGGTACCAACCCATGGCACATACTGTGCACAGAGGCATCGCTCACCTTGCCAATCTAGTCATCCTTCGCTTCAGATGAAGAAGTGGAGGACGCACGGAAGGCTTTCTTCAAAGTCCCACCCAAAAGGAAGGGGCAGAAGCCGATTGGTAAAGTCAAACCCGAACAACTCAAACGAGCAAGTTCAGAGGAAGACGACGGAGTTCCCCAATTCCATTACCATGAACCCAATTCTATATACTTAATGAAATGAATGGGGTATAATTTTAATGAGAAACAGGGCTTAAACTTCGGGAAAGGAAGACGAACACCGATCCGGATGTCTCTCACTCCTGAAGGAAAACCTCCGGACTATTATCAAAAAACTGGGAGAGGCGTGGGTTACGTTACGCCTCCCCCCACCTCGGAAAATGAAATCAGTAATTACTTGCGTCACGATCATTCATCTGGAACATCTTCATACGAGTCCGACGTCAGTGTTGGACCTTTCTTTAAAAGCCTGACTGTGAACATGGTTTCAACCAGTCATCCAGATGAAGACGCAGGGGGTGACGAGGAGTTAATGGAATCGACTGACGATCCTTGGATCAAGCGTCTCAATATCCTGTGGGATATGCGTTTCGAACAACGCGAACCGCCCACTGAAGATAAAGTAATCCAGGTCAACATGGGAGATGAACATGATCCTAAGCCCATCTTTATAGCCGAAGACTTATCATCATCCGAAAAAGAAGACCTTATATCTCTCATCCGAGAATATATAGATGTCTTCGCTTGGAACTATGAAGATATGCCCGGGACCCGAAGGTTGCCATGCACCGTCTCAACATCGATCCGGATGCAAAACCCGTTAAACAGCAACAACGCAGGTTTCATCCAGAGATCATGGAATCAATTGAGTCAGAAGTTAGAAAGCTTATAGACTCAGGTTTTGTTAGGGAAGAACAACACCCGGACTGGGTGGCTAACATTGTTCCAGTTCCCAAAAAGAACGGTAAGGTCCGGATATGCATCGACTTCCGTGATCTCAATGCCGCTTGTCCGAAAGATGAATTCCCGCTTCCTATCACGGATGTTATGATTGACAACACCTGCGGATATGAAAGGATGTCTTTCATGGACGGATTCTCTGGGTACAATCAGATCAAGATACACCTGGACGATGAGAAACACACTGCTTTTAGAACACCACTGGGGGTATATTGCTACACAGTGATGCCCTTCGGCCTGAAAAACGCAGGTGCAACGTATCAACGTGCAATGAACAAGATCTTTCACGAGCACCTTCGAAAGAAGATCAAGTGCTACGTCGATGATATAGCAGTAAAGAGACAATATAAAGATGATCATCTTACAGATCTGAAGACAATGTTCGAGATCATGCGAGCACATCAGCTGAAGATGAATCCGACGAAATCGTTTCTCGGAGTTTCAAACAGAAAATTCCTAGGATTTATTGTTACTTCCAAGGGGATCTCCCTTGATCCAGAGAAAGTGCGTGCCATCCAAGACATGCCACCTCCGAAGAATCTCAAAGAGCTCAGAGGTTTGCAAGGCAGACTGGCCTACATTCGAAGATTCATATCAAATCTTTCAGGGCGTTTCAGGGCGTTGCCAACCTTTCTCTAAGCTCATGAAGAAAGGAATATCCTTCGTCTGGGATGGAGAGTGTCAAAAAGCATTTGAGGAGATTAAGAGATATCTCACTCAACCGCCAGTTCTCGTAGCCCCGATATCAGGAAAATCATTCCTGTTATATGTGAGGGCCATGAACCATTCTCTTGGGGCTTTGTTAGCCCAGAACAACGATCAAGTTCAAGAGTAAGCCATCTATTACTTGAGCATGACTATGATGGGAGCCGAACACCGGTACAATCCGGTCGAAAAAGAATGTCTCGCCTTGGTATTCGCAATTCAAAAGATGCGACATTACCTAGTGGGACAGACAATTCACGTCATCTCTAAGGTGAATCCCTTGAGAGTGCTGATGACAAAACCATCATCTCTGAATTGCCGGCTCGCAAAATGGTCCATTCTCTTGTCGCAATACGACATGCAGTTCATGCCTCAAAAGGCGGTCAAAGGTCAAGCACTGGCAGACTTCTTAGCCGATCATCCAGTATCAGGAACGTCTAAGTTGTATGAAGAATTACCCGACGAAGTTGATACGAGTTGCCGTGCGAGCACCCTTTGGTCACGGAATTACCAAAAGGTGGGTTGAGAAAAGGACGACCAAAACACAAGAACAATTCAGTTTGGCGAAGGAAAATACCTTCTCTAGATAATGAAGAACAAAAGATTACAATCTCTCCCTCACAATCTCACTCTAGAATTGAAGAACAAGCTCTCCAAATCTCAATCTAGAATCTAATCTCTCTTGATTAAACTCTCTGACCTAAAAGATGTTTAGAAACCCTAAAACAATCCCTTATATAGGTGTACAAACGTGGATGGCAGTTTGGTAAATAACCAGACCCAAAACCAACAGGAAAACGCGTGAACAGAATCCCAAACGAATCAGGAAACCCTCGATGAGTCGACTCATGACTGAGATGAGCCGACTCGACAGAAACTGGAGAAATCTCAATAACCAGCGATGAGTCAACTCATGACAGTCATGAGTCGACTCAACCTGATGAGTCGACTCATGACTGTAATGAGTCGACTCACAGGCTGAAAACTGGGTACTTCGATTCTTCTGCTCGTCGTCTCGTTCCACGCTTTCTCCTGTATTCCCTTATACTGTTTGACACCCCCTATTCTCATGCTAGTATGAGAATCATCTATCCTCAAGCTCCCATGAGGATCGCTAAGTTCCGAAGAGAAGATACACCCGTATCACATGATGAACTCCTCCAGCATATGAAAAGAAAGCATCTGACAAGCATTTTGAGCATCTTGAAGCAATACTTCAACAACTTATGGTAGTTTCCCAACAACAGCATGCAAGCTCTTCAAGAGGGAAATGACCGCTTTGTGGAGATCTCTTTAGGAAAAGAGCAATCGTATTATGAAGACACAAACTCTATCCACTCAGGATTGGAGACATCAGCTCCGCTCCAAGTTGCAATCCTTCATCGATGGCTTTTCTGGAAGTCTAATGCACAATGAGACAAACTTCTTGCTTGCATTCACTAGTCTCTTCGCTCGCGTCATCGTCCCCAAGCTTGTCTCCTTCGGAAGAGATGCCGAACGAAATATAAACTTTACACCATCCTTAGTGAAGGTGTACTTCTGAGCCCGCCTCTCGTAGATCGCATATCTATCCCATAAGTACGGATTACCCAGTATAATCTGACAAACATCCAATAGAACGATATCGCATGTGACCTCATCAATATACGATTCGTGGAGCGCAAATCTGACAGTGCATTGATCAACTACACTCAGTTTCTCCTCCATCTGAATCCACCCCAATGGATAGGGTTTCGGATGCTTGACCGTCTTCAGACCTAGCTTCTGCACCAATGCCTCGGATATCAAATTCTTCTCGCTGCCCGAATCAACAATGGCATCAACCAAACTGGTCTTCACTTGCAACTTAAGAACAAAGAGTTGCTCTCTCGGGTCGTCGTCCTCTTTCGTGGTCTGCTTTTTCTCGTCATAAGATTGAGACTGGCTGTTTGGGCTCTGTGCATCCCGCCGGACTTCCTTCGGACCTTGAGCTATCATGTATGGCCTTTTTCTCCTCCTTTCTCTTCAACCTCTTGGTTTCAGATGAGGATACTTCTCCCAGCACGCATCAGCTTCGTGCCCTGTCTTTCTCGCAGAGTGACTACAAATCAGCTCTGCTTTCCCTGGATCCACCTTTTTCTTCTCCTCCTTAGATTGAGAACCACTTAGACTTGCCTCCCGTATGTTTGGAGTCTCCCTTAGCCTCGTTGCCCTTCTCTTTTGTCTTACCCTCAATGGCAATTGCCTTCACGCTCGCCTCTGCAATTGATTCCACCGTGAATAGCCTCATCTCCTTTCGGATGTGATCCTCAATCCCGCCATTACTTCATAAACAGGAATATTCCTCTGTCGCAATGTTGAGACCATCCCCTTGCTGCTGAACTCTGTAGTGTATTCTTGAACGGTTTGATTGACCCTTTGGTGCAAGCCGTACCACTTGTACCAACGTTCTTCAAGGTAATCCCACCGCGGTAGAACTGCTTCCTCAGTAACTCCTTGAACTTGTTCCACGACATCGCCTTCTTCTCCTGCTTGCAGTAGGATTTCCACCACGTCAACGCGTGCCCTGAAAGCTTTAAAGTCGCGAACACAATCTTCTCTTTCGACGAATAGTCATAAAGAGTAAAATACGTCTCCATCCGCTCGATCCAGTCATCAAGCCTCTCGACGTCAACACTCCCATCATAAACAGGAATCTCCACCTTAAAGTCAATCTTCAGGTTCTGATAAGAATTCTTACCATCTTGATGCAATATAGTCTTAATGGTCTCCTTTTCCTCGTCGGAATCTGAATCTACTCTTTCCACATCGGACTCAATAATTTTCTTCGAAGAAGATTCACCTTGTTTGCCACCTCCACGGATAAGACTGACGAGTTGTGTGAGAGTCGAACCTATCGTCTCGATCTGCTTCTCAAATGCATCAATCCTCGCTGAATTGTCTCCTTCAGTCATCTTCTCCTTCCTTAAATCTTGGACTCCTTCCAATGAAATAAGGATCTCGCCAAGCTTCTTGTATTGGGATCGAGTAAGGACCATACACATGATGCCCCTTTCACCGGATCTGAGGCTCTGATACCAACTTGATACGAGTTGTCGTGCGAGCACCCTTTGGTCGCGGAATTACCAAAAGGTGGGTTGAGAAGAGGACGACCAAAACACAAGAACAATTCAGTTTGGCGAAGGAAAATACCTTCTCTAGATTATGAAGAACAAAAGGTTACAATCTCTCCCTCACAATCTCACTCTAGAATTGAAGAACAAGCTCTCCAAATCTCAATCTAGAATCTAATCTCTCTTGATTAAACTCTCTGACCTAAAAGATGTTTAGAAACCCTAAAACAATCCCTTATATAGGTGTACAAACGTGGATGGCAGTTTGGTAAATAACCAGACCCAAAACCAACAGGAATTCGTGTGAACAGAATCCCAAACGAACCAGGAAACCCTCGATGAGTCGACTCATGACTGAGATGAGTCGACTCGACAGAAACTGGACAAAACTTAACAACCAGCGATGAGTCGACTTATGACAGTCATGAGTCGACTCAACCTGATGAGTCGACTCATAACAGTCATGAGTCGACTCACAGGATGAAAACTGGGTACTTCGATTCTTCTGCTCGTCGTCTTGTTCCACGCTTCCTCCTGTGTTCCCTTATACTGTTTGACACACCCTATTCTCATGCTAGTATGAGAATCATCTATCCTCAAGCTCCCATGAGAATCGCTAAGTTCCGAAGAGAAGATACACCCGTATCAGAAGTCGCCGAAGCTTGTGCTACTCAAGAAGCTACGCAAGTGTGGAAGTTATTCTTCGATGGTGCATCCAGAGCAAACCCTCATGGAGCAATTACTACGGGAGTGGGAGTAGTGTTAATCTCTCCGAACAGCCATATAATCCCAAGAGGATTTTCCTTAATCGAACCCTGCACCAACAATATAGCCGAGTATAATGCTCTGCTATTAGGAATGTAGTTAGCTGAAGAACTTAATATTCAGCACCTCGAGGCTTACAGTGACTCTCAGCTCATCGTTAACCAAGTCCGAGGAGAATACGAAGTACGTCATGAAGATCTAATCCCGTACTACTTTGCAGTGCTAAAGCAAGCTCAAAAGTTCGAAGGTTTCTTTATCGAATATGTACCACGAGCTCAGAATGCGTATGCAGATGCTTTAGCCTCCTTGGCAACCTCATTAGCTGTACCACGAGCTCAGAATGCGTATGCAGATGCTTTAGCCTCCTTGGCAACCTCATTAGCATTGCCACCAAAGACTGAAACAATGATTCCAGTTGCGGGACGGAAATTATGCTCTTCCAAGATCCCCATGGAGGAAAACCCAGACGAGACGACGTTAGGAGAAGTCTGTACGACATTTATGGAGTTTGAATCTAGGGATTGGCGATTCCCGTACATCGACTATGCCCTATATGGAATTTTGCCTGATGACCCTAAGGAGGCGGCCTCTATCAAAAGAAAGGCCCTCCGATTCTATTACGATGCAGTTTCTCAAGTCCTGTATCGCAAATCGTATGATGGATTTTTACTTCGATGCCTCTCTCGGAAGGAAGCGAAAGAGGCCCTCAAGGAAGCTCACAACGGAATGTGCGGAGCTCATCAGCCTGGAGCTAAATTAGGAGATCGCCTCTGACGAATCGGCTATTATTGGCCGAAGATGTTTTCAGACGCGATTGACTACGCTAAACGTTGTCACGCATGTCAAATTCATGGGGACTTCATCCATCAGGCACCAGGAAACTTACACCCCACATCGGCGACTTGGCCATTCGAAATGTGGGGTATGGATATCGTCGGACCGATTTCCCCTCCGACATCCAAGGGACACCGGTTCATTCTAGCCGTAACCGACTATTTCTCCAAATGGGCGAAGGCTATCCCGCTGAAAGAAGTCAAGACTTCGAATGTGATCAAGTTCATCAAACATCATGTCATCTACCGTTTTGGAGTCCTGAGGCGAATAGTTCACGACAACGGGACACAATTCGTCAGCTTTGGATTCCAGAGATTTTGTGACAAATTCAGAATCCAAAGTGTTGCATCCACAGCATATTATCCATAAGCAAATGGTCTTGCAGAAGCTTTTAACAAAACCATAGTGAAGCTTCTCAAAAAGTTTGTTTCCAAAAGCCGGCGCGATTGGGATGAAAGACTTGGCGAATGTCTGTGGGCTTACCGCACGACAGTAAGGACTTCTACAAGAGCTACACCGTTCTCTCTAGTATACCGATGCGAGGCTGTATTGCCATTGGAAATCCAGATCCCTTCTCTGAGAGTTGCTATCACAACTGGACTAATAGAAGAAGAAAAGCATCAACGACGTCTGCAAGAACTTGAAGCCTTAGACGACAGACGACTTCAAGCTCAGCAACAGATCGAATTGTATCAAGCCCGTATTTCCAAAGCCTACAACAAAAAGGTTAAGGAACGGATCTTCAAGAAAGGCGATCTAGTGTTGGCCAACAGACGACCCATGGTGATGACACACAAAACCAAAGGGAAGTTCAATCCTAAATGGGAAGGGCCCTTCGTAATAGAATCAGTCTATTCGAACGGAGCATACATGGGAAGTTCCTCAAGAGATACTTCCCGTAAATCATGTAGCCCCCTAAACCCCAGCTAAATCAGGCTGTGGGTTGCCTATTTATAGTGTAATTCTGTCTTATATTTCGTCATGTTAACACTATACCTCTGACGATTGTAATTTGCTGGAATTATTCTAATAAATGATAAAGAGAATTTCAATAGTGTTAGCATTATTCTCCATTGTTTTAAGCCAGATTTTAGCGAAAGAGACGATAAAAGGCAAAATGATATCATTTTCATTCAATGTTGTTAATCTAAACACAAAATGATGACAAACAAAATGAAAAAGATACAAAATTCCTTAGCCAAGGACGGAACAAGATCTAAACATCAGGCCTCATCAACTTGAGGGTTTTTAGCCTAGACTTGAAGGCAGAGAGTTTCTCCCGGTGAGCCGCTCGAACTTGTTCCTCGATCTCCTTTCTGAGTTCTGCTTCAATAGGAAGAGTAGCAACAATGTCTTGCGAATCCGCTCAGCCGCATGGAGCGTACGGCAAAAATCTGTATAAATTTGGCCACTTTGATGCTCAAGCTCTTTTCTGACATCCTCATAGTGGGCCAATTGGGCTTTCTTCTGGTCCAACTCGGCCTCTAATCGAACGATAGTCTTTTCGATACCGCGGATATCAGAAGCAACACTTTTGATTTTAGCATATGCTGCAGAATGCCGCTTCCTTAAAGCTGATATGCGGGCCTTTTTGTCAGACAAGTCCTTGCGAAGGGTCCCTGGGTGATGTGCTCTGGAGATTATCGCCAAGGAAAGAGCCGGCTCCACTTCAGAATCTAAATTGGTGCGCTGCAACTCCCTGAAAGTTGCTAATTCTGCCTTCAAGAGAGCGATTCCTCCCTGACAGTGTTCAGTCCAGGATGCATCCCCTTTAGCCTTGATATCATCCAAACACTGGGTCAAGATGGGCTCACAATCTTCAAAAGAAGCTCCTTCAACACTGACAATATTAACAATTGTCTGCATCCAACGTTCCAGTTCCTCAATGGATTTCTTCAGAGCCCTCGAGCGTGGAGGAGGAATAGTTGGATAGATCGGACCCGTATGTTCATCCTGAACAAGTGATGGAGCAACTTCGGAAGAAGGGTCCTTGCGTGCACTTTCGTCTCGCGAAAGAGAAAGAGGAGCGGATTCAGAACCCTCAACAGGCGATACCTCTCCAGCTCTAGCATCCTCAGGGAAAGAAGAGGTTGGTTGGGGCACTTCGTCCTCTCCATCTGTGAAACGCTCAACGAGCACAGACTTCATCGCATCCCCCATTAACTTGGCCCTTTTAGAATTCTTGGCCGTAACAGGTATTCGCTTGCGAATTCTCCTGTCATATTCACCTTGCTCAGCAGCAGAAAGAGCCTTCTTACCCGATCTTAAAGAACGAGGTTTAGGAACAGGCTCTTCTGCAGAAATCTCCTCAGTTGTCTTTTCTTCGGGAGAATCATCAATTGGTCGCCCCTCTTCGATCCCCATAGGAACCTCTTCCTCAGAAGGTTCTATGGTGGACAAGTCCTGAGGAGCTTCAACGCCTCCGGTCGCTTCCTGTTCACAAGATAGGTGCTCTTCCATCCCTGGCAAATGAGTACTCGCAGAACCGCTCCGTGAACGATATAATTCTCGAATCTCGCTTATACATGAAGTATAAACGTCATATTCTGGGACCTGAGAAACTTCAGCAAACCACTGGCGGAAATCCATAACAGTAGAGCAGCCAGGTGGTGAGTTGGGTAAGGTAAATTGCGCATGGGTTCCCCCGGTGGAGAAGAAGTATCATGCACGAGCTCCTTCATACAAATTCCCAATCTGAGCTAACGCCGGGTTAGGATTGCCAACGTAGAGTTGGTCATATCCAAACTGTCTGGCGAACCGAGAAGGCATGTAAGGTTCGATTATGCACTTCTCCTGTAAGCGGTAGACCAGGTAACCCAACCTGATCATAAGAAGCCAGCTGAATGTACCCTCTTCCAAAGAAGACGAGCCTTCGAAAAGCAAGTCCATGAAGCGGGCATCCTGCACGTCAGCTCCGTTAAAATTCGGAGCGCAACAGAAAATCTGGTAATTGTCCTTCCGGGATAGAAGTTGTCGAGCCCTGACTATATAAGAATTAGTCCACGTGGCCGACTCCAGTCTCTGTACAAAGGGAATATAAGCATCATCTCCCTCATGTATTCCCGTCATCAATGAAGGGCAATGCAACACGAACCAGGCCACTAGATATGTATACGGCACGGGTACACGTGGTTGAGAAGCTTTCCCAGCTTTCTTCTTAGTAGCTTTGACCCCCGAAGCACTGAGAAGTTCCGAAGTCAACACCCTCAGGCCGTTCTAAATACAGCCAACCATAGCAGTAAGGAGGCTCACAGGTTTCCCGTGTGCTAATAAAACAGCGGGGTACACAACCTCAGCTAATATCACCTCTATTGGTCTTGACGGTACCACACACCGCTTCAACCAAATCATGAAGAAGCCTGCAAGTAGAGCGGTGTCAGAAATAGGGACTGTGGCTTGGTAGTGGAAACTTTCAAATTCGACACCAGCTTCAAAGTCACCCTCTGCATGCTCTGTCTTATAAGCAGCACCAGGAGCTTTAATCCGAGCCTTGGCGTCCTTAAGAGAAACAACTGCGACACGGGATACGGCTACATCTTTCCGGTTTAAGTTTTGAAAGAGGTAGTCTGCCCTTGTGGTATGCATAATACCCCCTCCACGCATCCCAAAGACTTGGGCATATATGTGAAAGTGGCACATCAATTCCCAGAAGGTAGCATAAATTTTCGGGTGCGCCACCTTCAGTAAAGAAAGCTCCTCGGTGGTGGGGACAAACTCCTCATAGGGTGTTTTTCCGAGCGACAACCCCGATACTGCCTGCATCTCATGAAGAGCAAAACCTAGCTCTCCTGCAGGTGTGAAGAATGTGCAGCTGTCCGGGTTGTATTTCTCCAACATGGCGAAGAAATTATGAAAACTCTGCACGACTCCCCATCGTGTAGCTAACACGGGAACTGTGAGACCCGATTGAGCGAGCGAGTCCTTAAGTTCCTCAAGAACGAAGTCAACCATGCGGGTCCACCAACCTCCTTCTCCAGAGCAGACCCATCCAGGGGATCTGAACGTCTAGGTAGAGAATTCACCCTGAATTGCAAGGAATTGGCGGATAAAAATGTTTGCTGGACGTGGCATCTCCGGAAGCAGCTCCTTCTTCTCAAACAAACCAGGTCTTAACCCCTTGAGTTGTCCCCCGATTAGTGTACGAGCTCGCCGACCAAATCCAAGCGACACGTTCTCCTTCTCCTTTACTATGTCAAAGGTCAAACCCCGACGGCAGCTCACATTCAAGAAATAGGAGAGTGGGTACATCCTCTTCATGTTTGGGAGAAATAAAAAGCGATTATCAGTTCTCTGCAGCAGCTTCGAATCTTCTACATATGTGAGATGGTCATCGACTGGTATGTGATCTCCAAATATGAAGGCTGGGTTAGGAAACTGGGCATGACCAACAGGGGTCTCCAAGTCTAAGTCAGTTATCAAAATCCTGAGAGTAGAGCATTGAGGGAATTTGATCATTTCCGCTCTTTCCGAATCAGGAAAAGTACACAATGGAATCCTGTTCTGAAGACTGAATAATTCATTCGGGTCAGGTCCACCAATATATCCGAAATGGTGCTCTTGTGAAAGCGGCACGTTTGGGAAAAGCACTGCACAATCGAAAGCAGAAGTTAGCAGCTAGAAGCGAGCTATCGACATAAAGACAGAGTCTGAAACACAAAGGGGTAAAGCCTTGTGTCAAAATCTCCAACGCGAAGGTCGAGCCTCGCGTCAGAAGTCTCAAACGCGAGGGTCGAACCTCGTGTTGAACAAGTTGAACGCGAGGGTTGAGACCCATAGGGTATCCCAACCCCGCGTTATCATTGAACTAAAACGAGTCATCTTCCTCGTTATCAAGAAGCCATCTAGGGTTTTCAAAGAACTTGCCAAGGCAAGTTATTTCAGTCAGCACTCACCACGACAGGGAGGCCCCTGCGGCGGCGATGTTGACGGCAAGGTTCCCGTATGGACAAGAACACCACCGGCGTTCTCAGCCGACGGCATGTCGGAAATCGCTTCAGCGACCTTCTTGGAGTTCGAACCCGTCCTCCGAGGCGCCATTGATGCAGTCGATCGGAGGAAACTCCTTTGAACGAGGGAGACGAAGCTCGTCGGAAATCTCGCCGTAATCAAACGAGAGTTCTCGTTCTTGGAAATAGCCGAAAGTCTTGAAAGTCAAGTAACTTTTGATGTGACCATTCAGGTCTATTTATAACAGCCGCCAAGCTGTTAAGATGGCACGGGATTCTAGGAGTGAATCCCAACCATCTCCAAAACGCGAAGCTCACTATCGCGTTCAATTTCCCAAGTGCAAAGCTTGAGCCAGCGTCACGAAGGCCCGAACCTCGCGTTTCAAACATCAAACGCGAAGGTCACTTCAGCGTTGCAACTCTTCTAAATGTAGAACCTGCACTTGTGAGCCCTCTTAACAGAGAGTTAGTCAAAACCTCTGTATCTCTTCAGCAGAATCTAAATTCTTATTGGGTTAATACTACACCCCAAAATCCACTTATCAATTCTTGTTAATAGAATGATAAGTCTCCAAATCATTGTCAATTTATTAGCTCTCCTCAGCAGAGCAATAAATAACCTATTTTCAGTGGGATAACAAAATTCCCTAAGATCTTGTTCAAATCACAAGTATCACAATTCATCGCTCCGATGATAAAGCACTTAGCAGTTCTCCCCAGTGAGACGCTATAATATTCTTTCCCCATACCTGTCACGTTAAAATCACACCTCTGACAAAATCAATTTATCGATTCTCGTCAATAGAATGATAAGTCCTCAAAATTGTCCTGATCGCAATATTTTTCCTGTCACGTTAAAATCACACCTCTGACAAAATCAATTTATCGATTCTCGTCAATAGAACGATAAGTCCTCAAAATTACCCAGATCGCAATATTTCTCCTGTCACGTTAAAATCACACCTCTGACAAAATCAATTTATCGATTCTCGTCAATAGAACGATAAGTCCTCAAAATTACCCAGATCGCAATATTTCTCCTGTCACGTTAAAATCACACCTCTGACAAAATCAACTTATCGATTCTCGTCAATAGAACGATAAGTCCTCAGAATTGCTCAGATCGCAATAATCCCCCTGCCAAGTTAAAACTATACCGCTGGCACTTATAGATTTCTTTCAGTGTTCAAAGCAGAAATAACACAGGAAGAATTCTACTAGTCAACCCCATTATTGGAAAATAATAAAATTTTTATCCTCAGCAGTTGGAAACTTTCTAGAGTTATCTTAAACGATAATAAAGAGAGTTTTCTGTACCAGAACCATTGTGGAGATTTATTCTAAGTCAGGAATACATCTCAGGCATTTCTCGTGACTTGTATCTAAAATCAAAACATGATAAATGCAAGAAACAATGAGAAACCAATATCACTTTTTATTCAGAAACCAAAAAGAAGTGATACAAAGCTGTTCTTAAGCAAAAGAATAGTACAAGGTCAAGTCAAAAGAAGCAAGTTGAGCTTTGGCATCAGAGAGCTTCTCTTCATGACTGGCCCGTACAACGGCTTCAGCCTTCCTCCGCAGCTCATCCTCGGTGGGTGCTACTTCAGCGGCGGCCTGCTTCTTCGCTCTTTCAAGAGCCTGAGCTTCCGTACGGTAATTCAAAAGAGTGTCTGCATTTTTGGCCCTAAGTATATTAACGACGACTTCTTCGCGAGAAAGCTGGGCCTTCAATCTCAGCACCTCCGCCTCAGCCTCGACAAGTTTTGTGCGAATGAGGTCCAAAGAAGCAGTAGAGACCTCCAGTTCTTTTTGTCGCAGATCGCTCTGTTCTCACAAATGCGTAACTTGAAGCTCTTTTTCAGCCAGACCTCGCTCAATTGCCTCACGGTGAGTCACTTCTTCAACCTGGAGGTCAGCAAAAGTAGACACGATCTGTGTCTGAATGTCTTCATGGCTGAGGGCTTCCAAATGTTTGAGCCGGGCTTCTAAATGGGAAATGGCTTCCGAACAACGTTCAAAGCAATGAGCATTGCCCACACTTTTGACCCCATTTAAGCCGGCTTCTAAGAGAGACTTAAAGGAGTCAAAGCGGCCTCGACCAGCTGTGACAACCTCAATCACCTTCCGCACGAGACTGTTTAAGTAGCTCAAGGACATATGGAGGAAGTCAGGAGCGTCCGTTGGACTAGAAAAAGCAATGGAAGACGACTCTACGACCCCAGAAGTTGACATGCCAAAATATGGATTGGCAAGTGATTTGGGTGTAGAAGTCGCGGAGGCAACTGAAACATTCAATTGCGAAGGGCTTGAAGTCAAAGCCATCATTGCCCTCGCCGGAGATTCGCTTGGTCCGGCCTCTGTGGGCGCAAGCGAGATCTTCATCAAGGCTGAAGATGAAGCAGCTACGGTGGATGAGGCAGGCAGGGGCTGCTCTTGCATAGAAGCTGACGCCTGCACGAGCTGCTGTTCCGGTGGAGGAGTTGCGGTAGTAGTTTCAGGCAATGCCGCAGGTGAAACAGTTGCCGTAGGAGAGTCAGGTAAATGTTGCTCTACTAAAGGAGCCGACATCTGCGCAGGTTCTGGCTCTGAAGTAGTAGCAGCAGTAGTCCCTGGAGAGGGTGAACCTGCACGAAAAAAGGGTCGGAACGTGGAAAGAACATGCGGAAGAAGTCGAAGAAAACTAGGCTTACCGGAAATGTGAAAAGGAGTATAACCAGATACTTTATCGGATGGGACCTTGGGAGCATCGTCAAAAGTGGTAATGTCATCTATGGAATCATGCTCTTCATCATCTTCACCACCACCTGATATGTTGCCAACGTCAGGATCCTCATCGTCTCTATCTTCGTCAGCCGCACCACCAATCGAGGAGCCTTCATAATCAACTCGCTCCTCATCATCCTGAGCCGCTGAAGGTTCCGGAAGATCTGTTCTAGCAGCTGGTTTATTCATAAGTCCCGTTGTAGGACTAGGAATTAAATCACCAGCTCTTCAAGACCCCCTGGTTCTAAG
This sequence comes from Asparagus officinalis, assembly GCF_001876935.1. Taxonomy (NCBI): domain Eukaryota; kingdom Viridiplantae; phylum Streptophyta; class Magnoliopsida; order Asparagales; family Asparagaceae; genus Asparagus; species Asparagus officinalis. The sequence continues at coordinate 22,760,907 of NC_033795.1, forward strand.
GCCGGAGACTTGGGAAGGTCCATCGCCGGAGCAGACTCTGCATCTACAGCCATTAATTCATCCTCTTCGCCCTCAGGAGGATGGTAAGAAGAAGCTTCGCTCGATAAAGTTGGGCCATGAGAACGAAGTCCAGCTCTATGTTGTTCTTCATTTACAGCAGCTTTGATGGCCTCAGCCATCAACTTGGATTTTTGTTGGCCTTTGGGGGGAGAATCCACCAGCAGTTTCCGACGGATTTGCTTGTCATACTTGCCGGCTTCATCTGCAGAAAGTTTTCTTTTCCCCGCTGCTCTCGTTGTGGGAGGATCAACCACTCGTTGCTCTTCCCCTGGAGCAGGCTCAGCTGCCTGTTCCTCTTCTTGTCCAGCAGATTGATTCTCGATGGACAGAAACTCATCGATCCCTTTCAAACGGGATGTCTTGGACCCCTTCCTTAAATTATACATATGCCTAATGTCTTTCAGGCAAGATGTATTCAAGTTGTAATTGGGAGTCTGAGAAGCGGCGTTATACCAATTACAGAAGCTTATAGAGGTATAGGAGTTAGCAGTTTTGTGGGGAAGCTTGAAGACGGCCTTGGTACAACCTGCTACAGAATAATACCAGGCTCTGGCTCCTTCATATAAGTTGGCTATAACTAAGAGTTGAGGACGAGGGTTCCCGACATACAACTGATCATACCCAAATTGGCGAGCGAACCTATAGGGTTGGTAAGGCTCGATGAAACAGTGAACGCCTTGTCGAAAGATCAGGTAGCCTGGCCTGATGGAAAGAGGCCAATGGAAAACACCCCCGCTCAGCTGAGTGAATCCATTAGGACCTGCCGTATTCTGATATTCTGCTCCATAAATGCCGCCCTCAAAATCAGGGAAACAGCGGTAGATGTGGAAATGGGTTTCTCGCGCTAAGATTTGGCGAATTTTAACCATGTACCCCCCTTCCCACTTCGCAGACTCTAGTCACTGTACAAATGGGATGAATAAGTCCCCCGGGGGAGAGGCTGCACTCATCAAAGGAGGACAGTGAAGCACGTACCAAGCCATCAAATAGGTATATGGCATTGGCACCCTAGGATTGGGAGTTTTGAAAGTCTTGTGACCCTCAGACTCAACCTCTGTAACACCAACGAAGTCAGAGGCCAACTCCTGCAGTCCATACTGCAAACAACCCACCATAGCGCTGAGGAGGCTCACAGGTCTCCCATGTGCCAAAAGGACAGCCGGGTAGACCACCTCAATAGCAAGGGCATCAACCGGCCTGGTAGGAACGACGTAACGCTTGAGCCACAGCATCAAGAATCCAGCCAACAACGCCGCGTCGGAAATTGGAATCAGAGCTTGATAATGGAAACTCTCAAACTCCGTATGAGCCGGGAAAACATCTTCCTTGGCCTCATTGGTGTAGTAGGAGGTAGCGTCGTCAATTCGAGCCTGAACTTCCTCTAAAGTACTGACAGGCAATCGGGTCACAGAGCCTCCCTTAGTGGTCAAGTTCTTGAATAAATATTCCGCCCAAGACACTTGTTTAATACCGCTTCCTCGGACCCCCGTCAGCTGCATGCAGATATGGAAGTGACACATGACTTTCCAAAGAGTTGCATAAATTTCGGGGTTGGCCTTCTTTAAAAATTTAAGTTCCGCTGATCCCGGAACAAATTCTTCATACGGCAAGTCCCCAAGAATAAGACCCGAGACTTCGTGCATCTCGTGAAGAGCGAAGCCTAACTCCCCCACAGGGGTGAAGAAAGTGCAAGTCTCAGGACTATACTTCTCCAGTATGGAAAAGAAGTGAAAGTGGCTCTGGATAATCCCGAACTGAGTAGCCCGTACAGGAACCTGCAATCCAGCGCGAGCAAGAGGGACTTCCAACTCTTTCAAGACAAACTTGGTCATTTGGGTCCACCATCCCGTCACCGGAGAATGGACCCAGCCATGAGTTCTGAATCCTTGCGCGGGGAATTCTCCTTTCTTTTCCACAAACCTCTTGACGAAGTATTTGCCGGACTGGGCACTTCGCCGAGTGGATATTCCTTGGCAAATAGACCCGGCCGTAAGGCAGTCACCTGTCGGTTATAACCAACTGTGCGGACCCCGTGAAAAGTCAGAGTTCCGAGGGCGACCCCATCCTGATCCTTAACCAGGGGCCAATCCATACGGCTGGGGACAGAAGCACACTGGAAATAAGATATGGGGAACATCCTATCCATATTGGGCAAGAAAAGGTTGCGGTCCCCAACTTTCCACAACCATTTATAGTCCCCATCGTAAGCAGTGCTTGCTTCGAAGTCAATGAAGTCCCCGAAGAGGTATCCAGGTTTGACTATTGGCTTACGGCTGGGGCTTTCAAGTCGAGCGTCCGTAACCAATGTCCTAAGAGTGTCAGAAGAAGATTGGGTAATTAATTCTATGTGACTCTTCTCCCTAATTCGGAAAACTGGGAGTTCTTGGCGCGAGCTGAAGGTCATGTTCATGTCCGCACCACCTTCATGACCAAAATGGTGGCGAAAAGGAAGAGGTTCATTGGTATGGCACACTGCAAAAGGACGAAAAAAGTTAGACAACTCCAAATCAAAGATCAGACGTGAAGGTCGAACCCCGCGTCAAACAAGATCAGACGCGAAGGTCGAACCCCGCGTCAGATAAGCTCAGACGCGAAGGTTGAACCCCGTGTCAGATAAGCTCGAACGCGAAGGTCGAACCCCGCGTCAGATAAGCTTGGACGCGAAGGTCGAACCTAGCGTCAAAAATCTCAGACGCGCAGGTCGACCCCCGCATCAAGAATCTGAGACGTGAAGATTGAACCCCTCGTCAAAAAAGATTAAACGATGGAGTCCAGCCCCACGTCATTGAAATGAGTTTTCTCGTTGATTTCAAGATTAGAACTCGCTGAAGCAAGTTTAATGACCACGGAGGTCGTACTCACCGCCAATCAAAGGGAGCTGGGGTGACACATCCGCCTGAGCAGCAGCGCCGCCAGCCGGCACTGACGATGCCGGTCCTCGACCCGCAGCGGCATCAGACTTGGAAGCGACGTCGGGCTTGGAAGATTTCTTGGGGGCCATGAGATCTGGTCGGAGGAATGAATAGTTTTTGCCAGAGAGAACGAAAATTTTCGTTAGAATTTCAAGATGAGTCGAATGACTCTTGATTTGACCTTCAGCGGTCTATTTATAGACAGTTGTGAGCTGTCAAATCGTAACGAACGGGATTCGAGGGCAGAATCCCGCCTAAACTCGACCCTCGCGTTCGAGTTGGTTGAGCTTCCAAACGTGAGGTTCAGCCATGCGTTTAAATTCTCCAACGCAGGGCTCACCCACGCGTTCTAATCCTCAAATGCAGAAAGTATCTCCGCGTTTGGACCGCTATGATAGCAGCTTTTTGACTACCAAGGCTACAACACAGCCTTCAGATGAGTAAAAGAAGAGCTAACAACAATCATCAAGGCGATCAAAGCCGGGAAGAAGCAGACGACTCCACGGGGGAGTCTATTGGAAAAGTACAGATAGATTACAATTAACAACATTGAAGTCATCTGGCTCGATTAGACGGAGTGAGCAATCGATCTACTAAATTTTGGGATCCAAAGTATTCCAAAAATTCGTCCCAGTCAACCGCGAACTTTCGAAAACTTTGGAGGGGGTTCTGTAGGTTGTCTAAAAATCACAATGGATAGCTGATCCCTATCAAGCTCCTACAATGGAAGTCACAATCAGATGGCTGTCTAATCACTGTATTCGCAATCCTACAGTCGCTACAAACACGGCCTCATTTCTGAGATGATTGATCTTGATGAAATAAAAGGTTGGACGTAGTTAGTGAGTTGCTTGGTAGAGAGTTGTCGGCAAATATTCATCTTCAAAACACTATGGATGTTGATTCCCGCCAAGCTCCCACAATGAAAGCTACAATCAAATAGATTTTGGGCCGACAATCGAAAGCGGCAAATAGAGGACTTTTCACATAGATCGAGAAGAGTTACAATTCAACGACACTTCCGACAACTGATGAAAACTCTATTCAGCAGTCTTCACATTCTACAGTGAAAGTTACAATCTGACGACTTTCACACCCCACAATAGCTAAAGCTAGGATTACTGAACAACGGTCCTCGCAACGCTCCACAGAAGAAGTTACAAGTCAAAAAGCTCTTTCTGAAACACGAATGTCATCCCCGCGTTACAATTCTGGAAATGCAGGCAACCCCCGTGTTTCCAAGTCACCCTCGCGTTCGTAGGGGTCCAACCAACGCCGACCCCCGTGTTTCCAAGCCACAGACCAAACGTGAGCGACCCTCGCGTTCGTAGGGGTCCATCCAACACCGACTCCCGCGTTTCTAAGCTACAACAAACCAAAACACGAGCGACCCTCGCGTTCATCAATGTTCAGCCAACACCCAACTTCGCGTCTCAATTCTAAGACACGAAGTTGGGTTCTGAACGCCAGATTGGGCGTTTGACTCGTTTAAACATGAGTTGAACGGTTTCAGAACTGTTTTCCCACGATCTGAGGAAATCACACCCACTTAGGAGCGAATTTAGAGGGTAGTTACAACCTCTAATCCCCCTATAAAAACTCAACAAACCCAACGTAGCAAAGGGTTGGATTCGGAGGACCAAAACCGCACAGGTTGGAGATTTTCCAATTATCAAAAACCAGGGGCTGGCTTTTTGGAGCAGAAGAGTTAGCAGCAGGGGCGAATTCTGGAGGATCTCAACCACTCAGTTCGGTGATTCAACAACAGCAGCATTAAAATCCTTGGAGATAGGATTTTTGAATCAAGTCAGAAGATCAAATCTGAGAATATTCTTCAACAACAGAATATCAACTTGGTCATTAACCGAATTTTCGGTTCTAACAACTCTATTAATAGAGTTCTAACTCGTTCAGAGTTCTTAAACTCGTTAAGAGTTACCCATCAAACTTTCCACAGAAGTTCATTGTTCCCACGAGATAGAAGACGGTCGGATATATATATAATATAAAGGAATAATTTTTATTTATGAATTTTAATAATACTTTAAAATTAAATTCTTTAGCAAAATAAATATATTTTGATATTCGATAAGTATTCGTGAGTTTTTAGCTTCGACTGTGATTAGTTTAGAGAAAATGATGTGAAAAGTGAAAATGATGAGAAAATGGTGAGATACCAATGAGGAAATCATTTTTAGTTATACGTGTTATGAACATGTAACCATATTGATCTTGCTAATGATATACCAGAATATATAACCATATTGAGCCTGCAAACATCATTAATGAATCTGTGAGGAGCTAAATTAGATTTAATCACTAAAGAAACGGATGAAAATAGTTTGGATGAAATTCTATTGAAGTTTCTATAAGGTTAAGAGGAGAAGGAGCCGTCGAAATATGATATATGTTGGATAAAAAAGTCGTTTTTAATGGATTTGGGTTTCCACGTTTTAATGGGTCTTATTTACTTAAACATAATTTTGAAATGATCTAAACATTAACTTTGAAATTAAGGATGTAAAAGGAAATTTGATAATAATAGTTAGATTTGAGGGTTGCAATAGCAATTCACCTAAATGACCTAATATTAGCTCTAATTTCACAAAAAATCTAATATTACTCTAATTGTAATTTTAATATCGTAATAATCCAATATTAACTTAAAGGATGTAAAAACTAAAAAAATTGGCGGGAGAATTTCCCCTAAAATTTTTACCTAAAACAAATTAACAAATATCCCCCCCACCCCCCACACCTACAATTTTTCATCCCCGCTCCTCAAAAATTTCCGCTATACTTCTTCCCCCCCCTTCCGTCCTCCTCGCATCCCTCCTCTCGCCAACTCCTCGACCGCTACAACTTCGTCTCCCCTCCCTCCCTCCTCCCCCAAAACCCTAACCCCCCAAATCAAAAGAAGAAGAAACCCAAGAAATCCCCTTACAGACCCCTTCATCCCTCAACCGCTCCAGTCAGATCCCCCTCCACTCCGACCTTCCCTTCGAGAGTCTCCTCCTCCGCCATCTCCTTCGTCATCTTCAAAGCAATCCAGCTTCTCGTCGCCGGCAGCTCCAGCTCCTCCTCCTTCAGAAATGAGAAGTGCGCCCTTCAATTTTGGCTCCCTCCAATTCCGGCATCATCCTCGCCTTCGCCTGGCAACGCTTCGTCCACCTTCGGCTCCACAATGTCGGCAGGCATCCCGGCATCATCCTCGCCTTCGCCTGGCAACGCTTCGTCCACCTTCGGCTCCACAATGTCGGCAGGCATCCTCCTCCTCTGCTCTGCCATCCCCTTAGCCAGCTGCCTCGGCGTCGCCCTCATCGTCTTCTCCATCGGCGTCCCCCTCTACTCCTGCTAGGTCACCCGCCGCATCCCCTTTGCTGCCAAAATCTTCGAAAAGTCTCTGCAACCCGTCACAAAATTCAGCCTCTGCAGCCCATCGGCTCCACAATGTCGGTCTCCTATTATTGGTCATATGTTAACAACAAGGCCAAAAATAGATTGTAAAATCATACCTTTGCTCATGGATGTATCATGTATATGCTTGATATCATTATGGTGTGTTCACAAATTACCACTCGACCTTCAGTTCATTTGATATCGTAATCATTACCTGTTTCAGATGCTTCATTTTCGGAGTCACTATATGGTTTGCGTAAGAGAGCAGTGAAGGTCGGATCAAGTCAAAATTCTGTGAATCCTGAATCTAATGAAGTGTCACTTCAGTCTCAGTTTAAGGAAGCGCCAAAAAGTTCTCTCAGTTGCATTATTGGTATTATACCCTGCCTTATAGCTATTCAATAGTATTAAAATGTTAGTGAAACATTGCTTATGTAGCCGATTTTACATTGGTTACATGTGAAACATTTGCTTGCAGTTTCACATTTCGTGAAAATAAGCTTTTGATCTAAATTTAGAGTTACATCAGGAGTTGATTGGTGTTTTGGCTCTGAAAATTATTTGCATTGATCCTCAAGCATATGTGTTGGTTTGCAAGCTTATCATTGGTGTTTTGGCTCTGAAAATTATTTGCATTGATCCTCAAGCATATGTGTTGGTTTGCAAGCTTATCCTCTGCTTATCAGCTATTGTATCTGTTGGATGCTACTGGTTTTAATACTCCAGGACTTCATGTTCTTGGAGTTTATGTTTGTCGTGCAACAAGACAAGAATTGGTATGAACTCTGGAAGCAGTTCCAAACTTGTTTTATCAGTTAATTTTGTAGTTATTTTGCATTAAGTTTAGGTGATTGAATCATTGTTGAGTTTTGCCTGCTTGTCAGCAAACTCATGCTTGCCCGTTTTGAGAGCCGGAGTAGTTGTCATGTTATATTTGTTTAAGTGGTCATATGGGCTATTTAGGTATCTGAATTAGAGGCATATACTTATATTTTCGTTTAAAATTTACCAGCTTGCTTATGTTAGAGAAAAATTGGTCACGCGGGTCGCAGGTGCAAGAACTCCTCCCGTCAGTTTTCATAACCTTTATGTCCTGGAGCATATCTGAGGTGTGTTGCATTCTTATCATGTTTTCCCCCATTGAGGACTAATTATGTGTTTGAATCAACGTATGACTAGCTCTCAGCTCTTACCAAATGGGCTTTTTGACACATGGGTAGTCCTCTATGCATTTGACTAGCTTGTAAGGTAGCAATTTAAGATTCTAATCAATATTTGCTTCTGTATAGATCAAGAAGCCATTTTGAAACTGATATTCGAATAAATTCTTTTTGTATATGATCCTCAAACATCATGGATTATCTAGCTAGTTGTAAGAAGAAATTAGTGTTTGGCATGTTAAAATCTGCTAATTGGAGAGGAAGTTATGTGATTTGGTTGTTATTTTGTGGTAGGTGGGCTTCGATTGTGTTGACGATTAGTTATTGCACCACTTCAATGTTTGGTTGTTGTACATTGTTGGTGAACTCTTAAGACAATTTTTGATGAATTTATTAGAATGTTAATGCAACAATTAAAAGAGACTAACTGAAGTCTGTTGTTGTTTATTCTCTTTATTCTTTAATTTGTTTTGTATTGGTTCAGAAAATACTTTTTGTCAATAATCTTCTTTGGAATTCCTGAAGTTATCTTTTGAACTAGATTGTTAAGACTACTACTAGTGCATTAGGTTCTTTTGACGAAGATTATAAATAGTAGTCATCGTGTATCACTAAATACAAAGTGTCGGATGTAAATTTTTGGAGCATTTGTCTATTTTTCTCAGCTTGTCCGTTTAGCTTATTAGATGAGTTTGGGTAAGCTATTTTTGATCTGATCCTGAGTTGAGGCTCAAACTTCCAAGTTCTTTTACATCTCTGATGCTTGGAGATTAATTAAATCACATGAAATTAGCTTTTCTTGATTATTATCCTGATCAGTAATCGCTTTCTCTTACAGGTTTTATGATCTTAATGTACATTGCACATACCTATCTGGACATCCGACAACATGCATAAGTTCTCTTGGTATTATGTGCTATATGTTTTTAATCATGTAACTGTTCATAACTCTTGCTCTTCTTCTAGCCTAGTAAATATCGTCTATACTTGAATACTAATTTGTTACTTAATCCCAGTCACTTCCACTTTGTTCATGAAGCTGTAACAATTCTGATGGAGACTACAATTTTGTTTTTTGGCATATTACCTTGGTTCTGGAAGGTAACAATTTGCACCTTGCATAATTTGGTGCTTTTCCATCAATCTTATCCTGGAACTTCTTTTGTGATTGCAGAAATCTGGAGAGTTGGCAGTGTACATTGGCTTGAATGCAGACAATGAAATAATTCACACCCTTTCGTTCTTAGCAAGAGTCGTGATTTGGTCGCAGGTATGGATGTTAATCATTCTAAGAGTCTTCCCGAGCGCCTCATTGAGCGTCCGTTCTTAGGATGTTGCACAGCGCCTCATTGAGCGTCCAACAATGAAAGTTATTGGTTACAGACACCTTTGTTTACAGACACATGCACAATTGACTTGGGATATTGCACAACGCCTCATTGAGCGTCCGTCCTTAAAGGAGAGTCTTCCTGAGCCGATATATGTAGTTTAAGATTGTGTTAATACATTTATGACTTTTGAATTTTACATACATGTATTATATTTGTGAGTTTATTGCGTAGTGAATGAATATTATTTGAGCATGTGAGATGTATTGTAATTGTGATTATATGACGAGTATTATTCGATATTGTGGATTGACGGATGAAATTGAATGTGTGGAATGTGAATGTATATCATGGTTGATTTTATGATATATTGTTAAATATTGTCATTGGATTGATGTCGATACAGGTTATATGTGTATTCTCTCGTATGGGAGGCTACCGGAAAATTAAATTTTTTTTTGCCTAAATATATACATTGGCGACAGATTTCCCCGTCGCCAATGCTTATTGGTGACGAAAAAAATCCGTCACCAATCAACATTGGCGACGGGGTAATCCGTCGTCAATGTTTAAACATTGGCGACAGACTAACCCGTCGCCAATAAACATTGGCGACGGGGTAATCCGTCGCCAATGTTTAAACATTGGCGACGGATTTACCCCGTCGCTAATGTTTATTGGCGACGGGTTAGTCCGTCACCAATGTTTAAACATTGGCGACGGGGAAATCAATCGCCAATGTCGTCCGTCGCCAATAAGTATTGGCGACAGATTTCCCCGTCGCCAATACTTATTAGCGACGGATTTATTGGCGACGGAAATAAACCCGTCGCCAATATGTATTGGTGACGGATTTTGGGGCATTGGTGACGGATTTCCCCGTCGCCAATGCCTTGTTTTCTACTAGTGAACCCAAGAAGTACATCATATAATTTTTTATTAGGTTAAGTTTTGACGTTTTTAGGACTTAATCTATAAATCTTATATAATTTACCGGTTCTATTTGTAATATATTAAATTTCATGTTTTTTCTACAGAATTTTAAATTTATTCTATAAAATTATAAAGATTCATAGTTGTTTGTGCAACATTTCATGGCTTATTCTATAAAATTTAATAACTTTGGAGTTTTTATAAACTGAGGACTTCTCTATACAAATTTACAATTTTTTTAGAATAATAAAAGACACAATTCTATTTCTTAAAACCTAAAAGACACAATTCTATTTACTTTATAATTTAAGATAATATATGATATTAATAATTTTATAAATATTTGGGGTTTTATGAGCAAATTTGGATATAGTTATAGCATTAGGGTACATAAAATACCTTTTTTCATGAATTCCCCATTTGAATTTTGTTTAACTTATTCAAATTTTACACATGATTTTTACCTTGTACACGTAGGATCTGCATGCCCACACAATTTGATACAGGAAAGTCAATTACAAGTCATTCTTGAGCTACCAAAAAATATATCAAATGTGAATTTACTCACATAAACTAACATTTACAATTTTTTGGAATAATAAAAGACTCAAATTTCTATTTCTTAAAACCTAAAAAACATGATTTTATTTAATTAAATTATAGTTTATGACGATGTATGTTATTAAGAAATTTATAAATATTTGGTGTTTTATGTGCAAATTTGCATGTAGTGTAATGAGATACCTTTTTAAATAAAATCCCTATTTTATTTTGATTTACTTAATCAACATTTTATACAATGATTTTGACCTTGTACATGTAGGATCTA